>NC_057796.1:351142964-351457828 GCF_018294505.1 Triticum aestivum | reverse complement strand
CTTCGTCAGATAACATAGTCTGCTCTGAAGACCTTGTTTTCACTCTAGAATTTTCCATCACCGTGTCAAATGGCTGATGCACACGAAGAGTAGTTGAATGTACTAACATTGTTGACAAATGTAATACGTAACGAAAAAAAGGATGGCCTGGTATAATTCACATATAAGATGACCGGCTAAGCAGGATGGCATTGCAAAATTCACATATATGATGCCTGGCTAAACAAGATGGCATTGCATAATTCACATAAATGATGAATAAACTAAACAGATGGCATTCACACAAAGCATGTCTAAACTAAGCAGTTGACATATTTGATGTATAAAGTAAGCAATGCAAGGCACCATATGCATGATATAACCAACATCAGCATGCCAATTTAGAGCGAAGACCTCATGGGGTAAATAGGAGTGGTCTTCTGCTTCTGAATCCCCCTCAGAACAGTTATCTTCCTTTTGATTACAATCCGAAATGGGTGGAGGGGGCTGCCTTTGCGCCCACCATGGAGCGACGTCTGCATGAAATTTTATTGCCACGCAAGGCTCTTCTCTTTTGCGCTACATGTTCAGTTCCATTGTGTACAATAACTGACATGCATAGGAATAAAACATAGTGAGATTATGTAAGGAGTGCATGCACAAATCCAGAGTGATGGTAGCAAACTGTGGATAGACCCAAAACCAATGATAGCAGGCAGATAATAGCTTTAGTTAAAAATACAGATAATTGATCCTTTAATGTTTGTTTGCACCCAACATGAAACTCATAGTAGACACCCGAGATTAACCAGATAGTAGAAAGATAGTACTGATTGCTGCCCCAATATGTACCCCACAACCATTTAAAAACTCAATTTTCAGCATAAGTTTGGACCTGAGTCGGAGTCTAATAGGTGAACACGATGATAAAGTAGCATGTCATCATATTAAGCGATGCATAACGTAAGCAGACGCGGAAGAGTGCGACCTCTCTTGCGGACCCGTGTAGTCCTCAAGGTCATCTGCTCAGTTGATGATGGTAATGCAGTTGTCGTGGCTGCCGGCGGCGGGGAAGAAGATCTGAGGCGGCGAAAGACAGTCTGGAGAGCGGATCCCTACTATGGTGAACCCTTCCGTCGTTGGAGCAGCTGAGCTGGGGTGGAACACAGCACCACAGGAGCAGGACAAACCACACAAGGTTTTCTTTGACACATATCTGTAACAGAAGTAATTGTGTAAGGGCTTGTTTGAATTTGAGGATTCTAACAATGCAGGGATAGGAAATAGACAGGAATAGGATAGGAATGCACGTGCAAAACAGAGAATTAAAAAACACAGGATTTCTGCCAACTGGGTGTTTGGTTCACAAGAATTGGAAGATCACAGGATGCAAAGAAGTATGGTGAGATTAAGTCAAACCACAAGAAGTGTACAACCTCTTTGGCGAAGCCATGTCGATCTCAGCGTGATTGGGTTGGCCGGTGAGGATGCTCCGGCTGACTTGGCTGTCAGAGGAGGGAAGAAGATCTTAGGCGTCTGGAGATGGAGCCCGAGGTACTGCTCCGCTGTGATGGAGGGTTTCGTTGTTGGAGCAGCTCCGGTGAGTTGTACGACGCCGAGGCTGAAGCAGGACAAGAGAGACAACGTTAACCTGAGTGGAATTCTAATAGCATCTCCAATAAATGACGTAAAATACATAACCACAAAGTGCTAGATGTATACATCAGCCACTCGTCTCTGAACTTAATTGTCGAAACTGAATTTAACTGTCGAAACTGAACTTAACTGTCGAAACTGAATTTTCCTATCTAAACTGAATTTTACTGTCGAAACTGAACGCACTAGAGGTGAGGCTACACGTCAGTCGACTGACTTTTTCATCTCTGGTCAGTCGATTTTGCAGCCGTTGGATACGAAATCAAGGGCGTGCAGTTCATCTTCAACCTCCACCCCTCCTGAGCCGCCAGCCACCACCGGCCAAACAGCCGCCCCGCCCGCCCCGAAAACACTCCCCACCGCCGGTCCGCCGCCACCCCGGCCATCCCTCTAGCCCCCCCGCGTGCCGAGCTTTTTCTCCGGCGATCCCCACGCCACCGCCCCACCACCGCCGACAACCACCGCCCCCACCCTGAACCCTAAGATAGATAGTGGGGTACTTCTTCGGCGAGCCCCCCTCCCCGCTGCGGCTGGTTCTTCCTTAACTCCGGCGAGCCCCCCACCCCCTGAAAATCGACTGACCCAAAAGTCGATTCAGTCAACTGAAGTGTAGCTAAATTGGAGCAGCATCGCAAGCAAGAGCAAGAGCGAGAGCAGCAACGCGAGCAAGAGCAAGAGCAAGAGCAGACCAGGCAAGGGACCGAGAGCAAGAGCAGAGCAGCAGCGCGAGCGAGAGCTAAAGCAGCAGCAGCTCCTACTGATGTGGACGTCGCCGCTGAGGGAGCGACGCCGTGGAGGAAGTGGCCGGCGACGCCGCGGTGGATGGAGCCACGCCGTGTCGGCTCGGGACCGAGCGCCGGCAGCACCGTGAGATCGAATCAAGAAGAAAATGCGGCGATTAGTGTGCAACCTCTTTGGTGGCGCCGATTAGGCCGCAGCTTCATCCGAGGGAACGGTGATGCTGATGCTCTTCCGGTGGTGTAGGTGAAGACGGCGGTGTGGGAGTAGAGGTGGCGCGAAAGACGAGGGGAACGTCGGGGCAGCTCCTTGGAGGTGGAGGACGGGGTGTCTGAACCGGCGGGATGACCAGATCGACGACGGATTCTCATCCGGTATGGTGGATGAGGGATGTCGAGGTGTTTCTGTGGACGACGTCGTCGGGGAAGAGGCTCCGGCTGGGTGGCGGACGGAGGAGGGTGTGGGGCTTCGCGGGTTTTCCCGGCCTTGGTGTACGAATGGGTGGGCGGATGGGATGGGAGTGGGGAACCATGGCTTAGGGACGTGCTTGTCCGAAATGTGGGGTAAGTTACGAAAGTACCCCCATCGATTTGAGGCGGTTCTTTCAGTTCAGGGGTATCACGGGCATTTCGCGTGTCGGGATTTCACAGGAGGTGGGAGTTTTCGCGCGCGTTGTAATTTTGGAATAGCAAGGCGCAGGTTGAGATGGAGGGAGTTGTCGGAGCACAACGAGACAAAGATATATCTTAAATATTTCGGGCTAACAAGGCACGGGTTGAAATTTCCGGACAAGCCTAACATGTACTGTACCAAATCAATTCGCACTACAAATGTCATTCAAAACTTTGAATTCCTGTTATGTTCAATTAAAATATTTCGCTACGTGTATAATGCATGCAACCTAGTCCTCAAATGAACGTTTTAGTGCATTCCAAACGTATATACTACCGCGTCAATATGAACTAAATTTGAATTCGTTTCTCTATTTGAATAAGATCTACAATAATGATTGTTGTGAAGTCAAAGCGTTTGAATTCGTTTCTCTGTTTTAATAAGATCTACAATCGTCATTATTGTCAAGTTAAACCATCGTTTGTGTATTATCTTCAGAGCACACCACATGATTAGTCTCGAGTTACATATGAACTATGTGTACTATATGAACTCGAACTCGATTTTTTGAATCCACTTTATGTTGATTTCAAATCATAGTACATTTCAAGCTCTAGCTAGATCTTCACAAACTAAACCATGCCTCATATGTATAATGTGTTTATCACATTATGTATGGTGCCCCGCCCGCTACGCCTACAAGTATTTAGATGTGAGTTGCAAACACCACACATTACCACAAATTCAAATAAAATGTGAGAATGTTCGATATATAGTATTGTTTAGATTGTTCGATATTTAGTTGTAAGCTGCAAACGCCACACATTATCACAAATTCAAATAAAATGTGAGATTGTTCGATGTATAGTATGTTTTAGATTGTTCGACATTTAGCTGTGAGTTGCAAACGCCATGCATTATCACATTATGGTATAACATGTGCAAAACCACAACACGCGTATCACCGCTATATTCATGCATGCATATGTTTAAAACACTATGATCTCCTATTCAAATATATGAATCCACTTTCATATCAAATTATGATCTTTGTTAGTCTCTTACACCCACACAATCCTCTAACCTTTGTAGCTACCACTAACTTTCTCTCGTGCATGCACACGCCCTCCTCGCCCTCCCCCTCCCTTAGCATTCTATCCATCGTGCACATTCATTTTTCTTCTTCTTTAGGTCGTTCTCCCACAGTCTCCACAACTCCTTTCTGACACACACTGATCGATAAACCTCTCCAGCGATGTTTGCCTACAACATACACACGCACCTTCAATCTCCTCCTTTATGTGTCCTTGCCTCGTGTCTCTCATACGGTCCCACTCACGTGTAAACTCTTGCTCCTCTTTTCATCGATCTCACAACCGCACACTCCTCCCCCCATCTAGCTAGTAGCTGGGCCTCTCGCACCACCTCCTAGCTCCATTCTCTCTGTCTATCCGTCTCGTCGGGCCTTATTTGCCTCTAACAAATGAACGTACACCGACCGATCTCCCGCTATACATATAGCTAGCTACGTCCTTATAACTCGTTTTTCCCCACGCGTCGATCGATCTACCTCATTAGTTATGTCTCTCCCTTCCTCCAACAAACAACAATTGATCTACCGATCTAGTTAGGTTTGCTTACCAAACACATGGTTCCCCTTCATCATCCATGGATGTGTCCCGACAGATCTATCACGCACAGGCACACACAGAAACACATCCCCACTCTTATTGATAATACTGCAGTTCCACCCTCAGTTTGTCTAGTAGGCCTCTCCCACCATCTTCGAGAAGCAACTCCATCACCCATCCAGCGCTCTACCCCTCTCCCTCCCTCTCTCTCTCCTCTCTCTCTGTCCCATCCTATTTCCCGTCCTTCAGTTATGTATGGATGTCGACCGATCTCCCTCAAGACATAGCTGGGTCTCTCCTTCTTAACACATATACGAGTCGTTCTACCTCTATAGTTAGGCCTCTGCCTACCCCCCACCCCCTCGCACACACACACACACACACACACACACACACACACCGATACATCGAGCGCTCTAGTCATGTCTCCCTGCCACACACAAACTTGACATGTGCCCTCTGACGTTACGGTAGCTAGGTCAGTCGCCCTATACCTTTGACTTGCACACACACACAATTTCGATGGCTCTCTTCATCAATCTCACACCCACCCACTTGATCCTCTCTTCGACTCTATCGATATCTATGACCCTCCCTCTCTTCTTGTGGATTGCCCGACCCTCTATATATGATATGGATAGGCCTCCATTTCACACACATTGCATGCAAAATTTTGTTTGAGATGTCATCGACACATATTCCCACAAATACATTCACGAAATCAACCTCCCCCCAAAAAAAACAAAAAATCACGAACGCACAAGCCATTTGTCTAGGTTTGTATCTCTCACACACACCCACGTAGGTGGGGGACGTGCACGAAGAGAAGAGGTGCACGCACGGCGCACGTACTCCCGTCTCTTTCCCAACCACACCCGCGCGGATACACGGTGGAGCTCATTTCTATACGAAAAGGCAGCCCACATGGTAACTTGACACGTGTACTGGTTGTCCAGTAGATGGAGGGAGGATTGTCTACCATGGGTGAACAAACAAATTGCGACTTGACGCGTTATGTTAAAAAAGAGGCAAACCATGTGGGGCCTACCTTAGAGGCAAGGCTCTAGACACTGGAGTACTTTTGATGTGTCCCGTCAACTTGCAGAACAAGGAGAAGCTTGCTTAGTACACCGTCTCCCCCGCCCACGGGCGCGGTGGCTCGCAGGATGAGGTGAAGCTTGCTTACTATGCCTTACGCCCGCTCCCTCGCCCACGCGCGTGATGGCTCGCAGGACGAGGAGAAAATTTTACTAGTACTCCCTCCATTTACTCCTCGTCCCTACTACCTTGGTTAGAGAGATTATCATATTGTTTGGAATATATATGTCCTTTAGTAGATTTCAATATGAACTACTAGTACATACTCCAAACACTGATGTATATAGACGTATTTTAGAGTGTAGATTCACTCATTTTGCTCCCTATGTAGTCCATATTGAAACGGACGTAAAAGTACGCACTCTCCCTCGCCCCTCGACCCTCGCCTTGTGGTGGACGTGCAGCAATTCATTCGGTCTCATATAGCCAGAATGATATATACTGCAGTACCATTATTGCTTGACTTCCCGAAGAGGCGAAGAGCCAATCGCAAGGTTAATAGTTTGGAGATGCCAAGCGCAAGGTTTATAGGAGAACGAGTAGTAGGTGACGCATCATTTATAAATAAAGTTTTTTTTTCTTCAGTGGCACGTATGCAATATAAATAGGTTCATATGGAGAGAAAAGGAAACCGCTCCACTATATACATAGGCAGGACGAGCCTACATGGTTGCTTGCTGGGGTTGCTCTCTTTAGTTTTCACACTCTCTCGCACAAAACCACTGTGGCCACATCTCTGGCGGATCACGTCCGCCGGGGGAAGGGGTGGATGCTTAGTGTAGATGCGGTCGCCGTCGCCGACGGCGAAAACCCACTGTCGGCACATCCCGATTAGGGGTCCCCGCCATTCTCTCTCACAAAGCCGGTGAGGTTGCCTTCGTCCATTGCTCACTGCCGCGACGTGGGTAGTTGCCTCCTCCCGCCGCCCTCCTCTAGGTTGAGCTACGTCCCGACATCCCTCAGGTACAACTCCCTTTACAGTCGGCTTGCACCACTGCTCCAGCTGCCCACATCACTCCATGTGGATATCTCTCTACTTCTTTGCCCCGCACATACCTCTACTGGCTTCTACGTACTGTATTTGTGATGAGTTTATGTCTCATCAACTAGTCCCAGTAATCTTATTCTAATCACGCTTCTTCAATTTCTTTGCCACAGGGATGCTCATCTCGATTTTGGTGAAACTGCACAAAATGATCCGATGGTCAAAGGGTTGCAAACTTCATTTCTTAGGAAGCGCCGACGTTGCCAGCAAATTTAAGCCTGGTTAGGGTTTACGGTTCAAGGTCTAGGGACTGCATGGATCGTTTTTTTCTTTAGCTGTCTCTGTTTCAATGGCTAGGGACTGCATGAGTAGTAGTAGTACTGTACGCCTTACGCCCGCTCCCTCGCCCACGCGCGCGGTGGCTCGCAGGATGAGGAGAAAATTTTACTACTCCCTCCGTTTACTCCTCGTCCCTACTACCTTGGTTAGAGAGATTATCATATTGTTTGGAATATATATGTCCTTTAGTAGATTTCAATATGAACTACTAGTACATACTCCAAACACTGATGTATATAGACGTATTTTAGAGTGTAGATTCACTCATTTTGCTCCGTATGTAGCATAAAGTTGAGACACTTATTTTGGAACGGAGGGAGTACATATTTGCTATGATCTGTCAATCATTGAGATGCAATAGCATGCATGTTAGTCTCCTTTGTATTTGATGAAATGTTGCAACGGGCAACCTTGGACGCAAGATACATGTAACAGAAGCTGGAAGCTTCATAGCATTGTACTATCCCGCTGATAAATTACAGTACGTACTATGTAAAGAGTTAGGTGTCGCACGGTGTCTAGAAAATATGGTGATAGTGTGAGGTGGGCCATGTAATCACTGAGCCTGCGTGTTTTCACTGCTCTTGCACTCCTCCGCCGTAAGAATGGAGAAAATTGTAATCTAGTAGTACCTCCTTTCGCCGAAAGCGTGGGACATCCAACAGTCCTACCACCTCAGTAATAATGACCAATGAGCCGTCAAATCACATAGACCCAGCAGTAAGTTGGGCGGACGAAGCAACCATCACTCTTGAATCCGCTTCTCCCTTCAATGCAGGCGCCAGTGAGAGGTCGCGTCCGCTCTTCCCGGGCATGAATGCGACACCGATTCTTTGGAGCGGCGCTGACCATTTCGGGTGGGAAGCACGCGCGGGCGATGGAGGGGCTTTGGATGGGCCAGGCTGGTCAGGAGCAGGCGTGGCAGCTGTCCGCCTGTCCCTACCGGACGCCCGGAAACGAGAGGATGCACCGACTCTCGCGGCTAAAATCGTACACTACACACCATCTCTCTGTAGGAGTAGGTCGATCTTTCGCTCTCTCTAACACACACATGCTGTTAAACACACACACGCACACGCACACGCACACACAGGTTCATAGAATAGGAAAATCGTGCGAGTGTGAAGCCACGGGAAGTGAGATACAAATGGAGTACGTACAAGAAGAGAAGCGGCATCTCTTAGTTGTTTGGATTAATTGTTGCGTTTAGAGACAGAAATCAGGGCTTTGATTGGAGGAATGACCGGTCAAGTTTCTCCGTCTCCTCCAATCTGCTTGCACCTTGGTCCCGCTGCACCTTCTAACGTGACTTATTACACCTAGATGGAGGGAGTCGTACGAGATACGGTGGCACACTGACTTAAGTCGAATACAACTGCCCAAAATTGTGTGCATGTTATAATAAGGATTCACTTAAAATAGTACGTGAGCGAACAGAGGAATCAATTGGACAGTGTTCCCGAGCAGTAGTGAGATGTGTGAGGTAAGATACACCGCTGGCGCTTTTAATTTTTCTTATTAATTTCTTTGTTTCACCCTCTGACTGGTGGGATCCAACGTACTACGTGGAGAGAGGTAAGGTGACTAAGGCTGCATTATTTCTGCACCACTGTGGATAGTCTTACCACCAAAGCCACATGACACGATTATGATTTAAATCCCAATGACTCCCACACACAAAAAACGGCATGCTTGTCACACGAATGCAGGAATGTATAAAAGGTTATTTTCCTCTCGTTGAACATAATGGGAGGGTTGTGTAGCTGGTTAGCCTGTTCGCTCATCAAACTTGAGGTCTCGGGTTCGATAACTACACTTGAGCATAATTCGTGCCTGGAGGATTCTTTGACTGGTCAAAATGGATGGATACGGAGCTATGAGATCTCGTAGTGACCGTATAATCACCTCATCACGTATAAGCTGCAGCCTCGGCGCTTATTTTCTGGGGTTTGCACTCTTCACACTCTCTCCAGTATATATATACACGCTGGAGCCTCAGCGCTTGTAGTTGCTCTCTTCACACTCTCTCACCCTCTCCAGATCTAAACAAGACTTCGTTGGCCTCTCTCTCTCCCCTCACTGTTGGTCTGCTTGTAGTTGCTCTCTTCACACTCTCTCACCCTCTCTAGATCTAAACAAGACTTCGCTGGCCTCTCTCTCTCCCCTCACTGCTGGTCAAAGAGCCGTCAGCTGGGAAGGGAAGGAGGCTTAACGCTGTCGCCGTCGGCGAGGGAGGGAATCCACTACCGGTGCAGCTGTTCACTTTCACCCAGTGGCGGCGCGGGAGGGCCTCCGACCCCTTCTTCTTCACCGCCGTACATAGTGTGGGTCGAACGACCTCCGGTCGCCCACCGAACCACACCCCAAGAACCTTAAGGTATAATTTACTTATTCCACATGCATTGCTCTAGCTGCATGTGGGCTTTTTCCGCTTCTGCACTCGAATCTAGGTGTTGGATCAAACAGGAAAGTAGTGGGGAAAGTCGTATACCATGAATCTAGGACGTGGTTCAAAGAGGAAAGGAATGGGGGAAAGTAGTGGGAAAAGTTGTATAGCATGAATCTAGGACATGGTTCAAAAAGGAAAGGAAGGGGGAAAGTAGTGGGGAAAGTTGTATCGCATGAATCTAAGACGTGGTTCAAAGAGGACAGGAATGGGGGAAAGTAGTGGGGAAAGTTGTATAGCATAAATCTAGGACGTGGTTCACAGAGGAAAGGAAGTGGGGAAAGTACTAGTACAGACTGGCTATCCAGGACCTACGTTGGTCGAAAAGGGAAAACAATGACAAACACAGTACGCACATCTGTAATGAACTGATCTTTTGTTTTGGGGGACAAGGCTGTAGAGTTTGAGCAAGACTAGATTTGTTGCGCTCACATAGGGAAAGGTGTCTAAAGATAACAAAACTGGGACCAACACAAATATGCTCCTTGGTTGTTTGTTCTTTGTTGCAACAGACTGTGCATCACCCCAGTACATCGGTAGATGCACATGGTGCTGTTGCGTCCACTGTCCCGTGCAACTCTTTAGCTGTTGTTAATCTAAGGCCCTGTTTGGTTAAAAACTCCCTAGTCCCTACCTGCTTGGTTCCAGGGACTAAACATGGACTAGAGGTTATTAAATGACATGCTAAAAGACCATGTTACCCCTAGTAGTGAACTAATAGAGACAAGGTGCGATGCGTGGCAGGGGCAACTATTGGAAAAAGTCCCAAAAAGACTCCCTCGGGGTCTTCTTTCTTTAGTCCCAAATGCCCACTTTTAGTCCCTAAAAGTCCCTCCTGTTTGGTTTAGATGGGACTGACACGGAGTTTTTTTAGTCCCTCCACCAAAATGTCCCTGTAAACAAACACCCTCTAATAATGCCGCTAGAAAATTGATGCAATGCCACAGTTAAAAGCAAATTACATGTTTAACAAATTTTATTGTTAATATAATCTCTCTGTTAATATTAATCAATGCCACTATTTGAGAAATGCTACTGTCTTGCTTTCTTTCCCATTTAGATAAGGTAGATGCTTCTTTTTGTTGGCTTCTGTGTCATCCACCGTTATTGACCACTAGTTGTTTCCTTTGCACCTCTGTGTAAACAGGGTTATCTACTTCACCTCGTTGCCATTGTGACCTTTTGTTGCACTGCACAAAACACTTTTGTTTTAAGAGTGTTTTGTGCAGTTCAACCAAAATGTCACACCGACAACGTTGCTTGATTGCTTGATCTTAGTGGAACTGCACAAGACGAGATCTTGCTTCCTATCCGTGTTGGCAAATTTGGTTAAGATCTTCTTCTTGTGAGTTGTTTGAATTCCGTGCCATGAGAGGTCAGTACTAGCCTTCTTTCACATGATTCTGCAGTGTGCTTTCATATGTTGTGTGTTGGAAATATGCCCTAGAGGCAATAATAAATAGGTTATTATTATATTTCCTTGTTCATGATAATTGTTTATTATCCATGCTAGAATTGTATTGATAGGAAACTCAGATACATGTGTGGATACATAGACAACACCACGTCCCTAGTAAGCCTCTAGTTGACTAGCTCGTTGATCAATAGATGGTTACGGTTTCCTGACCATGGACATTGGATGTCGTTGATAACGGGATCACATCATTAGGAGAATGATGGGATGGACAAGACCCAATCCTAAGCCTAGCACAAGATCGTGTAGTTCGTTTGCTCAGAGCTTTTCTAATGTCAAGTATCATTTCCTTAGACCATGAGATTGTGCAACTCCCGGATACCGTAGGAATGCTTTGGGTGTACCAAACGTCACAACGTAACTGGGTGGCTATAAAGGTGCACTACAGGTATCTCCGAAAGTGTCTGTTGGGTTGGCACGAATCGAGACTGGAATTTGTCACTCCGTGTAAACGGAGAGGTATCTCTAGGCCCACTCGGTAGGACATCATCATAATGTGCACAATGTGACCAAGGAGTTGATCACGGGATGATGTGAGTTACGGAACGAGTAAAGATACTTGCCAGGATTGAACAAGGTATAGGGATACCGACGATCGAATCTCGGGCAAGTAACATATCGATAGACAAAGGGAATTGCATACGGGATTGATTGAATCCCTGACATCGTGGTTCATTCGATGAGATCATCATGGAACATGTGGGAGCCAACATGGGTATCCAGATCCCGCTGTTGGTTATTGACCGGAGAACGTCTCGGTCATGTCTGCATGGTTCCCGAACCCGTAGGGTCTACACACTTAAGGTTCGATGACGCTAGGGTTATAGGGAAAAGTATGTATGTGGTTACCGAATGTTGTTTGGAGTCTCGGATGAGATCCCGGACGTCACGAGGAGTTCCGGAATGGTCCGGAGGTAAAGATTTATATATGGGAAGTCCTGTTTTGGTCACCGGAAAAGTTTCGGGTGCTATCGGTAATGTACCGAGACCACCGGGAGGGTCCCGGGGGTCCACCAAGTGAGGCCACCAGCCCCAGAAGGCTGCGTGGGCCAAGTGTGGGAGGGGACCAGCCCCAGGTGGGCTGGTGCGCCCCCCCACCAAGGCCCAAGGCGCATGGGAGAGTGGGAGGGGGCAAACCCTAGGTCCAGATGGGCCTTAGGGCCCATCTAGTGGGGCGCCCCCCTCTCCTCCCCTTGGCCGCCCCCCTTGGATGGGATCTAGGGCTGGCCGCCTCCTCTTGGGGTGGGAACCCTAGAGGGGGTGCAGCCCCCTCCCCCCTATATATAGTTGAGGTTTGGGCTGCCCAAGACACATGAGAACGTCTCTCTTTCGGCGCAGCCCTACCCCTCTCCCTCCTCCTCCTCTCCCGCGGTGCTTGGCGAAGCCCTGCGGGATTGCCACGCTCCTCCATCACCACCACGCCATCGTGCTGCTGCTGGATGGAGTCTTCCTCAACCTCTCCCTCTCTCCTTGCTGGATCAAGGCGTGGGAGACGTCACCGGGCTGCACGTGTGTTGAACGCGGAGGCACCGTTCTTCGGTGCTTAGATCGGAATCAACCGCGATCTGAATCGCTATGAGTATGACTCCTTCATCCGCGTTCTTGCAACGCTTCCACATCGCGATCTACAATGGTATGTAGATGCACTCCCCTTCCCCTCGTTGCTAGATTACTCCATAGATTGATCTTGGTGATGCGTAGAAAATTTTGAATTTCTGCTACGTTCCCCAACATTGTGCTACTTGTACGGTAATCTTGCTTGATATTAGTGAACTGCACAAATGGAGACAAGATTTCCAATCTATATGTGCACCGTAATATCCCATTGAGGTAAGATAAGGGTATTTCACAACTGTTGGCCTGTATTTTGCCACTTTCATCAGAAAATTAATGTCATTGTTTAGTGCTATACTTGTGCAACCTAATTGACATGCCAAATCTTACATTGAAGGTGAAGCTTGTCTGTTATGGAACCAAGTGATGAAGGGGAAGAACAAGCGGAAGAAAAACAAAAATCAACTCCTGGTACTGTAAAGAAGCACTGGAACTGTGATGACACAAGTAATGATATAGTTTTGCATCTTAATTTATTGCTATGGCTGGAACGACCAATTGTTTTGCCACTGATTTGATGCCACTCTTAATGTAATACATAATTATCTCTACTTGTGCAAACAGGGATCTTCTTTGAAGATACCATATATTTTAGTGGAACTGCACAAGAAGATGTTGGAAACATTAATCTAATCGAGGAGTATATAGTAAGCATGGCCACCACAGTAGATAGCAACAGATGGTTCCGGAGAAGTGCTTCATCTGTATGCTCTACACAATAAGCCGCCTAACAAAGGTTGGTACTTGCCCACTGATTTCATCCATATGATTGAGCTTTGTCATCTCTATTGGTGTTGTGCTACTTTTTAGATGCTGTCATCAAAAGTGGTATTGTCCTTGAGAAGTGCTTCATCTGTGCTGTTTTAAATATTTCCTTTCCTTTTTTTCGAGCAAACAGGGATGCTAGCATTTAGTTATCCTCTTGTCTTTGCACAACAGGATCATCCTCCTCTGAAGAAGAATATGGAGTACGTGAAGTGACTAGTTCCGATTATGCCAGGATGAAGAAGCCCTGTCTATCTTCTCATCAGAAGGAGCAGTTGAAGGATGGTTACATTACCCCCCACAAGACCAAACTAACTTCAGCTCAGAAGGACTGACAAATCTCCATTTTCTTGCTGTGATGCGCGAGTACAATGTTGTTCTAGGATTCTTTCCGGTGAGTTCCATCTTTTGTAAAAGTGTGCTCTACATGGACCATGTAGGTGCCTGTTTAAACTGTCAATTCATCGTACAGTTTGCTTTATACTAATCACTTTTTTGTATTTGTGCAAACAAGGGTGCTCAGCTTGATTTCAATGGGAACTGCACAAAATGTTCATGAATACATCGAATCATTCATTTCCACCACAAGAAATGAGGTACCGATAAGTTCAAGGCGTTGCAACATATAAGGGCGAAATCATACAAGCTACGCGCGAATTTGGTTGATTTTGGTGGAACTGCACAAAAAGAACAACTGGTTTATTTAGCACGCCATGTCAATGTCCGAACTGATGGCGAACCCTGCCCATTCCACAATCGTAGGCATTTGATATTTTGGAATGGGAAAACCTTGTCAAATTTTGCTCATTGATTTTAGCAAGAAGACATGCGTTTGATATTTTTGAATGGGTCGCCCTTTGCTGTCAGCAGCGTCGATCCATTTTTTCTTTATTCTTTAATTGTGAAGTAAATATTGGCTCTGACATGTGAATCACTGAGATGCATAATCATCGATTGTTTTGAATGTTCTCTATGACATGTGAATCGCTGTGATTGCAATGTACAGGAACGCTAAAAAGCTGCTCAAACTCTTTGTACTCCTTCTGTTCCTTTTTACTTCGCACATTGTCCGGTAGCATACAACTGAAGTGCTCAAGTTCTCTAGCAAATGACTGTATCTCATAAGCTTGCTCAACCACGGAGCGCTCTTCAATAAGCCTGTAATCATAGAATTGCTCCATGATGTACAGCTCAGTGCCAGCAACCGGAGGGTAGCAGCGGTGGCCTTACTTGGACCCGAGCGGCGGCGACCTACTGTGTTCTACTCTTCCTCGTTTTTTGTGTGGCGCGGCCTCGTTGGCAGCGGGGCGGGGCCTCGGCGGAGCCGGCGATGTCCTCTGTCTCGTTGCCGGCGGGTGGCGCCTTGGCGGAGCGGGGGAAAATCCTCCCCCTCATTGCCGGTAGGGTGGGGCCTCGGCGGAGCCGGCGGTGTCCTCTGCCTCGTTGTTGGCGCCACGGGGCCTTGGCGGAGCAGGGCCTCGTCGACGCCAGCGGAGCGGGGACTCGTCGGAGCCGGCATAGTCCTCTGCCTCGTCCTCGGTCTAGCCAAACAGCGCCTCGGTCGCTTCATCGCCCTCTTTGTAGGCGGCCGCAGCCTCCGCCACCCGCATGCGGTACCGCCAGTGCTCGAGGCGGCCCTCGCGGGTGGAGCAGTACGAGTCGAGCAGCGCCTCCTGCTCCGCCCGCTCCGCGGCGATCTGCTCCTCCGCCTGCAGGTGCTCCTGGAGGAGATGGTGGTTTTAGGCGGCGTCGGCCTGCGCCTCCCGGAACTGCTCCTCACGCTTCTACCTCACCGTGTCCATATATTGGGCACGGGCCTCGCCGATGGTCATGGTGCAATGCACCGGCGAGGATGGCGCGGAGGAGGCCGGATCGTCGACTACCATATTCTCCATTGGGACGTCGTCGTCCTTCGGCTACCTGCCGGCCAGCCAGTCGGCAGCAATGGCTGCCATCTCCTTGTGGTCCGTCGTCCGCCCGTCCCGAAGAGCGCTGGAGCGCGAGGAAGCCATGGTGGGCAGTAGTGGTGTGGACAGGAGAATAGGAACGGATGCGGATGACTACGGCTATGGCCGGCGCAGCAGTTTATATAGCAATGGTGGGCGGCGGAGGGATGGACGTGTGGTGCCAGAGTAGCCGCCTCGGCAACTGCTTATCATTAATGTGGGCGGCAAAAGGACGGACGGACGGCACTTGTGTCGTTTGAAGGCAGAGCAATCACATGCACCAGGAAGCGGGGCGGGCGGCGCTGACCGTTTCAGGCGGAAAGCGCGCGCGGGCGAGGGAGGCGGTCTGGGTGGGCCAGGGCAGTAAGACTCGTGCTTGGCAGCGGGTCGGTCCAGCAGCCGGACATGCTGGCTCGCCACCTACCTCGCCGAGCTGAGCGACGACAATCAGACAATGGACGTAGGTTCCGACCAGGAGCCGGCGCCACTGTCCAAGCCGATTCGTGCCGTGTTCACCATAGAGCAGGTGTGGCCGCACTTCGACGCCCTAATGGCAGAAGAGCTACCAGCGCAGGAGGACCTGTGCTACAACCTCCGTCTCCTCAACAAGCACCGGTGAACAAGCGAACGACAATGCCATCGCGGACATGTGGCCCTATGATCCCGGCTTCCCGAATGAGCAGCGGGCGCTGTATCAGACCATCCATAGGGCCCGCGAGGCCCTCTCCATCGTCCTTTGAGTTGTTGCGCTCGCCGTGTCGCCGCCGTCTCGCGTTGTCAACATGGTCAACGGACATGAGGATGAGGAGATGACTTTACTTGGAGAGGATGATAGCAAGTGCCTCCTTATTAGTATATAAAACTATAATTTTTTTGCTTCCTCCTGGTTTCCTGACATCATGGTCCCACACCATTGGGAACCTATGTAGTCAATAAATGAGAGAATTGCACAAGAAGCGACCGACAGCTGGGACCAAGCAGCTCGAGCAGTATTTGTGTTTTTGAGGTGTGAGCACTGCAGAGTTTTTCTTGAGCGATGTTTAGCCCAGATATTAATTTTTCTCCTCTGAACAACAACGAAAACATCGCTGCAGCTATTAACTGGGCGGGCTGTGGCCCGTCTAGCCCAGGCCAGATATCCAGCCTAGATATTAATTTTTTTCAAGCTGAAAATGGCTAGCCCAGCTATACATTTTTTTAGGAATACCCAGGCAAGGTCAAGTTGTTATTCTTTGCCCCGTTGGGCTGCAAATCTTTCCTAGGAGGGATTCATTAGGCTTAACAAGAAAATGGGCTTTAAGAAATAATAAATGTGATATTATAAAAACTGGGCAGTAACTATAAAAAATGCACCAAACACGTAATTACTTTATAAAATATTATTTTTGGATATTGAAAATTTTAATTTCATTAATTGTTGCGTGCGCAATGTTTCGTTGTATTTTTACGTACTATAAATTTATATTGAAATTGTATTTAATCTGACTAGAAATTTCGGGATAAAAATATTTCGGATCCCACCAAAATGTGGGAAATTTTATTGAATTCTGTTTTGAACGGTTGGTTGAAATGGGTTGTACTTTTAACAAACTGTAAATGGGCTGTACTAAATTCCATTAGAATTCAAAAATTGGCTGCACATTCTTACAAATCACAAATGGGCTATAAGTTCTCTGCCACACACTTGTGGCCTTACTAAGTTGACGCGTCCCCTAAAAAAAAGAGAGTTGACGCGTATGCAAGGCTTTGTCAACTTATAGCCAACACACGGTTTTAGCAGCAGTGGCCGTTGGATGTCCATCCAACGGATGCCGTGCTTCTTCTTCAATCTCGGATATTGTAGCTTCACCCGCCCAAAAAATGATTCCTCCCCCTGACATCTGGAGCGCACCGTTTCGGAAGCTGACCTATGGGCCTACTATGTTGACGGGGACGGAGTGCTTTGTCAACTTAGTCAATATGAACGATTCTAGCTCTAGTGACCGTACGATGTCCATCCAACGGCCGTAGTGCTTCTTCAACCTCTAGTCTTGTTGCTCCAGCCACCCAAAGCAGCGCCGGTTGTGCCGCATGCTCCTGCCTCCCGTGGCCGGCTGTGCTGCCGCGGAGGCCTCACCGCCCCTACTATTCCCGCTGCTGGCCAGGCCCTGCGGCGACGTCAGCCTCACACCGCAACCGAACCAGTGAACCCTCGTACTCCTCTCCGCGCGGGCTTCCACTGCCGCGTCTTCCCCGGCTCCGCGTCTTCCCCTTCCTAGGCCTCGCCGTCGTCCACCGCCCTGGTGCTCTTGGCGTGGCGTGGTCAACGTGGTCAAGGAACGACTTCCATTGGAAGAGTACTGTACGTGGAGAGGCTGACAGCTGGGTCCACGGCGGCCGCAAGGAAGTGCCTCCTTATTACGCGCAAAATAATTATTCCTCCACCTGACAGCAGGGACCCACCGGACGGGCGACTGTATTTCGCCAAAAAAACATTTCCCCCTGACTGCTGGGACCTACCAGCTACATCTTTGCACGCAAGGAAGTGCGTCCGGGCAAAAAAAAACGATTCGCCCCTGACTGCTGGGACCCACCAGCTACATCTTCGCATGCAAGGAAGTGCCTGACAGTCGGGACCCACCTGGTCGAAGCGTACGTAGCGTTGTCATTCTAGTCGCGAACGTGTACGTACATACTGGTCGATGTAGAGGCGCACACGTGTCGTATTAGAGGCGCGCACGTAGCATGTACACATAAATACAGCGGCCAGTGTGCAAGAAAGAAAATACGGTCACGTACGTACATACGGGCAGGGTCTCGAACGCCTACTCGCGCATACGTAGGCCAGGGCTCGTGTACATGGCTGGGTCGGAACGGAGAAACAGCGTCGTCGTCGTGTTCATGGGGAGCCAACCGGCTGGGTCAGAACGGAATGCGTCGTCGTGTTCATCGGGAGGGCTTGGACGGAACAGCCGATGGAAACGAGGCCTGGCGTACCACAGAATGGAGGAAACGGCCTTATGTTTGACCGGCCACGTTCGAAACGGGATCCTGTTCATCGGGAGGGGTTTGGCGTACCACAAGACGGAGGAAACAGACCTCCTACGGTCGAAACAGGGGTCCTGTTGATCGGGAGGGGTGTGGCGTACCACAAAACGGAGGAAACGGACTTGTGTTGGAGCGCTACGGTCGAAACGGGGGTCCTGTTCATCGGGAGGGGTGTGGCGTACTGCAAAACAGGACTCCACGGGATACTGTTCATCTCCACCGTCGACCCCCTCCAGCCTGCACGGGCTACTGTTCATCCACCGTCGACCTCCTCCAGCCTCCACCTGCGACTGTTCATCCACGGGCTCCTGTTCATCCAGCCTCCACCGCGCGTTACTCCACCGGCTACTGTTCAACCAGCCCTCTCCAGGGCTCCTGTTCAACCACCCCTCCACGGGCTACTGTTCATCCAGCCCTCCACCGTCTACTGTTCATCCTGCCCTCCACGGGGTGGTCCTATTCATCCTGCCCTCCACGGGGCCCTGTTCATCCAGCCCCAACCGGCTCGAACGATCGGGGTCCTGTTCATCAACCCCCACCGAGAACTGTTCATCCAAACCCCCCAGCAACGCTCACTGTTCATCCAGAGGCAACGCCACGGGGTCCGGTTCATCCACCCCCACCGGGAACTGTTCATCCAACCCCCCCAGCAACGTTCACTGTTCATCCAGAGGTAGCATCGATCGGCTTCAGTTAGCAGCAGTACCGAAGGAATTGCTCGATCGGGTTCAGTTAACAGCCATCGATCGATCGCTCGGGTTCAGTAACGCGTAGCCTGCAGTGCAATCGCTCGGGTTCAGTTAGAGCCCAACGCCTCGCTCGGGTTCAGTTAGAGCCCAACGCCTCGCACACACGCGCGTACGTACGAGAGAAACGCGCATCGCTCGGCCCCCGACCACCCACCGTAACCGGGGACTCCCTGATATTTTCCGCGTCCTCGCTTCTACCACGGTTTTTTCCGTCATGGACGGCCTAAAGAATGTCATGCAGCTGCGTCTCCGGCCCGCCCAGGACGAAAAACCCATTTTCTGTCATGATTTTTTGTCATAGAAGTAGGACGCCACCACATCTATGATGATACTGGGTTTTGTCACAATTATCGTCATAGAAGTGTCATAAGTATGACAGAAAAGATTTTCGTTCGGCCCAAAATGTCACGGATGTGTCTTTTTTTTGTAGTGCTAGTAGCGGAGAACAAACGAAGAGATTATGGTAGGGTACGAAACCACCTCAAAGTTATCCTTTTTGATCGATCTATTCAAGAGTCCGTAGTAAAATAACACGAAGCTATTCTTTCCGTTCGATCTATCATAGAGTTCGTACTAGAATGACACATTAAGACACAAATAAACCAAAACCCTAATGTCACCTAGATACACCAATGTCACCTCAACTATCCATGGGTATGATTATACGATATGCATCACACAATCTCAGATTCATCTATTCAAACAAACACAAAGTACTTCAAAGAGTGCCTCAAAGTTTCTACCGCAGAGTCAAGACGAAAACGTGTGCCAACCCCTATGCATAAGTTCACAATGTTACGGAACCCGCAAGTTGATCACCAAAACATACATCAAGTGAATCACGTGATATCCCATTGTCACCACAGATAAGCACATGCAAGACATACATCAAGTGTTCTCAAATCCTTAAGGACTCAATCTGATAAAATAACTTCAAAGGGAAAACTCAATCCATTACAAGAGAGTAGAGGGGGAGAAACATCATAAGATCCAACTATAATAGAAAAGCTCGCGATACATCAAGAACGTGCCGAATCAAGAACACAAGAGAGAGAGAGAGATCAAACACATAGCTACTGGTACATACCCTCAGCCCTGAGGGTGAACTACTCCCTCCTCGTCATGGAGAGCGCCGAGATGATGAAGATGGCCACCAGAGAGGGATTCCCCCTCCGGCAGGGTGCCAGAACGGGTCTAAATTGGTTTTCGGTGGCTACATAGGCTTGCGGCGGCAAAACTCCCAATCTATTGTGCTCCCGCATGTTTTTAGGGTATAAGGATATATATAGGCGAAAGAAGTCGGTCAGGGGAGCCACGAGGGGCCCACGAGGGTGTGGGCGCGCTCGGGGGGGTAGGGCGGGCCTCCCTGCCTCGTGGCTTCCTTGAAGCTTCCCTGGCGTCTACTCCAAGTCTCCTGGGTTGCTTCCGCTTCAAAAATAACTCTCCCGAAGGTTTCATTCCGTTTGGACTCCGTTTGATATTCCTTTTCTGCGAAACACTAAAACAAGGAAAAAATAGAAACTGGCACTGAGCTCTAGGTTAATAGGTGAGTCCCAAAAATCATATAAAATAGCATATAAATGCATATAAAACATCCTAGAAGGATAATATAATAGCATGGAACAATCAAAAATTATAGATACGTTGGAGACATATCAGCATCCCCAAGCTTAATTCCTGCTCGTCCTCGAGTAGGTAAATGATAAAAACAGAATTTTTGCTGTGGAATGCTACCTAACATATTTATCAAGTAATCTTCCTCGTTGTGGCTTGAATATTCAGATCCATAAGATTCAAGACAAAGGTTTAATATTGAGATAAAAACAATAATACTTCAAGCATACTAACAAAGCAATCATGTCTTCTCAAAATAACATGGCCAAAGAAAGTTATCCCTACAAAATCATATAGTCTGGCTATGCTCTATCTTCATCACACAAAATATTTAAATCATGCAAACCCCGATGACAAGCCAAGCAATTGTTTCATACTTTTGATGTTCTCAAACATTTTCAATCTTCACGCAATACATGAGCGTGAGCCATGGACATAGCACTATAGGTGGAATAGAATGGTGGTTGTGGAGAAGACAAAAAAGGAGAAGATAGTCTCACATAAACTAGGCGTATCAATGGGCTATGGATATGCCCATCAATAGATATCAATGTGAGTGAGTAGGGATTGCCATGCAACGGATGCACTAGAGCTATAAGTGTATGAAAGCTCAAAAAGAAACTAAGTGGGTGTGCATCCAACTCGCTTGCTCACAAAGACCTAGGGCATTTTGAGGAAGCCCATCATTGGAATATACAAGCCAAGTTCTATAATGAAAGATTCCCACTAGTATATGAAAGTGACAACATAGGAGACTCTCTATCATGAAGATCATGGTGCTACTTTGAAGCACAAGCGTGGTAAAAGGATAGTAGCATTGCCCCTTCTCTCTTTTTCTCTCATTTTTTGGGCCTTTCTCTCTTCTTTTTTATGGCCTCTTTTTTTTTCCGTGCGGAGTCTCATCCCGACTTGTGGGCGAATCATGGTGTCCATCATCCTTTCCTCACTGGGACAATGCTCTAATAATGATGATCATCACACTTTTATTTACTTACAACTCAAGGATTACAACTCGATACTTAGAACAAAATATAACTCTATATGAATGCCTCCGGTGGTGTACCGGGATGTGCAATGAATCAAGAGTGACATGTATGAAAGAATTATGAACGGTGGCTTTGCCACAAATACGATGTCAACTACATGATCATGCAAAGCAATATGACAATGATGAAGCGTGTCATAATAAACAGAACGGTGGTAAGTTGCATGGCAATATATCTCGGAATGGCTATGGAAATGCCATAATAGGTAGGTATGGTGGCTGTTTTGAGGAAGGTATATGGTGGGTGTATGATACCGGCAAAAGGTGCGCGGTATTAGAGAAGCTAGCAATGGTGGAAGGGTGGGAGTGCGTAAACATTAGTCATAAAGAACTCACATACTTATTGCAAAAATCTATTAGTTATCGAAACAAAGTACTACGCGCATGCTCCTAGGGGGATAGATTGGTAGGAAAAGACTATCGCCCGTCCCCGACCACCACTCATAAGGAAGACAATCAAAAAATAAATCATGCTCTGACTTCATCACATAACGGTTCACCATACGTGCATGCTACGGGAATCACAAACTTTAGAACAAGTATTTCTCAAATTCACAACTACTCAACTAGCATGACTCTAATATTACCATCCTCATATCTCAAAACAATCATAGGGAATCAAACTTCACATAGTATTCAATGCACTTTATATGAGAGTTTTTATTATATCTCTCTTGGATGCCCATCATATTAGGACTAAATTCATAACCAAAGCAAATTACCATGATGTTCTAAAGACTCTCAAAATAATATAAGTGAAGCATGAGAGTTCATCTATTTCTTCAAAATAAAACCACCGCCGTGCTCTAACAAGATATAAGTGAAGCACTAGAGCAAACGACAAACTACTCCGAAAAATATAAGTGAAGATCAATGAGTAGTTGAATAAATATGTAACTATGTGAAGACTCTATAACATTTAAGAATTTCAGATCTTGGTATTTTATTCAAACAGCAAGCAAAACAAAATAAAATAAAATGACGCTCCAAGCAAAACACATATCATGTGGTGAATAAAAATATAGCTCCAAGTAAAGTTACCGATGAACGAAGACGAAAGAGGGGATGCCATCCGGGGCATCCCCAAGCTTAGGCTCTTGGTTTCCCTTGAATATTACCTTTTTGTGCCTTGGGAATCCCCAAGCTTAGGCTCTTGCCACTCCTTATTCCATAGTCCATCGAATCTTTACCCAAAACTTGAAAACTTCACAACACAAAACTCAACAGAAAACTCGTAAGCTCCGTTAGTATAAGAAAATAAAACACCACTTAGGTACTGTTGTGAACTCATTCTAAATTCATATTGGTGCAATATATACTGTATTCCAACTTCTTTATGGTTCATACCCTCCGATACTACTCATAGATTCATCAAAATAAGCAAACAACACAATGAAAACAGAATCTGTCAAAAACAGAACAGTCTGTAGTAATCTGTATCAAACGTATACTTCGGAACTCCAAAAATTCTGAAATAAATTGTTGGACGTGAGGAATTTATCTATTGATCATCTTCCAAAAGAATCAACCTAAAAGCACTCTCCAGTAAAAAAATGGCATCTAATCTCGTGAGCACTAAAGTTTCTGTTTTTTACAGCATGATCATAAAGACTTCATCCAAGTCTTCCCAAAGGTTCTACTTGGCACAAACATTAATTAAAACCACATCTAACCAGATGCTAGATATATTATTTACTACTAAACAAGAACAAAAAGCAAAGAACAAAAATAAAATTGGGTTTCCTCCCAACAAGCGCTAACGTTTAACGCCCCTAGCTAGGATGATGATTTCAATGATGGTCACATAAAAGATAAGAATTGAAACATAAAGAGAGCATCATGAAGAATATGACTAGCACATTTAAGTCTAACCCACTTCCTATGCATAGGGATTTTGTGAGCAAACAACTTATGGGAACACTAATCAACTAGCATAGGAAGGCAAAACAAACATAACTTCAAAACTTTAAGCAGATAGAGAGGAAACTTGATATTATTGCAATTCCTACAAGCATATATTCCTCCCTCATAATAATTTTCAGTAGCATCATGAATGAATTAAACAATATAACCAGCACCTAAAGCATTCTTTTCATGATCTACAAGCATAGAAATTTTATTACTCTCCACATAAGCAAAATTCTTCTCATTTAGAATAGTGGGAGTATCGTAAGAAACTCGAATACTATAAATTGTTTCCATGTTAAAAGAGTACCGTTCAGAAATAGGGTAATCATAATCATGACAAGTTATATAAATATAATTATCACTACTTTTTATAGCGTAAGTGTCATCACAATAATCATCATAAGTAGCAACTTTGTTCTCATCATAATCGATTGAAACCTCTTCCAAGATAGTGGAATCATCACTAAATAAAGTCATGACCTCTCCAAATCCACTTTCATAAATATTATAAGATTCAACACCCTCCAAAATAGTGGGATCATTACTTCCTAAAGTTGACACTCTTCCAAACCCACTTTCATCAATATAATCATCGTAAGTAGGAGGCATGCTATCATCATAATAAATTTTCTCATCAAAACTTGGGAGGCTAAAAATATCATCTTCATTAAACATAGCATCCCCAAGCTTGGGACAAACATTAATTGCAGCAAATATATTCTCAAACATGTCATTCTCATCAAACATAGCATCCCCAAGCTTGGGCCTTTTCATATCATAAGCATAATCACTCTCATCATTAATAGTATGGATAGCACCAATAGTATAGCAATTATCATCATCACAATGAGTAATAGGAGCAACATCATTTGGGAGGGATACCTTTCTACCTTTGCTTCTCCGTCTTTTCTTTTTCTTCTTCACATCATGTGTGGGTTTATCCCTCTTATTTGAGCTCCTTATTAACGAGATTGGTTGAATAGAAAGCTCCTCCTCGTTACCTGATTCATCATAAGAAATAATAGTTGGATATTGGGAAGTATCTTCCCTTTCATTAGTATTCTCTTCATCTTCTATTTGTTTTCTTTTCTTTATGTAGTTGGCAATATAAGGATTTTCAATGGAATTCACCGCACAATACATAAAAATTTCTTCTAGATCAAAATCAAGAACTTTATCAAGGACAAATTCTGGCATATCCTTAGTTATACGTTTCATTTCTTCATAACCCAAAAGCAAACTAAGTTCATTATGATGTGCAAGGGAAATCAAGTCATCACAATTTTTGGACACGATACGACCATGAAACAATTTGCATCGGGGATTTAAGTGATCACGTTCATTGCAAAGTTCACAAGGATGGCAAAGAAATTTTAAATTTTCAGCACAAGAATCTAGCCTTTCTTGCAACCATTTAGTTTCTAAATACTTATGCCTCTTGCAAAATCTATCTTCCCTATTTGGTGTGTACTTGCAAACTCTATGCACTCCACAAAAATTGACATGCTTATAAGAGGCATTTTCATCATGACTAGTGCAATCATCATTAGTACTATGGATATTCAAAGAATTCATACTAACTACATTGCAATCATGCTCATCATTCAAAGATTTAGTGCCAAACATTCCAATGCATTCTTCTTCTAACACTTTGGCACAATTATCGGAATCCTTATTTTCATGAAAGACATTAAAAAGATGAAGCATATGAGGCAACCTTAATTCCATTTTTTTGTAGTTTTCTTTTATAAACTAAACTAGTGATAAAACAAGAAACTAAAAGATTCAATTGCAAGATCTAAAGATATACCTTCAAGCACTCACCTACCCGGCGACGGCGCCAGAAACTGCTTGATGTCTACTATGCAACCTTCATCTTGTAGACGTTGTTGGGCCTCCAAGTGCACATGTTTTGTAGGACAGTAGCAAATTTCCCTCAAGTGGATGACCTAAGGTTTATCAATCCGTGGGAGGCGTAGGTTGAAAATGGTCTCTCTCAAACAACCCTGCAACCAAATAACAAAGAGTCTCTTGTGTCCCCAACACACCCAATACAATGGTAAATTGTATAGGTGCACTAGTTCGGCGAAGAGATGGTGATACAAGTGCAATATGGATGGTAGATATAGGTTTTTGTAATCTGAAATTATAAAAACAGCAAGGTATCAAGTGATAAAAGTGAACGTAAACGATATTGCAATGCTAGGAAACAAGGCCTAGGGTTCATACTTTCACTAGTGCAAGTTCTCTCAGCAATAATAGCATAATTGGATCACATAACTATCTCTCGACATGCAACAAAGAGTCACTCCAAAGTCACTAGTAGCGGAGAACAAACGAAGAGATTATGGTAGGGTACGAAACCACCTCAAAGTTATCCTTTCTGATCGATCTATTCAAGAGTCCGTAGTAAAATAACACGAAGCTATTCTTTGCGTTCGATCTATCATAGAGTTCGTACTAGAATAACACCTTAATACACAAATCAACCAAAACCCTAATGTCACCTAGATACTCCAATGTCACCTCAAGTATCCATGGGTATGATTATACGATATGCATCACACAATCTCAGATTCATCTATTCAAACAAACACAAAGTACTTCAAAGAGTGCCCCAAAGTTTCTACCGGAGAGTCAAGATGAAAACGTGTGCCAACCCCTATGCATAAGTTCACAATGTTACGGAATCCGGAAGTTGATCACCAAAACATACATCAAGTGAATCACGTGATATCCCATTGTCACCACAGATAAGCACATGCAAGACATACATCAAGTGTTCTCAAATCCTTAAGGACTCAATCCGATAAAATAACTTCAAAGGGAAAACTCAATCCATTACAAGAGAGTAGAGGGGGAGAAACATCATAAGATCCAACTATAATAACAAAGCTCGCGATACATCAAGAACGTGTCAAATCAAGAACACGAGAGAGAGAGAGAGATCAAACACATAGCTATTGGTACATACCCTCAGCCCCGAGGGTGAACTACTCCCTCCTCATCATGGAGACTGCCGGGATGATGAATATGGCCACCGGAGAGGGATTCCCCCTCCGGCAGGGTGCCGGAACGGGTCTAAATTGGTTTTCGGTGGCTACATAGGCTTGCGGCGGCAAAACTCCCGATCTATTGTGCTCCCGGATGTTTTTACGGTATAAGAAAATATATAGGCGAAAGAAGTCGGTCAGGGGAGCCACGAAGGGCCCATGAGGGTGGGGGGTGTGCCTCCCTGCCTCGTGGCTTCCTCGAAGCTTCCCTGACATCTACTCCAAGTCTCATGGGTTGCTTCCGTTCCAAAAATAACTCCCCCGAATGTTTCATTCCGTTTGGACTCCATTTGATATTCCTTTTCTGCGAAACACTGAAACAAGGAAAAAACAGAAACTGGCACTGGGCTCTAGGTTAATAGGTTAGTCCCAAAAATCATATAAAATAGCATATAAATGCATATACAACATCCTAGAAGGATAATATAATAGCATGGAACAATCAAAAATTATAGATACGTTGGAGATGTATCACTCTCCAAGGTCAACGAAGGCGTCTCAACCTAGAGAGACTCAAGGATCAGTGTTCTTGGCAACCTCTTCAACCGCTTCAAGAGAAATGACATTGAGAATGTCCAGCTCACATTTGATCGCCTCACTGATATCACAAATGAGGTTCGCGCACTCGGCGCCACTAAGATCACCAAGCATGAAATTGTCAAGACACTTCTGAGATCGCTTGACAGCTCATTCGACACCCTGGCCCTAATGATTCAAGAACGCCCTGGCTTAAAGACTCTCGATCCGTCTGACATACTTGAGAGGCTCAACACACATGAGTTCCAGCAATCTGAGAAAAGAGATATCTATGGTCCCAACTATGGCCGAACTCGCGCTTTGAAGGCAAAGGTTGTTTCCTCTTCTGAAGAAGAATCTGACAGCTGTTCTGAGGATCCTAAAGACATTGGAAAGGAGCTTGCTATTCTTGTGAAGAAGTTCCAGAAGTTCACCAAAAAGAAAGGCTTCAGAAAGTCTTCAAGATCCCGCTCAAGAAATGATGAAGCTTCCACTCGTGATCACAAGAAGAGAACATGCCACAAGTGCAAGAAACCTGGTCACTACATCTCTGAGTGTCCACAGTCGGACAATGAGACCAAGAAGAACAAGAAGATCAAGGAATATGATTCTGATGACAAGAAGAAGAAGAAATCCTCAAAGTCTTCTTCCAAGTCTTCGTCCAAGTCTTCATCATACAAGAAGAGCTCATCTGGCAAGGCTCGTGCTTTTGTTGGCAAGGAGATGGATTCAGAGGAGGAGTCTGCTTCCGAGGAGGCAGAGGTGGAGTCTGAGGAGGAGTCCGACTCTGGCGTTGCAAGTCTGGCTCTAGCTACAGCCTATGTTGCCAAGTCCATCTTCAACACTGAAGACAATGGCTCCGTCACCAACGCTAATGCTAATGACAAGGACGACTCTGCTCCCACCTACTGCTTCATGGCACGTGGTGCCAAGGTAAACTCACGCGATGCTTACTTTCTAACATCAAGTGAAGATGGCTCTGAATGTGTATCTAAACCTAGCTACAAAACACTTACTAAAATTGCAACTGAACAACAGAATGCCATGGAACATATTCAAAAATTTCTAGACAAAAGCGATGACCTGTTGGACGCGGAAATGACCCGATCTCAGTCCTTAATTGAAGACATCAAAAATCTTCATGTTAAGTACGAGGAACTTGAAAGTCGTCATGAAACGCTCTCAACAACTCATGAAAAGCTTTCCTACGATTATCTTCAAAGGAAGCAAGAACTTGAGAACTTGAGAACTCCTCATGAAGATCTTCAAAAAGAGAATGAGTCACTCCGTGCTCAACAGATCAGTTCCACTCAGGAAGGATTGATATGTCTCCATCGTATCTACTTTTCCAAACACTTTTGCCCTTGTTTTGGACTCTAACTTGCATGATTTGAATGGAACTAACCCGGAGTGACGTTGTTTTTAGCAGAATTGCCATGGTGTTATTTTTGTGCAAAAATAAAAGTTCTCGGAATGACTTGAAACTTCATGAAGAATATTTTTGGAATTAATAAAAAATACTGGCGAAAGAATCAAGGCCAGGGGGCCCACACCCTGTCCACGAGGGTGGGGGGCGCGCCTACCCCCCTGGGCGCGCCCCCTGCCTCATGGGCCCCCTGGTGCTCCACTGACCTCAACTCCAACTCTATATATTCACGTTCGGGGAGAAAAAAACCATAGAGAAGGAGCCGCTGCCAAGCCCTAATCTCTCTCGGGAGGGCTGATCTGGAGTCCGTTCGGGGCTCCGGAGAGCGGAATCCGTCGCCATCGTCATCATTAACCTTCCTCCATCACCAATTTCATGATGCTCACCGCCGTGCGTGAGTAATTCCATCGTAGGCTTGCTGGACGGTGATGGGTTGGATGAGATTTACCATGTAATCGAGTTAGTTTTGTTAGGGTTTGATCCCTAGTATCCACTATGTTCTGAGATTGATGTTGCTATGACTTTGCTATGCTTATGCTTGTCACTAGGGCCCGAGTGCCATGATTTCAGATCTGAACCTATTATGTTTTCATTAATATATGTGAGTTCTTGATCCTATCTTGCAAGTCTATAGTCACCTATTATGTGTTATGATCTGTTAACCCCGAAGTGACAATAATCGGGATACTTACCGGTGATGACCGTAGTTTGAGGAGTTCATGTATTCACTAAGTGTTAGTGCTTTGGTCTGGTACTCTATTAAAAGGAGGCCTTAATATCCCTTAGTTTCCAATAGTACCCCGCTGCCACGGGAGGGTAGGACAAAAGACGTCATGCAAGTTCTTTTCCATAAGCATGTATGACTACATTCGGAATACATGCCTACATTACATTGATGAATTTGAGCTAGTTCTGTGTCACCCTATGTTATAACTATTGCATGAGGAATCGCATCCAACATAATTCTCCATCACCGATCCAATGCCTACGAGCTTTTCACATATTGTTCTTTGCTTAGTTACTTTACCGTTGCCACTGTTACAATTACTACAAAACTGCTACTATTACTTTTGCCACCGTTACCGTTACTTCCATACTACTTTGCTACTAAATACTTTGTTGCAGATATTAAGTTATCCAGGTGTGGTTGAATTGACAACTCAACTGCTAATACTTGAGAATATTCTTTGGTTCCCCTTGTGTCGAATCAATAAATTTCTACCTCTTGAGCACTGCGTTGGTTTTTCCCTTGAAGAGGAAAGGGTGATGCAGTAAAGTAGCATAAGTATTTCCCTCAGTTTTTGAGAACCAAGGTATCAATCCAGTAGGAGGCCACGCTCAAGTCCCGCGCACCTGCACCAACAAGTAAGAACCTCGCAACCAACGCGATAAAGGGGTTGTCAATCCCTTCATGGTCACTTACGAGAGTGAGATCTGATAGATATGATAAGATAATGTTTTTGGTATTTTTATGATAAAGATGCAAAAGTAAAGAAAGCAAAATAAATAAAGATAGAAATAGCTTGTTGACGGGAGATTAATACGATGGAAAATAGACCCGGGGGCCATAGGTTTCACTAGTGGCTTCTCTCAAGAGCATAAGTATTACGGTGGGTGAACAAATTACTGCCGAGCAATTGATAGAATTGAGGCTAGTTATGAGAATATCTAGGTATGATCATGTATATAGGCATCACATCCGCGACAAGTAGACCGACTCCTGCCTGCATCTACTACTATTACTCCACACGTCGACCGCTATCCAGCATGCATCTAGAGTATTAAGTTCATAAGAACAGAGTAACACTTTAAGCAAGATGACATGATGTAGATGGATAAACTCATGCAATATGATATAAACCCCATCTTGTTATCCTCGATGGCAACAATACAATACGTGCCTTGCTGCCCCACTGTCACTGGGAAAGGACACCGCAAGATTGAACCCAAAGCTAAGCACTTCTCCCATTGCAAGAAAGATCAATCTAGTAGGCCAAACCAAACTGATAATTCGAAGAGACTTGCAAAGATAACCAATCATACATAAAAGAATTCAGAGAAGATTCAAATATTTTTCATAGATAAACTTGATCATAAACCCACAATTCATCGGTCCCGACAAACACACCGCAAAAGAAGATTACATCGAATAGATCTCCACGAGAATCGTGGAGAACTTTGTATCGAGATCCAAAGAGAGAGAAGAAGCCATCTAGCTAATAACTATGGACCCGAAGGTCTGAGGTAAACTACTCACACATCATCGGAGAGGCTATGGTGTTGATGTAGAAGCCCTCCATGATCAATGCCTCCTCCGGCAGGACGCCGGAAAAGGCCCCAAGATGGGATCTCATGGGTACAGAAGGTTGCGGCGGTGGAATTAAGTTTTCGTGGATGCCTCTGATGGTTTGGGGGTACGTAGGTATATATAGGAGGAAGAAGTACGTCGGTGGAGCAACATGGGCCCCACGAGGGTGGGGGGCGCGCCCAGGGGGTAGGCGCGCCCCCATGCCACGTGCTCTCCTTGTTGATTTCTTGACGTTGACTCCAAGTCCTCTGGATCACGTTTGTTCCGAAAATCACGTTCCCGAAGGTTTCATTCCGTTTGGACTCTGTTTGATATTCTTTTTCTGCGAAACACTGAAATAGGCAAAAAAACAGCAATTTGGGCTGGGCCTCCGGTTAATAGGTTAGTCCCAAAAATAATATAAAATTGTATAAATAAGCCCATTAAACATCCAAAACAGAATATAATATAGCATGGAACAATAAAAAATTATAGATACGTTGGAGACGTATCAAGCATCCCCAAGCTTAATTCCTGCTCGTCCTCGAGTAGGTAAATGATAAAAACAGAATTTTTGATGTGGAATGCTACTTGGCATAATTTTCAATGTAATTCTCTTAATTGTGGTATGAATGTTCAGATCCGAAAGATTCAAGACAAAAGTTTAATATTGACATAAAAATAATAATACTTCAAGCATACTAACTAAGCAATTATGTCTTCTCAAAATAACAGCCAAAGAAAGTTATCCCTACAAAATCATATAGTCTGGCTATGCTCTATCTTCATCACACAAAATATTTAAATCGTGCACAACCCCGATGACAAGCCAAGCAATTGTTTCATACTTTTTGGTGTTCTCAAACTTTTTCAATCTTCACGCAATACATGAGCGTGAGCCATGGACATAACACTATATGTGGAGTAGAATGGTGGCTGTGGAGAAGACAAAAAGGGAGAAGATAGTCTCTCATCAACTAGGCGTATCAACGGGCTATGGAGATGCCCATCAATAGATATCAATGTGAGTGAGTAGGGATTGCCATGTAACAGATGCACTAGAGCTATAAGTATATGAAAGCTCAACAAAAGAAACTAAGTGGGCGTGCATCCAACTCGCTTGCTCACAAAGACCTAGGGCATTTTGAGGAAGCCCATCATTGGAATATACAAGGCAAGTTCTATAATGTAAATTTCCCACTAGTATATGAAAGTGACAACATAAGAGACTCTCTATCATGAAGATCATGGTGCTACTTTGAAGCACAAGTGTGGTAAAAGGATAGTAGCATTGTCCCTTCTCTCTTTTTCTCTCATATTTTTATATATATATGGCCTTTCTTTTCTTATTTTGTGGCCTTTCTCTCTCTCTCTCTCTCTCTCTCTCTCTCTCTCTTTCTCTCTCTCTCTCTCTCTTTTAGTCCGGAGTATCATCCCGACTTATGGGGGAATCATAGTCTCCATCATCCTTTCCTCACTTGGGACAATGCTCTAATAATGATGATCATCACACTTCTATTTTCTTACAACTCAAGAATTACAACTCAATACTTAGAACAAAAATATGACTCTATGTGAATGCTTCCGGCGGAATACCGGGATATGCAATGAATCAAGAGTGACATGTATGAAAGAATTATGAACGGTGGCTTTGCCACAAATACAATGTCAACTATATGATCATGCAAAGCAATATGACAATGATGAAGCGTGCCATAGCAAACGGAACGGTGGTAAGTTGCATGGCAATATATCTCAGAATGGCTATGGAAATGCCATGATAGGTAGGTATGGTGGCTGTTTTGAGGAAGGTATATGGTGGGTTTATGATACCGGCGAAAAGTGCGCGGTATTAGAGAGGCTAGCAATGGTGGAAGGATGAGAGTGTGTATAATCCATGGACTCAACATTAGTCATAAAGAACTCATATACTTGTTGCAAAAATATATTAGTTATCGAAACAAAGTATTACGCGCATGCTCCTAGGGGGATAGATTGGTAGGAAAAGACCATCGCTCGTCCCCGACCGCCACTCATATGGAAGACAATCAATAAATAAATCATGCTCCGACTTCATCACATAACGGTTCACCATACGTGCATGCTACAGGAATCACAAACTTCAACACAAGTATTTCTCAAATTCAAAACTACTCAACTAGCATGACTCTAATATTACCATCTTCATATCTCAAAACAATTATCAAGCATCAAACTTCTCATAGTATTCAACACACTCATAAGAATTTTTTTCTTTACTAATCTTGGATGCCTATCATAATTAAAGCAAATTACCATGCTGTTTTGTAGGACTCTCAAAATAATATAAGTGAAGCATGATAGAACAATAGTTTCTATAAAACAAATCCACCGCCGTGCTCTAAAAGATATAAGTGAAGCACTAGAGCAAAACTGTATAGCTCAAAAGATATAAGTGAAGCACATAGAGTATTCTAACAAATTCCGAATCAAGTGTGTCTCTCTCAAAAGGTGTGTATAGCAAGGATGATTGTGGAAAACTAACAAATAAAGATTCAAATCATACAAGACGCTCCAAGCAAAACACATATCATGTGGTGAATAAAAATATAGCTCCAAGTAAATTTACCGATGGATGAGGACGAAAGAGGGGATGCCTTCCGGGGCATCCCCAAGCTTTGGCTTTTTGGTGTCCTTAGATTATCTTGGGGTGCCATGGGAATCGCCAAGCTTAGGCTCTTGCCACTCCTTGTTCCATACTCCATCAAATCTTTACCCAAAACTTGAAAACTTCACAACACAAAACTTAACAGAAAATCTCGTGAGCTCCGTTAGCGAAAGAAAACAAAACATCACTTCAAGGTACTGTAATGAACTCATTCTTTATTTATATTGGTGTTGAACCTACTGTATTCCAACTTCTCTATGGTTTATAAACTCTTTTACTAGCCATAGATTAATCAAAATAAGCAAACAGCACACGAAAAACAGAATCTGTCAAAAACAGAACAGTCTGTAGTAATCTGTAACTAACGCAAACTTCTGGAACTCTAAAAATTCAGAAAAAACAGGACGACCTAAATAATTTGTTTATTGATCTGCTGAAATTGGAATCAATATTATATCACGTTCTGGTAATTTTTAACAATTGTTTTCGTGAACAGCAAGTTTCTGGAATTTTCAGCAAGATCAAATCACTATCATCCAAGAAGATCCTATAGGTTTAACTTGGCACAAACACTAATTAAAACATAAAAACAAATCTAAACAGAGGCTAGATCAAATATTTATTCCTAAACAGAAGCAAAAAGCAAAAAAAAACTAAGAATAGAATTGGGTTGCCTCCCAACAAGCGCTATCGTTTAACGCCCCTAGCTAGGCATAAAAGCAAGGATAGATCTAGGTATTGCCATCTTTGGTAGGCAATTCATAAGTGGCTCTCATAATAGATTCATAAGGTAATTTAATCTTATTTCTAGGGAAGTGTTACATGCCTTTCCTTAACAGAAATTGGAATCTAATATTCCCTTCCTTCATATCAATAATTGCACCAATCGTTCGAAGGAAAGGTCTACCAAGAATAATAGGACATGAATGATTGCAATCTATATCAAGAACAATAAAATCTACGGGCACATAATTCCTATTTGCAATAATAAGAACATCATTAATTCTTCCCATAGGTTTTTTAATAGTGGAATCCGCAAGGTGTAAGTTTAAAGAGCAATCAACAAATTCGCGGAAACCTAACAAATCACACAAAGTTTTTGGAATCGTGGAAACACTAGCACCCAAATCACACAAAGCATAGCATTCATGATCTTTAATTTTAATTTTAATAGTAGGTTCCCACTCATCATAAAGTTTTCTAGGGATTGAAACTTCCAACTCAAGTTTTTCTTCATAAGATTGCATCACAGCATCAACGATATGTTTGGGAAAAGCTTTATGTTGACTATAAGCATGCGGAGAATTTAGCACGGATTGCAACAAGGAAATACAATCTATCAAAGAGCAATTATCACAATTAAATTCCTTTAAATCCAAAATAGTGGGTTCATTAATATCTAAAGTTCTGATCTCTTCAATCCCACTTTTACAAATTTTAGCATCAAGATCTAAAAACTCTGAATTTTTGGAACGCCTTCTAGGTAAGGGTGGCTCATATTCAGTCCCATCATTATCAAGACTCATATTGCAAAACAAAGATTTAATAGGGGACACATCAATAACTTTTAGATCTTCATCTTTATTCTCAGAAAAAAATTCCGGTTTAGCGGCCATCTTATTAACTAAGGTAGCCTGCTTATCCGAAATTTCAGCAATTAATTTCTCGAGATGAGCAATCTGAGATTTCAACCCATAAAATTCCTTAGACATATCGTCGAGCTATTTATTCATGTAACCCATAAAGCTTTTTTATTCTTTAAGCTCGTTTCTAAAGAAATTGTTATGCTCAAATTGTAAAGTCATGAAACTTCTAACGTTGTTTTCAATCTCCTCTAACCTTTTAAAGTGAAGATCACCAAATCTAGGTAGAGCCATTGTGGCAAGCAAGCAATCCAACACACGAGCAAACAAGAGGCAAGAGAAAAAGAGGCAAACGGAAAAGAGAGGGCGAATAAAACGGCAAGGTGAAGTGGGGGAGAGGAAAACGAGAGGCAAATGGCAAATAATGTAATGCGAGGGATAAGGGTTTGTGATGGGTACTTGGTATGTTGACTTTTGCGTAGACTCCCCGGCAATGGCGCCAGAAATGGCTCGTTGTCGGGAAATCAAATCTTGACTTGACTTGGCGCAGACCTCCCCGGCAACGGCGCCAGAAATCCTTCTTGCTACCTCTTGAGCACCGTGTTGTTTTTTCCCTTGAAGAGGAAATGGTGATGCAGTAAAGTAGCGTAAGTATTTCCCTCAGTTTTTGAGAACCAAGGTATCAATCCAGTAGGAGGCCACGCTCAAGTCCCGCGCACCTGCACAAACAAATAAGAACCTCGCAACCAATGCGATAAAGGGGTTGTCAATCCCTTCACAGTCACTTACGAGAGTGAGATCTGATAGATATGATAAGATAATAGTTTTGGTATTTTTATGATAAAGATGCAAAAGTAAAGAAAGCAAAATAAATAAAGATAGAAATAGCTTGTTGACGGGAGATTAATATGATGGAAAATAGACCCGGGGGCCATAGGTTTCACTAGTGGCTTCTCTCCAGAGCATAAGTATTACAGTGGTGAACAAATTACTGTCGAGCAATTGATAGAATTGAGCATAGTTATGAGAATATCTAGGTATGATCATGTATATAGGCATCACGTCCGCGACAAGTATTCCGACTCCTGCCTGCATCTACTACTATTACTCCACACATCGACCGCTATCCAGCATGCATCTAGAGTATTAAGTTCATAAGAACAGAGTAACGCTTTAAGCAAGATGACATGATGTAGAGGGATAAACTCATGCAATATGATATAAACCCCATCTTGTTATCCTCGATGGCAACAATACAATACGTGCCTTGCTGCCCCTGCTGTCACTGGGAAAGGACACCGCAAGATTGAACCCAAAGCTAAGCACTTCTCCCATTGCAAGAAAGATCAATCTAGTAGGCCAAACCAAACTGATAATTCGAAGAGACTTGCAAAGATAACCAATCATACATAAAAGAATTCAGAGAAGATTCAAATATTGTTCATAGATAAACTTGATCATAAACCCACAATTCATCGGTCCCGACAAACACACCGCAACAGAAGATTACATCGAATAGAACTCCACGAGAATCGTGGAGAACTTTGTATTGTGATCCAAAGAGAGAGAAGAAGCCATCTAGCTAATAACTATGGACCCGAAGGTCTGAGGTAAACTACTCACACATCATCGGAGAGGCTATGGTGTTGATGTAGAAGCCCTCCGTGATCAATGCCCCTCCGGCAGGACGCCGGAAAAGGCCCCAAGATGGGATCTCACGGGTACAGAAGGTTGTGGCGGTGGAATTAGGTTTTCGTGGATGCCTCTGATGGTTTGGGGGTACGTAGGTATATATAGGAGGAAGAAGTACGTCGGTTGAGCAACATGGGCCCCACAAGGGTGGAGGGCGCGCCCAGGGGGTAGGCACGCCCCCTGCCTCGTGCTCTCCTCGTTGATTTCTTGACGTAGACTCCAAGTCCTCTAGATCACGTTTGTTCCGAAAATCACGTTCCCAAAGGTTTCATTCCGTTTGGACTCCGTTTGATATTCTTTTTCTGCGAAACACTGAAATAGGCAAAAAAACAGCAATTTGGGCTGGGCCTCCGGTTAATAGGTTAGTCCCCAAAATAATATAAAAGTGTATAAATAAGCCCATTAAACATCCAAAATAGAATATAATATAGCATGGAACAATAAAAAATTATAGATACGTTGGAGACGTAGCAATACTCTACCCTCAAAAACTGTTGCCATCCCCTATACTTGTGGGTTATCAAGACTATTTTCTGGCGCCATTGCCGGGGAGCATAGCTCTATTCGTTGAGTCACTTGGGATTTATATCTGCTGGTCACTATGAGGAACCTGAAAGACGAAAGAACCAAGATTTTCCCCTCAACTACGAGGGGAGGTAAGGAACTGCCATCTAGCTCTGCACTTGATTCTCCTTCTGTTTTGAGTAAACTTGCGACACCTAAACCTGCTTCTGCTATTAATTCTGATATGTCGCATGTTATTGATGATGCCACTTCTGCTATGCATGATACTTATGATGAAACTACTTCTATGTTTGATACTACTGTGCCATTAGGTGAATTTCTTGATGAACAACTTGCTAGGGCTAGAGAGAATGAAATTAATGAAACTGATAATATTGATGAAAGTGATGATGAAGATTCTCCCCCTAGATATGAATTGCTTGTTGTGCCTAAGGGTTATGTTATGGATGAAGAAACTGCTAGAGACTTTCTTGCTTGCAATGATAGAAATGATCTTAAGAAATTATTAGCTAAGCTGAAAGAAAAATCCTTGAACGCTAGAATGAAATATGACCCTGCTTTTGCTACTTCACCTATCTGTGTTACTGATAAGGATTATGATTTCTCTGTTGATCCTGAGATAATTACTTTGGTTGAATATGATCCTTTTTATGGCTATGAATCTGAAAACGTTGTGGCACATCTTACTAAATTAAATGATATAGCCACCCTGTTCACTAATGATGAGAAAACTCGCTACTATTATATCCTTAAGTTATTTCCGTTCTCATTAAAGGGTGATGCTAAAACATGGTTTAATTCTCTTGATCCTGGTTGTGTGCGTAGTCCCCAGGATATGATTTATTACTTCTCTGCTAAATATTTCCCGCTCATAAGAAACAAGCTGCTTTAAGGGAAATATACAATTTTGTGCAAATTGAAGAAGAGAGTCTCCCACAAGCTTGGGGGTGGCTTCTCCAATTACTTAATGCTTTGCCTGATCATCCTCTCAAGAAAAATGAAATACTTGATATCTTTTATAATGGACTAACCAATGCTTCCAGAGATCACCTGGATAGTTGTGCTGGTTGTGTTTTTAGGGAAAGAACTATTGATCAAGCTGAATTGCTATTGAATAATATGTTGACTAATGAAAATAATTGGACACTTCCTGAACCAACTCCTAAGCCAACTCCGAAGAAGAGGGGTATTCTATTTCTCAGTCCTGAAGATATGCAAGAGGCAAAGAAATCTATGAAAGAAAAGGGTATTAAAGCTGAAGATGTTAAGAATTTACCTCCTATTGAAGAAATACATGGTCTTAATTTGCCGCATGTTGAAAAAATACATGGTCTTGATAACCCGACACAGGTAGTAAAGGTAAATTCCCTCTATAGATTTGATGAAGGTGATATTCCTCGTTATAACAGCATCTCCAGCCGCGCTCCCAACAGGCCCCCCAGGCGACTTTTTCGGCGCCGGCGCCAAAAAAATGGCCCAGTCGCGCCCCCAGGACGACGAAAAGCGCCGGTTCGGCCCTTTTTCCGCCCGGCGGCCGCAGGCCGAACCCGGCGCGCTGGGGGGCGCTTGGGGGCTCCGGCGCAAGGGAAAAGCGCGGCTGGCCCACACCGTCAGGTGAAAAGTCAAGATTTTCTTCCCCGACTCGCCTCCCACCCCCCACGCTGTCGGCCGCCACTAGGTATATCCCGGCGCCGCCCTGCCGCCCTTCACCGATAGATAGCCATTCCCCGCCAGAAAAATAGCAGTGGTTCGCCATGGTAGCCCCTCCGACACCACCTAGGCGTTTCCGGCCGCCGTTTCCGGCCGCGGAGGGGCAGTTTAGCGGCGGGTGCACGCCCACCGCGCGCAAGGTGTTCAGCGATTTGCCTGCCTCGGCGATGGACTCGGATGACGAGGAAGTGCTCGCCGCGCTGCTGGAGGAGGAAGCCGAGGCCGACGTCCAGGAAGAAGAGCATCTCATGGTGCTCGCCGCCCTCGCCCAGCTGCTAGCGAGCAATGAAAAGCCACGGCGAGGTGGCTCGGCGCCGGGGCGGGTGAAAGCAAAGAACCGTCATCGTCTCGAAGGCTACTGCATGCTCTACTCCGACTACTTCGCCAATGCTCCACTTCACGGCGACAGAACGTTTCGGCGCCGTTATCGGATGAGCAGAAAGCTTTTCCTCAGGATTGTGAATTCCATCCGGGAGTTCGACAACTACTTAAAATGCAAGATGGATTGCACCGGCAAACTTGGATTCACCTCCATCCAGAAATGCACGACAGCAATGAGGATGCTTGCATACGGAGCTCCCGGTGACACACAGGACGACTATGGCGCATGGCCGAGTCCACCAGCATAGAGTGTTTCTACAAGTTCTGTCGGGCAATGGTGGCAGTGTTTGGACCGCAATACTTGAGAACACAGGTGCATCATCAACTGCAGCAAGATCTGATAGAGCACCTATGGAGGCTCAAGGGCGACACCGGGTGCGACGTGTGATGAAATATGAGTTTTTATTTGTTGAACTATATAATTTGTATTGAACTATTTGTTGTTGAACTATTTTGTTGAAGTATTTGAATTTTCTGTGATGAAATATGTGATAAAAAATATTTATGTTGATAATTGAACGCCGAGCCACGGCGAACCACGCCGAATATGGGCCTATTCTCGCCCATATGGGCCTTTTTTGCCGAAATGGGGCTTCAAAAGTGGGCCAAAATTGGCGACTGGGGGCGAGCTGGGGGCGACGACTGGGCGCAAAACCGCCCCCAGCGCCGAACGAATCGTCGGCTCGCCCCTAGGGGGCGATTTTTATGCATCCTGGGGGGGCCAATGGCTGGAGATGCTCTAAGTCTGCTAGCCAATGCTTAGATGAGTTTGATAATTTTATTGTTAAACAAGAAAACTTAAATGCTTATGTTGGTAGACAATTGAAACGAAATGCTTATATGATTGAGCACTTGAGTGATTATATGTCTAGAGTTAAAGGTGAACTAAAACTCATGAGTAAACATGCTTCTATGGTTACCACTCAAGTAGAACAAGTACTTAAAGCTCAAAATGATTTGCTCAATGAATTAAATAATAAGAAGAATGACAATGTTGTTAGAGTTATGACTAGAGGGGGTAAAATGACTCAGGAACCTTTGTATCCCGAGGGCCGCCCTAAGAGAATTGAGCAGGATTCTCAAAGAACTAATGTTGATACACCTAGTCCTTCTAAAAGGAAGAAAAAGAAAAATGATAGGACTTTGCATGCTTCTAGTGAACCTGTTTGAGACACACCTGAAAATCCCAATGATATTTCTATTTATGATGCTGAAACACAATTAGGTGATGAACATGAACCTAGTGATAATGTTAATGATGATGTTCATGTTGATGCTCAACCTAGTAATGACAATGATGTAGAGATTGAACCTGCTGTTGATCTTGATAACCCACAATCAAAGAATCAACGTTATGATAAGAGAGACTTTGTTGCTAGGAAGACGGTAAAGAAAGAGAACCATGGGTTCAGAAACCCATGTCTTTCCCTCCTAAACCATCCAAGAAAAAGGATGATGAGGATTTTGAGCGCTTTGCTGAAATGATTAGACCTATCTTTTTGCGTATGCGTTTTACTGATATGCTTAAAATGAATCCTTATGCTAAGTACATAAAGGATATTGTTACAAATAAAAGAAAGATACCGGAAGCTGAAATTTCCACCATGCTTGCTAATTATACTTTTAAGGGTGAAATACCGAAGAAACTTGGAGATCCAGGAGTACCAACTATACCTTGCTCCATTAAAAGAAACTATGTTAGAACTGCTTTATGTGATCTTGGAGCCGGTGTTAGTGTTATGCCTCTCTCTTTATATCGTAGACTTGATTTGAATAAGTTGACACCTACTGAAATATCTTTGCAAATGGCTGATAAATCAACTGCTATACCTGTCGGTATTTGTGAGGATGTGCCTGTTGTGGTTGCAAACGTTACTATTTTAACGGACTTTGTTATTCTTGATATTCCCGAGGATGATAGTATGTCAATTATCCTTGGTAGACCCTTTTTGAATACTGCAGGGGCTGTTCTTGATTGCAACAAAGGCAATGTCACTTTTCATGTTAATGGTAATGAGCATATGGTACACTTTCCGAGGAAACAACCTCAAGTCCACAGTATCAATTCTATTGGAAAAATTCCATCGATTATTATTGGAGGTTTTGAATTTCCTCTTCCTACTGTCAAGAAGAAATATGATATTCTTATTGTTGGGGATGTGCATATCCCCGTTGAGGTAACGTAGTGCTATTTAGAAAGTCTCCGGTTTCACGCGATTCGGAATGAGTTTGTTAACAAGACTTGATCAACCTTGTTAGTGGATTCCTTTTGATGAGCATGAGATGGATGAAGTTAGAAAGCACAACCTTCTGTACCCTCCTTTTAATTTCTGTTATTTAGATTAAATAAAGCAAAAATGGTATATTCCGTCTGTTTTCTGAATTATTCGTGCAATAAAAAATACCCCGAAAATAAAAGTTCTCCAAATGCCCTGAAAATGAAATATGATTTTTTTTCTAGAATATTTGAGAATATCTGGCACTGAGAACACATCAGGGGGAGCAAGCACCTGGCCACGAGGGTCCAGGGCGCGCCCACCCCCCTGGGCGCGCCCCTGCCTCTTGGGCCCCTGGTGGCCCCCTCCACTTATTCGTGCACCCACACACTCCTTCTTCCTCCCAAAAAATCACCAACCAGCTCAAGCACGAGTTCTAGCTCATCTTGCTGCCATTTTCGATCTCCTTGCTCAAAGCTCCACTCACGAAACTGCTTTGGGGGATTGTTCTTCGGTATGTGACTCCTCCAATGGTCCAATTAGTTTTTGTTCTAGTGCTTTATTTATAGCAAATTTTAATGCATGATATAGTCTCTAGGCACTTGTGGCAGTAGTTGCTATCAATTTTGTTGAGTTTGGTTCACTTTTATTTTGAGTTACTAAAATTTTCAGAGGAAGAAATATGTTTAGGAAATTATACCAAGGAGGTTCTTCAAGGAAACAAGGACCCAGTCCCGCAATACGTGAGCCGGGCCATGAACCACCAAGAGAAGCTCAAGTGCAGCCTTGTGAATGGCCGTCCGAAGATTTCATGGTTCGAGCAGGAATTAAGGAGGAATTTGACGCATATGTGCATAATGCTGAATGATAACCCACAAGTATAGGGGATCAATTGTAGCCTCTTTCGATAAGTAAGAGTGTCGAACCCAATGAGGAGCTAAAGGTAGAACAAATATTCCCTCAAGTTCTATCGACCACCGATACAACTCTACACAGGCTTAACGTTCGCTTTACCTAAAACAAGTATGAAACTAGAAGTACTTTGTAGGTGTTTTTGGATAGGTTTGCAAGATAATAAAGAGCGCGTAAATAAAAACTAGGGGCTGTTTAGGTTAAGACACAATAAAGTAAATATAGCGAGTGTGGAAAAGTGGTGGTAGGAGTTGCGAAATTGTCCCTAAGCAATTGACTACTTTACTAGACCGATAGCAAGTTTTATGTGGGAGAGGCCACTGCTAGCATGTCATCCCTGACTTGGAATTCTATACACTTATGATTGGAACTATTAGCAAGCGTCCGCAACTACTAACGTTCATTAAGGTAAAACCCAACCATAGCATTAAGATATATTGGTCCCCCTTCAATCCTGTATGCATGAATTTCTATGCTAGGTTGAAGCTTCTATCACTCTTGCCCTCCAATACATAGTCCTATCAACATACAACTAACCCTATGGTGTGATCCATGCGCGGGCTCATATGATGGGCACCAAAGGACAACAACATAACCACAAGCAAATTAAATCAATCATAGCAATTCATCAACCACCGATAGGACAACGAAAATCTACTCAGACATCATAGGATGGCAACACATCATTGGATAATAATATGAAGCATAAAGCACCATGTTCAAGTAGAGGGTACAGCGGGTTGCGGGAGAGTGGACCGCTGTAGATAGATGGGGGAAGGTGTTGGAGATGTTGGTGAAGATGATGGAGGTGTTGGTGTAGATCACGGTGATGATGATGGTGGCCACGGCAGCGTTCCGGCGCCACCGGAAGAGAAGGGGAGAGGGGGGCCCTTCTTCTTCTTCCTTGACCTCCTCCCTAGATGGGAGAAGGGTTTCCCCTCTGGTCCTTGGCCTCCATGGCATGGGAGGGGCGAAAGCCCCTCCGAGATTGGATCTGTCTTTCTGTCTCTCTCTGTTTCTGCGTTCTGGTATTCTGCCCTTTCACCGTTTCGTATATATATGGAGATCTGTAACTCCGATTGGATTGAAACCTTCGCCGAGATTTTTTTCCGAAAACTAGCTTTCTTGCGGCCAAAGAAGAGCAGCAACCGCCTTACGGGGGGCCCATGAGGGGGGCAGGGGCGCCCCCTGCCTCGTGCCCCCCTCGGGCACCGTCTCGCATTGATTCTTCTTCCCATATTCTCCAAATATTCCAAAAATATTCTCTGTCCGTTTTTATCCCGTTTGGATTCCGTTTGATATGGGGTTTCTGCGAAACAAAAAACATGCAACAAACAGGAACTGGCATTGGGCACTGGATCAATATGTTAGTCCCAGAAATAGTATAAAAAGTTGCCAAAAGTATATGAAAGTTGTATAATATTGGCATGGAACAATCAAAAATTATAGATACGACAGAGACGTATCAGCATCCCCAAGCTTAATTCCTGCTCGTCCTCGAGTAGGTAAATGATAAAACCGATAATTTTTGATGTGTAATGCTACCTAGCATAATCTTGATCATGTATCTAATCATGACATGAATATTAAGACACGAGTGATTCAAAGCAATAGTCTATCTTTTGACATAAAAATAATAATACTTCAAGCATACCAACCAAGCAATTATGTCTTATCAAAATAACATAGCCAAAGAAAGCTCATCCCTACAAAATCATATAGTCTGGCTATGCTCCATCTTCACCACACAAAGCATTCAAATCATGCACAACCCCGATGACAAGCCGAGCAATTGGTTCATACTTTTTAACGCGCTTCAGCCTTTTCAACCCTCACGCAATACATGAGCACAAGCCATGGACATAGCACTATAGGTGGAATAGCATATGATGATGGATGTTGTGTGGAGAAGACAAAAAAGGAGAAAGTCTCACATCGGCGCGGCTAATCAACGGGCTATGGAGATGCCCATCAAGTGATGTCAATGTGAGGAGTAGGGATTGCCATGCAACGGATGCACTAGAGCTATAGGTATATGAAAGCTCAAACTGAAACTAAGTGGGTGTGCATCCAACTTGCTTGCTCATGAAGACCTAGGGCATTTGAGGAAGCCCGTCATCGTAATATACAAGCCAAGTTCTATAATGAAAATTCCCACTAGTATATGAAAGTGATAACTCAAGAGACTCTCTATATGAAGAACATGGTGCTACTCTGAAGCACAAGTGTGGTAAAAGGATAGTAACATTGCCCCTTCTCTCTTTTTCTCTCTTTTTTTGTTTTCTCTTTTTTTTCCTTTTTTTGGTGGGCTTCTTTGGCCTTTTTTGGGCTTCTTTGGCCTCTTTTATTTTGATAACCTCACATGGGACAATGTTCTAATAATGATGATCATCACACTTTTATTTACTTACAACTCAATGTCTAGAACAAAGTATGACTCTATATGAATGCCTCCGGCGGTGTACCGGGATGTGCAATGATCTAGCGTACCAATGACATCAAAAAACGGACAAGCCATGAAAACATCATGCTAGCTATCTTACGATCATGCAAAGCAATATGACAATAAATGCTCAAGTCATGTATATGATGATGATGGAAGTTGCATGGCAATATATCTCGGAATGGCTATGGAAATGCCATGATAGGTAGGTATGGTGGCTGTTTTGAGGAAGATATAATGAGGTTTATGTGTGATAGAGCGTATCGTATCACGGGGTTTGGATGCACCGGCGAAGTTTGCACCAACTCTCGAGGTGAGAAAGGGCAATGCACGGTACCGAAGAGGCTAGCAATGATGGAAGGGTGAGACTGCGTATAATCCATGGACTCACATTAGTCATAAAGAACTCATATACTTATTGCAAAAGTTTATTAGCCCTCGAAGCAAAGTACTACTACGCATGCCCCTAGGGGGATAGATTGGTAGGAAAAGACCATCGCTCGTCCCTGACCGCCACTCATAAGGAAAGCAATGAAAGAACACCTCATGCTCCGACTTCGTTACATAACGGTTCACCATACGTGCATGCTACGGGACTTGCAAACCTCAACACAAGTATTCCTCAATTTCACAATTACTCAACTAGCACGACTCTAATATCACCACCTTTATATCGCAAAACTATTGCAAGGAATCAAACATATCATATTCAGTGATTTACAAGTTTTATGTAGGATTTTATGACTAACCATGTGAATGACCAATTCCTGTCATCTCTCTAAATAGATATAAGTGAAGCAAGAGAGTTTAATTCTTTCTACAAAAGATATGCCCACGCTCTAACAAATATAAGTGAAGCAAAAGAGCATTCTACAAATGGCGGTTTTCTATGTGAAGAGAAACAGGCAATCCAAACTTCAAATGATATAAGTGAAGCACATGAAGCATTCTATAAAGCCACACTCAAAAGATATAAGTGAAGTGCAAAGAGCATTCTATAAATAAACCAAGGACTATCTCATACCAGCATGGTGCATAAAAGAAAAATGAAAACTAAATGCAAAAGACGCTCCAAGATTTGCACATATCGCATGAACGAAACGAATCCGAAAACATACCGATACTTGTTGAAGAAAGAGTGGATGCCCTCCGGGGCATCCCCAAGCTTAGACACTTGTGTCTCCTTGAATATTTACTTGGGTTGCCTTGGGCATCCCCAAGCTTTAGATCTTGCCTCTCTTCCTTCTTCTCACATCGAGACCTTCTCGATCATCGAACACTTCATCCACACAAAAACTTCAACAGAAAACTCGGTAAGATCCGTTAGTATAATAAAGCAAATCACTACTCTAAGTACTGTTGCAAACCAATTCATATTTTGTCTTTGCATTGTAGCTACTGTAATATAACTTTTTCATGGCTTAATCCACTGATATAAATCGATAGTTTCATCAAAACAAGCAAACTATGCATCAAAAACAGAATCTGTCTAAAACAGAACAGTCTGTAATAATCTGAACATTCACCATACTTCTGATACTTGAAAAATTCTGCAAACATTAGTAAAAATAAAAAAATAATATAGAAAGACATTGCAAAAAGTTTCATAACCATTTGACGTTCCAGTAAAAAACTAAAAATCGTGCACTACAGCCAAAGTTTCTGTCCTGCACCGTACAAACCAACAAGCATTGTAAACATCCTAAAGGCAAACCTTGGCACATTATTTTTATAATACAATGGAATTGTACAAGGGGATAATTATTTTTGTTGAAAAGTTTATGTAATTAAGATTCACAAAGTTTCCATGGGCATGAACAAAGTTCAAGGACGTCCCCCACTTTCACAATGCTCGTCTATCTCACTTTCACTTTTCTTTTTGAAAAGTTTTGGGTTCCCCTCTTTATTTTTTTGTTTTTAAACTATATAAAAGCACACAACAGAAATAAATGACTCTCTAAAACTTCCGGGTTGTCTCCCTGGCAGCGCTTTCTTTAAAGCCATTAAGCTAGGCATATAGTGCTCAAGTAGTGAATCCACCCGGATCCCAAGGTATATCAAAGCCAATTTTAATTAGCAATGATTTGGCATTTAGTAGTGAGCACAAAGCAACATATATCAAGCAACGACGAAGTCTAACTCTCTTCCTATGCATCAGCATGTCATAAAAGAACAATTCATGCACACAAAGTAAAGGCCAATGCATATTATAAACAGTTTCTTGTAATTTTATCATATTGGAAACATGGAAAGGCGGAGATGTAGTTCCTCTCTCATAATAATTGCAAGTAGGAGCAGCAAGCACATGCATATTATATCTATCAAAATCATCAAGTGCAACGGTAGAAGGCGACCTATCAATATAATCCTTAATAAGATCAAACTTCTCCGATATAGTGTAGTTTGGAGAATTCAAAAAGATAATAGGACTATCATGCGTGGGTGCAATAGCAACAATTTCATGTTTAACATAAGGAACTATAGCAAGTTCATCTCCATAAGCATAATTCATATTGGCATCTTGGCCACAAGCATAGCATGCATCATCAAAAAGGGATATTTCAAGAGAATCAACGGGATCATAACAGTCATCATAGCAATCATCCTTCGGTAAGCACGAAGGGAAATTAAACAATGTATGAGTTGAAGAGTTACTCTAATTAGAAGGTGGGCACGGGTAGCTAGTCCGTTCTTCCTCATTTTGTTCTTCGCTCTCCTCATCATCTTTTTCATCCAATGAGCTCACAGTTTCATCAATTTCTTCTTCCATAGACTCCTGCAAAATATTAGTCTCTTCTTGGACAGCGAAGGAGACCTCGACATATGGTTTAACATAGGCATTAGAAGCATAATTCTCATAACAATATTCAAGTATGGTAAAATTTTCAGATTTGTAAAGAGTAGCATCATACGTTTCAATCAAAGAAGCAATTTTATAAGCACCCTTAAAAGCAACAAATTCTTCAATTTGTTGAACATCATAGTAATTATAAACACCCTTAGCAAACGAAGATACGATTCCATTATCAATAAACTCACATTGGTAGGGAAGGTGTTTCTTAGGGTTTTCAGAACAATAAGTAACATCATATATTTCACATAAATTCCAAGCATAGCATTGCAAACGATGAATTTGATCCAGTAAATGTTTCCCTTTTTCAGATATACGGTGTCGCACATAACAAGCATGCTCATCTAAAGATCTGCCCTCAACTAAGCTAGTTGGGGTTTCAGCACGAGCACATAGGGATCGAAGATGATCCAAGTAATAAGCTTCAGGAGTGTGATAGATTTTGAGTGGTTCTTCAACCATTGGTTCAGTAGGTACAACTATTTTTTTTTGGTATTTTGCGTTTCCTACCCATAACTAAAGATAGAAAACAACTAAGGAAAACAAATAAAATTACTTAGTGATAAAGCAAACAAGCACACACGAGAATATTCACCCCACGCTATAACTCCCCGACAACGGCGCCAGAAAAAGGTCTTGATAACCCACAAGTATAGCGGATCAATTGTAGCCTCTTTCGATAAGTAAGAGTGTTAAACCCAACGAGGAGCTAAAGGTAGAACAAATATTCCCACAAGTTCTATCGACCACCGATACAACTCTACGCACGCTTAACGTTCGCTTTACCTAAAACAAGTATGAAACTAGAAGTACTTTGTAGGTGTTTTTGGATAGGTTTGCAAGATAATAAAGAGCGCGTAAATAAAAACTAGGGGCTGTTTAGGTTAAGACACAATAAAGTAAATATAGCGAGTGTGGAAAAGTGGTGGTAGGAGTTGCGAAATTGTCCCTAAGCAATTGACTACTTTACTAGACCGATAGCACGTTTTATGTGGGAGAGGCCACTGCTAGCATGTCATCCCTGACTTGGAATTCTATGCACTTATGATTGGAACTATTAGCAAGCGTCCGCAACTACTAACGTTCATTAAGGTAAAACCCAACCATAGCATTAAGATATATTGGTCCCCCTTCAATCCCGTATGCATCAATTTCTATGCTAGGTTGAAGCTTCTATCACTCTTGCCCTCCAATACATAGTCCTATCAACATACAACTAACCCTATGGTGTGATCCACGTGCGCGCTCATATGATGGGCACCAAAGGACAGCAACATAACCACAAGAAAATTAAATCAATCATAGCAATTCATCAACCACCGATAGGACAACGAAAATCTACTCAGACATCATAGGATGGCAACACATCATTGGATAATAATATGAAGCATAAAGCACCATGTTCAAGTAGAGGGTACAGCGGGTTGCGGGAGAGTGGACCGCTGTAGATAGATGGGGGAAGGTGATGGAGATGTTGGTGAAGATGATGGAGGTGTTGGTGTAGATCGCGGTGATGATGATGGTGGCCACGGCAGCGTTCTGGCGCCACTGGAAGAGAAGGGGAGATGGGGCCCTTCTTCTCCTTCCTTGACCTCCTCCCTAGATGGGAGAAGGGTTTCCCCTCTGGTCCTTGGCCTCCATGGCATGGGAGGGGCGAAAGCCCCTCCGAGATTGGATATGTCTTTCTGTCTCTCTCTGTTTCTGCGTTCTGGTATTCTGCCCTTTCACCGTTTCGTATATATATGGAGATCCATAACTCCGATTGGATTGAAACCTTCGCCGAGATTTTTTCCCGAAAATTAGCTTTCTTGCGGCCAAAGAAGAGCAGCAACTGCCTTACGGGGGGCCCACGAGGGGGGCAGGCGTGCCCCCTGCCTCGTGCCCCCCTCGGGCACCGTCTCGCGTTGATTCATATTCCCATATTCTCCAAATATTCCAAAAATATTCTCCATCCGTTTTTATCCCGTTTGGATTCCGTTTGATATGGGGTTTCTGCGAAACATAAAACATGCAACAAACAGGAACTGGCACTGGGCACTGGATCAATATGTTAGTCCCAAAAATAGTATAAAAAGTTGCCAAAAGTATATGAAAGTTGTATAATATTGGCATGGAAGAATAAAAAATTATAGATACGACCGAGACGTATCACTGAACTCGAGGGATGATGTCTACTACACAACCTTCTTCTTGTAGACGTTGTTGGGCCTCCAAGTGCAGAGATTTGTAGGACAGTAGCAAATTTGCCTCAAGTGGATGACCTAAGGTTTATCAATCCATGGGAGGCGTAGGATGAAGATGGTCTCTCTCAAACAACCCTGCAACCAAATAACAAAGAGTCTCTTGTGTCCCCAACACACCCAATACAATGGTAAATTGTATAGGTGCACTAGTTCGGCGAAGAGATGGTGATACAAGTGCAATATGGATGGTAGATATAGGTTTTTGTAATCTGAAAGTATAAAAACAGCAAGGTAGCAAGCGATAAAAGTGAGCGTAAACGGTATTGCAATGCTAGGAAACAAGGCCTAGGGTTCATACTTTCACTATTGCAAGTTCTCTCAACAATAATAACATAATTGGATCATATAACTATCCCTCAACATGCAACAAAGAGTCACTCCAAAGTCACTAATAGCGGAGAACAAACAAAGAGATTATGGTAGGGTACGAAACCACCTCAAAGTTATTCTTTCCGATCAATCCATTGGGCTATTCCTATAAGTGTCACAAACAGCCCTAGAGTTCATAGTAAAATAACACCTTAAGACACACATCAACCAAAACCCTAATGTCACCTAGATACTCCAATGTCACCTCAAGTATCCGTGGGTATGATTATACGATATGCATCACACAATCTCAGATTCATCTATTCAACCAACACATAGAACCTCAAAGAGTGCCCCAAAGTTTCTACCGGAGAGTCAAGACAAAAACATGTGCCAACCCCTACGCATAGGTTCAAGGGCGGAACCCGCAAGTTGAGCACCAAAACATACATCAAGTGAATCAATAGAATAACCCATTGTCACCACGGTTATCCCACGCAAGACATACATCAATTGTTCTCAAATCATTAAAGACTCAATCCGATAAGATAACTTCAAAGGGAAAACTCAATCCATTACAAGAGAGTAGAGGGGGAGAAACATCATAAGATCCAACTATAATAGCAAAGCTCGCGATACATCAAGATCGTGCCAAATCAAGAACACGAGAGAGAGATCACACACATAGCTACTGGTACATACCCTCAGCCCCAAGGGTGAACTACTCCCTCCTCATCATGGAGAGCGCCGAGATGATGAAGATGGCCACCGGTGAGGGATTCCCCCTCCGGCAGGGTGCCAGAACAGGGTCCCGATTGGTTTTTGGTGGCTACAGAGGCTTACGGCGGCGGAACTCCCGATCTCTTCTGTTCCCCGACGGTTTTAGGGTATATTGGTATATATAGGAGGAAGAAATACGTCAGGGGAGCCATGAGGGGCCCACGAGGGTGGAGGGCACGCCCAGGGGGGTGGGCACGCCCCCTGCCTCGTGCCTTCCTCGTTGATCCCCTGACGTGCACTCCAAGTCTCCTGGATTGCTTTCTTTCCAAAAATAACTTTTCCGAAGGTTTCATTCCGTTTGGACTCCATTTGATATTCCTTTTCTTCGAAACACTGAAACAAGGGAAAAAACAGGAACTGGCACTGGGCTCTGGGTCAATAGGTTAGTCCCAAAAGTAATATAAAAGTGCATAATAAAGCCCATAAACATCCAAGATGGATAATATAATAGTATGAATACTTCATAAATTATAGATACGTTGGAGACGTATCAAGGGCTTCATGCTAGATAAGTGCCCTCAGTATTATCACCTAACTGATTCCTTTGTGAGAAGGTTCAAATTTTCATCTTCACGCAATTCTCACACCGTCCTATTTGATATCTATGGTAAATCTTATACTATGGACTTAGAGGATTTTAATACTGCCTGTAAACTTCTGCAGTGGGGTAGTGCGAGTGAACCTCGCAACTCTGAGTTTAAGGATTTTCTTGCTAGTATCACTGTGGGGGAATCTAGGGAAATAACACAAGCTACCATAGGGAGCATTCATTTTCCTGCTATACATTATTTTGCTCTCTTTATAGGTAGATGCATAAACGGTAAGGATGAGGCATGTCACATGTGTGTTCCTGACCTTAGTGTTCTCAAGAGTGCTGTTTTAGGAGATAAACAATATAACTTGGGGGCCATTATTGCACGAAGGTTGCATAATAATGGTTTAAGTGGAGACTTGTTTGTTGGGATTTATGCAACCCGTGTGGCTAATTTTCTTGAGATACCCATACATGAAAATGATATGGAATTGCCTCCCGCTTATCTAGATTATAATGCTATGGTTCGCCATCAGTTTATTGAGAGGAATGAACAGCCTCTCCAGTACCGACTAATGTTTGACAGGCGCCGCACTTTCCATGTTGCTCTCCCTGCTCCTACTTTCTTTGACTTTCAGGCAAAAGGGAGATATATTATAACCAGGGAGGAGGCGAACGAGTATAAGAGGAGGACGGAGGCATCTCGTCTCCAAGCGGCAGCTCATGAGGCAATAGCTGCTGCATCTTAGTACGACCCCAGCTACAACTTTGGATATCCGCTGGGCCAGCCGTGGCCGTAGACCAACTTAGGCTAAAAGCCTAAGCTTGGGGGAGTACGTATCTCTCACCGACATTACATTCATGTTCACACAATCATGCTAGTTGTCGGTGCTCATACTTTTTCATTGTAATATCCATGCTAGTTTATTTTCCTTTTTCTCGCTTTCTTGTGTGTTTGAATAACCTTAAGAAAAACCAAAAAAATAGTTGTAGCTTTTAGCTAGTTTACTTTCAATGCTTGTAGTAGTAATAATTAAAAGAAAACCCAAAAAGATTTCTTGTTCTTCTTTTGCTTGTTGGGAGCTTTCCCGTGTAAATAGTTTTATTTCTTTTCTTGTTCTTTGGGGGTCGAGAGGAGAAGACCATAATGAAAATGTTGAAGTGGCTCTTATATGCATTATTGTTGATTTAACAAAGAGCCCATATTATCTTGTCTTCTCCTGTGTGTCAGATGCTTGCAGATTCCAGCTTAGTCCAATGCACGTGCACTATTATTATTATTCACACCATTCGATCACGCAAGTGAAAGGCAATAATGACGATATATGATGGACTAATTGAGATGAGAAAAGCTAGTATGAACTCGACCTCTCTTGTTTTTGTAAATATGATTAGTTCATCGTTCCTGATTCAGCCTATTATGAATGAACATGTTTGCAATGACAATTAGAGATTATAGTTGCTCATGCCATGCTTAATTTGCTAGGAGTTTATAATGGTTTACCTTGTGTGCCAACATGCTATTAAAATGGTTGTGATGTGGTATGATAGGGTGGTATCCTCCTTTGAATGATTCGAGTGACTTGACTTGGCACATGTTCACACATGTAGTTGAAACAAAATCAACATAGCCTCCACGATATTTATGTTCATGGTGGATTATATTCTACTCATGCTTGCACTCAATGTTTATTAATTTTAATGCATGTTCATGACTGTTGCCGCTCTCTAGTTGGTCGCTTCCCAGTCTTTTCTAGCCTTCACTTGTACTAAGCGGGAATACTGCTTGTGCATCCACTTCCATAAACCCCAAAGTTATTCCATATGAGTCCACCATACCTTCCTATATGCGGTATCTACCTGCTATTCCAAGTAAATTTGTATGTGCCAAACACTAAACCTTCAAATGAAATTCTGTTTTGTATGCTCGAATAGCTCATGTATCAACTAGGGTTGTCTGTATCTTCCATGCTAGGCGGGTTATTCTCAAGAGGAGTGGACTCCGCTCCTCACTCACGAGAAAATGGCTTGTCACCGGTATGCCCAGTCCCATGCTCTAAGAAAATCAAATCGAAATAATTGCAAACAAAACTCCCCCAGGGTTGTTGCTAGTTGGAGGCACTCGTTGTTTCGAGCCAGCCATGGATTGATGCTTGTTGGTGGTGGGGGAGTATAAACTTTGCCATTCTTCTTGGGAACCGCCTATAATGTGTGTAGCATGGAAGATATCGAGATCTCTCGGTTGTTATGTTGACAATGAAAGTATGCCGCTCAAAATATGATTCATCTCCATTTCAAAAATCGAGCTCTGGTACCTCTACAAATCCCTGCTTCCCTCTGCGCAGGGCCTATCTATTTACTTTTATGTTGAGTCATCATCCTCTTATTAAAAAGCACCATCTGGAAAGCACCGCTGTCATTTGCATCCATTATTATGAATTTATATTGGGTATGACTATGACTGGATCTCTTTTACCATGAATTACAATGTTTAGTCAGTCCTTGATCTTCAGAGGTGCTCTGCATTTATGTTTTGCGGTCTCAGAAAGGGCTAGCGAGATACCATCTTGTTATATCATATTATGATTGTTTTGAGAAAGTGTTGTCATCCGAGATTTATTATTATTGCTCGCTAGTTGATTATGCCATTGATATGAGTAAACATGAGATCTAAATGTTATTGTAAATATGGTTAGTTCATAATATTTGCTGAAAACATGAATGTTGGCTTTACATATTTGCAACAACAAGAGCAAACAGAGTTTGCAAAAGTTTTTCTTTATCACTTTCAGTTTGTCAACTGAATTACTTGAGGAAAAGCAAAGGTTTAAGCTTGGGGGAGTTGATACGTCTCCATCTTATCTACTTTTCCAAACACTTTTGCCCATGTTTTGGACTCTAACTTGCATGATTTGAATGGAACTAACCCGGACTGACGCTGTTTTCAGCAGAATTGCCATGGTGTTATTTTTGTGCAGAAATAAAAGTTCTCGGAATGACCTGAAACTTCATGGAGAATATTTTTGGAATTAATAAAAAATACTGGCAAAAGAATCAAGGCCAGGGGGCACACCTTGTCCACGAGGATGGGGGCGCGCCTACCCCCCTGGGCGCACCCCCAGCCTCGTGGGCCCCCTGGTGCTCCACTGACCTCAACTCCAACTCTATATATTCACGTTCGGGGAGAAAAAACCCAGAGATAAGGATTCATCATGTTTTACGATACGGAGCCGCCACCAAGCCCTAGTCTCTCTTGGGAGGGCTGATCTGGAGTCCGTTCGGGGCTCCGGAGAGGGGAATCCGTCGCCATCGTCATCATCAACCTTCCTCCATCACCAATTTCATGATGCTCACCGCCGTGCGTGAGTAATTCCATCGTAGGCCTGCTGGACGGTGATGGGTTGGATGAGATTTACCATGTAATCGAGTTAGTTTTGTTAGGGTTTGATCCCTAGTATCCACTATGTTCTGAGATTGATGTTGCTATGACTTTGCTATGCTTAATGCTTGTCACTAGGGCCCGAGTGCCATGATTTCAGATCTGAACCTATTATGTTTTCATGAATATATGTGAGTTCTTGATCCTATCTTGCAAGTCTATAGTCACCTATTATGTGTTATGATCCGTTAACCCCGAAGTGACAATAATCGAGATACTTACCGGTGATGACCATAGTTTGAGGAGTTCATGTATTCACTAAGTGTTAATGCTTTGGTCCGGTACTCTATTAAAAGGAGGCCTTAATATCCCTTAGTTTCCAATAGGACCCCGCTGCCACGGGAGGGTAGGATAAAAGACGTCATGCAAGTTCTTTTCCATAAGCACGTATGACTATATTCGGAATACATGCCTACATTACATTGATGAATTGGAGCTAGTTTTGTGTCACCCTATGTTATAACTATTGCATGACGAATCGCATCCGACATAATTCTCCATCACCGATCAAATGCCTACGAGATTTTCACATATTGTTCCTTGCTTAGTTACTTTACCGTTGCCACTGTTACAATTACTACAAAACTGCTACTGTTACTTTTCCACCTTTACCGTTACTTCCATACTACTTTGCTACTAAATACTTTGCTGGAGATATTAAGTTATCCAGGTGTGGTTGAATTGACAACTCAACTGCTAATACTTGAGAATATTCTTTGGCTCCCCTTGTGTTGAATCAATAAATTTGGGTTGAATACTCTACCCTCGAAAACTGTTGTGATCCCCTATACTTGTGGGTTATCAAGGATTTGAACCACCATGTCTAAAATGCCTTGAGCATGATAACGCTACTTCTATTGCTGAATGTTCTACTGCTGCTACTGTCACAATATCTTCAACTGCTGATGTGGTAACTAACCCCTCTACTGAGGATGCCACTACTATTGCTGATGAGAATGCCAGGTTGAAGACATTGCTTGAGACAGGAATGTACAAAAGTCTCAAAGGGCATCAAACACTATGTGATGTCCTCAAAAAGCAGATTCTGAACCGAAACCCTACCAAAGAGGGTGTTGGGTTCGAGAGGAAAATGAATTTTGATGGTTCTTACTGGAAGCCTTAGCAGTACCCCAAAACCACATGGGTTGCTGCAAAGGGACCTTCAGTGGATCCATCCACCCTATCTGGCTTCACTTGTGCTAACCTGATTATCATTGATAAATCCTTTGATGCAAGCTATAAACTGTTTAAGAATCAGAATGGTGAAGTGTTTACCAGGTATATTGGTACTAACTGCAGGAATGGGCCACCTTCGAAGAAGATCTGGGTACCCGAAGGTTGTCTTGAGAATCTTCAGGTGAATGTCATCATGACACCACTAGGGAAGAAGACAAACCCCAGACCAAAGGCGTCATATGGTCCAAAGGCTTCATACAGACAGAGGACTCAACAGAGTCACCCTAATGCCAATGTTTTGCAGAGAAATCATACTCAAACTTATGAATATGAGCGTGTTTCATCAAACCGCTATGTTCATAAGACCAAAAACTATTCTACTTATTCATATGAGTATTATTCACCTCCTGCAAGGCTATTTGCTAGGATCCAAAGCCGAAGTTCTCAGATGCTGCACTTAGACTCATTGCTTCGAAGCCACCCCTGAAAATGTGGGTGGTTAAGAAAAATTAACTCTCTTTTGCAGGGAAAGGTCTCCAGCCAGAAATCAAAGGAGTCAGATGCTATTGCTGGGGACCTAAAACATCTTGTGGGGCGCAAGATAAAATGCCCAAATGGTCTTACTATGTATTTTGTTCCTGGTTTCCTTGACAGTCATCCTATCTACCCTAACAAGGATCTGAACTTTCATAATCCACTCGTTCGTCAAATGTTTATGCTTCACAACACCCTTGGTGAAGCCTATCCCCCTAACTGCACTGTAGGGTATGACACCAAAGGCTTCAGAATGGATTATGGACAGTGGATGCACTAACCACATGCCTGGTGATCGAAGTCTTCTCATGGACTCAACCTTACGTCCATCTGACAAGAGTCACATCACATTTGCTGACACTGGTAAAAGCAAGGTATTGGGTCTACGTAGAGTTGCAATCTCAAAGGATCAGCACATGGATAAAGTGATGCTTGTTGAATCCCTTGGTTTCAACTTGATGTTTTTCTCAATGCTTTGTGATTTGAACGTGATTGTGATATTTGGAAAATATCGTTGCCTTGTGCTTATGGAGTCTGACAAATCTCTAGTCTTTGAAGGATATCGAAAGGACGATTTGTACATGGTAGATTTCTCAGCAGGACCACAAATGGCCGTATGTCTTCTAGAAAAAGCTTCAGAATGCTGGCTCTGGCATCGGAGGCTAGGGCATGCTGGCATGAGGAACTTGTGCACACTCGCGAAGAAGAAACATGTCGTAGGCATCGAGGGCGACTTCAAGAAGGATCATCTGTGTGGTGCCTGTGAAGCTGGAAAGATGACTAGGGCCAAGCATCCCTCGAAGACAATCATGACGACATACCAACCCTTCGAGCTGCTTCACATGGACCTATTTGGCCCTACTCACTACTCTACTCTTACTACCAATGCTTGCCTATATGGCTTCGTCATTATTGATGATTATTCAAGATACACATGGGTGCATATAATCCTTTACAAGAATGAAGTGCAGGATGTCTTCAGACGCTTCGCCAATCGTGCCATGACAAACTATGGCATCAAGATCAAGCACGTCCGAAGTGATAACGGCACAGAGTTCAAGAACACTGGCCTCGACACATATCTTGATACATTGGGCATCACTCATGAGTTCTCCACTCCATACACACCTCAGCAGAATGGCATCATAGAGTGCAAGAACAGAAAACTCATTGAGATGGCTCGGACGATGCTTGATGAGTACAAGACTCCAAGAAGTTTTGGCCTGAAGCCATTGATACTGCATGCCATGTCATCAACCGTGTTTATCTTCACAAGCTTCTAAAGAAGACATCCTATGAACTTCTAACTGGTAAGAAGCCAAACGACAGTTACTTCAGAGTATTTGGTGCTAGGTGCTGGATCTAGGATCCACATCACACTTCAAAATTTGCACCGAAAGCACATGAAGGTTTTATGCTTGGTTACGGAAAGGATTCGCACTCCTACAAAGTCTTCAACCTCTTTCACTATAAAGTGGTTGAAACTGTGGATGTGCGGTTCGATGAGACTAACGGCTCGCAAAGAGAGCACCTGCCAAATGTGCTAGATGAAGTCCCTCCTAGTGAATCGATTAAGCTTATGGGTACTGGAGAAATCATACCTTCAGAGGCACATGCTAAAGAGGAACTTATCATTTCTGTGCCTAATCAACCTGAAGACTCTGCTCAGCCTGAAGCCAATGCTGAAGAAGAAGACAATGATCAGCAAGGGCAAAATCTTCGTCCAGTTCATCCTCGTGTTGCAAATGAAGTACAGATTGAGAAGATATTTGATAGCATCAATGCACGGTCCACTCACTCGTTCAAGAGCAACACAGCTAGCAAATTTCTGTGGGCACTTTGCATTTGTCTCTATATCTGAACCCAAGAAAGTTGCTGAAGCCTTCATGGAACCTGAATGGATTCAAGCTATGCAAGAAGAGCTTCAATAGTTCGAGCTGAATAATGTGTGGGAATTAGTCAAGCGTCCTGACCCTCGCAAGCACAATATCATTGGCACCAAATGGATCTATCGCAACAAACAAGATGAGCATGGTCAAGTTGTTAGAAACAAGGCTCGTCTCGTTGCTCAAGGATACACTCAACTTGAAGGGATTGACTTCGATGAAACATTTGCTCCGGTGGCTAGGCTTGAAGCCATTCGCATACTGCTAGCCTATGCCAACCATCACAATATCCTCCTGTACCAAATGGATGTGAAGAGTGCCTTTCTCAATGGCAAGATTGAAGAAGAAGTGTATGTTGCACAACCACCTGGCTTTGAAGATCCAAAACATCCTGATATGGTATACAAGCTCAACAAGGCACTGTATGGTCTCAAACAAGCCCCTCGTGCTTGGTATGACACTCTCAAAGACTTCCTAAAGAGCAAAGGCTTCAAACCTGGTTCCCTGGATCCCACTCTCTTCACGAAGACATACGATGGTGAACTGTTTGTGTGCCAGATCTATGTGGATGACATTATCTTCGGGTGCACTGACAAAAGATACAGTGATGAGTTTGGGCACATGATGCAAGAGCGATATCAGATGTCCATGATGGGTGAGCTGAAGTTCTTCCTTGGTCTTCAAATCTGTCAGCGGAGCAACATCATCTTCATATCTCAAGAGAAATACCTCAAGGATTGCCTGAAGAAGTTTGGAATGCAAGACTGCAAAGGGTACACGACGCCAATGCCAACCAAAGGTCAATTGGGTCCCGACGACAATGGTAAAGAGTTCGATCAAAAGGTATACCGCTCCATGATTGGTTCTTTACTCTATTTATGTGCATCTAGGCCAGATATCATGCTTAGCGTTTGCATGTGTACCCAATTCCAAGCTGCACCAAAGGAATCGCATCACTTAGCTGTGAAGCGAATTCTGCGATATTTGGCTTACACCCCAACACTAGGATTATGGTATCCAAAGGGCTCAGAGTTTGATCTAGTTGGATTCTCAGATGCTGATTATACTGGTGACAAGGTTGATCGCAAGTCCACATCAGGCACGTGTCATTTTCTTGGACGATCTCTTGTCTGTTGGTCTTCAAAGAAGCAGAACTGTGTGTCTCTCTCCACTGCTGAATCTGAATACATTGTTGCTGGATCTTTCTGCGCTCAACTTCTATGGATGAAGCAAACTCTTAAAGACTATGGCATCCATCTGAAGCAAGTGCCACTATACTGCGATGATGAAAGCGCCATCAAGATTGCCAACAACCTAGTTCAACACTCGAAGACAAAGCACATTCAGATCCGTCATCACTTTCTCAGAGATCATGTCATGAAGGAAGATATTGATATCATTCACGTCAACACTAAAGAGCAATTGCTGATATCTTCACAAAGCCCTTGGATGAGAAAAGGTTTTGCAAGTTGCGGTGTGAGCTAAATATCTTAGAATCCTCGAATGTCATGTGATTGGACACACATCCTAACGCTTATGCATGTTGATGACTTAGATGCGCCACACACAAAGTAAAGTATATCTTCAACAAATGAAGACATACACTCTAAGTGTGAATACATTAAAGAGGAATTTGACTTCAGAGCGCCACAATAATTGTGCACCGTGTCTGGGTCTAATACTTCCTATACGGTGGGTAACGCCACCACCAAACTCTTGTTTGAAGTGTTTCAATTGGCGTCACATTTGCATAATCTTCGCATTTGGTTTTATCTTCAACATTGATTTGTTTTCGTGTTTATCTTCACAATGTTGATTTGGTATCATACTGATATATACATATATGTGTGTTCTGTCCTCTACAGCATTCACTTATAGCTATGACTTCATGTTTGAATCTTTTGATCTAAGTGAATGTGATCGGACCCTAACCCCCTCTATGCTTCTACCTCAGATTCTATCTATCCAAATCATATGCATTCTATTGAAACTGTCGATTGTCTTCTCTGAGTCCTTGTCAGCAGAAGACAAAGAGACAAAATTTGAATCTGTTTAAATGCCATATCCTTATTGCCTGAAACCCGGAGAAGCCGGAACGACCACCTGACAGTCCAGGCGTGCGTGGGAACATGGAACAACTTCCAATGTGTTGCATGCATGCCACATGTCCTTCAGATGTGAACCGCCAGGGGCACCTGCGTAATACGCTATGTTGTCCCTTTCCTTATAAATACTCAACTCACCGCGGTCACAATCTCTTCTTCCACCTCGCTACCTCGCACAAACCCTAGCGCCTCCGCTAGCTCGCGACGACGCCGAAGACGAAGCGCTTAGCTGCCGCGACTTCTTCGACGCCGTCCTCACACTGGCCGCGGACCTCGTCCTCTCCGCCGCCGCCATAGGTGTCTTCCGCCGCCAAGTTAGGGCGCGGGAGATTGAACTGGTCGGCCTCCCTCTTCGCCTCGTCTAGCAGTTCATCAAGGGTATTAAAACTTACTTTTTACTGGCTTTTTGATCCGTCAAATCCATCCACTTCAACCAAAAGTGGTTTTTAAACTTCCAAATCTGGATCTATCTTGTTCTGAATCTCATATCATGCCAAGTATATTCACTTATGCTTCACAACCAGTTAGATTCCTCATTTGTACTTATTCATGAATTTGTACGAATCTGGAACCAACTCTCTCCAAATAAGTGAATGTCTTTGCACTATGAGGTCAATGTCTTCAAACTGATTTATCTTCAAAATCTTCTGAGAATGCATATGACCTCTTCCCCTTCCCTCGCACCTCTAACGCTGTCACAGGTACATGTCTGTGGGAGAATCCCTTGGTTCTCATAGTCTGCATTCATTTGCAGAATTCTTACAGCGACACATCAACTCTCCTGAGCCAGTTCCTGTCTGACCAGCAGACGGAAGCCATTCACAGTCTTGAAGCCTCTCAGCTTGAATATAATGGCCACTGAGAAATCAGCTAGAAAGGGCGGCAGGCAGCGCCGTGGGGATACAGCCAAGGATTTGCCACCAGATCTCTTCGAAATGTACAAGACAGACCCTGAAGAGAATTACAATCAGCGCAAGACTCGAATCCAATGGATTCGAAGATATTGGGCAGAGGAATGGTTCAAGTACAGATTTTTCACCTCTGAGTATGCTGAAAAGAACGCCATCAAGCGACCATGTGGAGATATTGTATACAGAGGTCTGCTACCCAAGTCCCAGTCTGAAGCCATTTCTCAAGGCTTCTACCCTTTCATGGTCCGTGGACCGCAGCCAGACAATGCCGACCCATCATCTCTGTTATGGTGTCGTGAAGACAATCTCTTCAAGCGCAATTCCAGTTTGCAAAGGAGTCTGCTGCAAAGAACAAGAAATCATTTGGACTCGACTTCAACCCTGGTCCATCTGCTCCAAGGGCTGATGGCACCCGCGATGCCAATCCAAATGTCATCGGCCCCTTCTATAACCTCGACGGCCTTCTCACTCACATAGCTGTACAGGGGGCCGCCGTGGAGCACTCAGCTAATGACGCAGATTCTGATGAAGTGCCAGCTCCACCTAAGCCGCAGAAGCAGAAGAAATCAAAGGCTTCAAAGCCCTTTGCCGCACCAAAAGCTTCACGTGCGAAGCCATTGGCAACTACACCTCCTGAACTCAGTGTGCAATCTGAAGATCTTTCTCGTGTCTCCAAGAAGACGGAGAAGCCCAAGAAGAAGAAGCCCATGAATATTTCTGGGCATGAACTTACTCCTGCTGCCGTTCTGCGGAACGAAGATGAAACCATTGATCTGTCCAGCAATGACGATCTTGGTGATGATGCCCTTGAGCTTCTGATCAAGAGCAAGCAAGAGGCGGAGATCTTCAACGATCTGCCCCTCTTTGATGTGGATATTCTGAACAACTTCATTGATGAGTGGTTTGACAACCCGAGCCTCAACATTGATGATCTCCAGCTGCCAGTTGACATCAGCGTCACCTTCCATGGAGCCATTGCTGATGAATTGGCCTTGGCTCAGAAGATCGTCGAGCCGAAGAACAAAATTGATTATGAAAAGGCTCACTTCAAGAAGAACATGGCCAAGCTCCGCGTGGCTGATGTTCAAAGCTTCAAGGAAACGTTGCATGAGCTCAAAGAACAGTTTCACAAGAAACGTGAAGAAGCAAAAGGTTCAAGGGAGCGGATGAAATACTTCACAGAGAAATATGTTCAAGCACACAATGAGGCAGAAAAGCGCAAGGCTCTTGGGCGTCCGGGCATCGACCCCAAGATGGCTGCCAAACAGAAGAAGAAGACTGTTGTGGCCCAAGCTGAAGCATCAAGGCAGGAAGCACCCCGCATTGTCTTCCCTGCCAGCATGATAGGCTCGAAGCCTAAGGTCCCCTCAGCAGCTTCAGAGCTGAAGAAAACAAGGGTAGCTGAAGCCGAAGCCAAGACGCGCAAGCACAAGAATGTTTCTGATGATGCTCCATCAAAGAAGAAACTGGAAAAGGCTTCAAAGAAAGAGCGTGCTGCGACATCTGAGCCTCTTGTTGTCGAGCCCATTTATGTTGCTTGTCCTTCCTCCACCTACCAAGAGCGTCAACTTGTGATCCACGAGCCTGCTTTCATAGAGGCTCCTGAAAATGAAGAAGTACCAGCTGTTGACCCCATCACAGCTGAAGACATTGGTCGTGAAGACAATGTTGAAGATGATGAAGTCCTTCCTCAAATTGAGCACCAACCGGTATCATCGCCTATTCTTACAAACATCAAACTCATCAACATTTGTCGTCCTCTGACGCCAATTGCTCAGGATGATTCGTGGGCTGATCGCCCCCAGCAAGACACCCCAACTCATGATGAAACTCCCACAACACCAACACCTCAAGTCACCACTCCGGTGCTTGATGATGACTACATGGTGCAGACCACTCCATCACCACAGGCGTCATCCACATTCCACAGGCTTCGCAAAGGCCCTAGGCCACAGGTCACCATGTCGAGAATTCCAGAAGGAGAAGTGCACCAAAGCTCAATTGCACGTGAAGTGTTTCCTGAAGCCAGTCCTACTGCGAATGTCTCTAAGTCTGAAGCAAAAGCTGTTGAAGACATTCTGGCTGCATCAGCCGATGACAATCAAGAACCAAGACAAGAAGAAGAAAGAGTTGCCACACCCCCTGTCACTCAAGAAGTCGTAATCGAGGAGAACGTAACTATGCCCGATCCTCCTGTCATTGAAGACACGGAGGTTGAGAACACTGAGGTTGCCATCAACAATGGTACTGAAGCCAATGACGTTGTCATGGCTGAAGATAATGTGGAGCCTGAAGCCAATGCTGTGCCTGAAACTCGTGTGCAACCTGAAGCACGTGTGGATGCCGATGCCACTGTTCCAGCCCCAAGGCCTCACACAATCGAACAAGCCTATAATCATGGTGAACTTGTCACAGTTCGGTGGCCTATCATGGTGCCTCCCACTGCTCCCGGACCTCAATATGACTATCATGTGGAGCGTAGGCCACAAGTTCAGAAGCCAAAGCCCAGGCTACCAAGGCTTCCAGGTGCTGCAACCTCCCCGGGATCGTTCAGTGTGAACAGCTTCAGAGCCCACAACACCTTCTTCGATAGCGCCAAGAATCCATACTCGAAGCCAAAGATCTCATCTGATCGCTTCTGGAGCTATCAGCAGCGCAACTATTATTCATGTGTCTTATACAATCAAGAGCGAATCTTTCCTCACATGCGTCTGGATTGTGAAGCCATTGCTGGTCTGCCCTTCCTGGAAGAAGCTCTAGACTGTTTCAGAGAGGTTGGTCTTCTACAGTTCGTCACTGACAAAGAGCACTGGAATGAAGAGCTTCTGCTGCAGTTCTATGCCACTCTTCACATTCGTGGCTACAACAGGGATCCAAAGACATGGGTCCTTGAGTGGATGTCATTCGATGTGCACCATGAAGCCAAAGCTCAAGACATTATTGAGCTTACTTCCCTGCCCACTCCAGGTGAACTCTATGAGCCTGGTTGTCAGCTACACCAAAATGAACTGCAGAGTATCTTCCAGCGGCCTGAACCAAACATGAGTCAGATGCTTAGTATGATGAAGCCATTGCCTCAAGATGCTGATTATCCCAAGAAATTCTTCGTCAAGGACCTTGAGTACCTGCCCCGCACAGTCTATCATATTCTGAGGCATACTCTATGGCCCATCAAGGGACACTCAGCTAAAGCCAAACTTGAAGGAGCCATGAAGAGTTTGGTGTTCTATATTGTCAATGGCATCAGATTCAATTCCCAGGATTTCTTCATCAGACAGCTTGCTGCATCTGGAATTGATCTGTTTGGCTTGAAGTTTTATGCTCCATGGGTGATGCGCTTAATCAAGCTTCACTCTTCTATCGACTATCAGCCCTCAGCGCGCAACCATCTTATCTTCTTGCCTGAGGTTGATATGTCTGTCGAAGCCATCTACCCTGAGCCTGCCAAGGAGCCACTTTATCTTGTTGATCGCCAAAGCTTCACGCAACCAATTGAGGGAGTTCTTTCTGCAACTCGAGTCTATCCTCTGGCTGGGAATATGCGTGCACCTCATCGGGCAAACACTAAATCCACTGAAAGCACCATTGCTCAAAGGCCTCGGAAGCGATCTCGTGTACTCAATGACCGAGAGCTTCTTGTGGCCTTACATCAGAAACAGGATAGACACCATGACTGGCTAAAGCATCAGATGCAGAGTATCTTGGGGGATGTCAATCGCATTCGCAACCTTGCCACCAAGAACTCATTCGTAGCTCATGAAGCTTGTCGGCGGTCTTGGAAGAGTCTCACTTTGCTATGCTCTGAAGATGATCTTCGCAAAGATGGCTTCACAGAGCGCTTCAAATTTGATTCCGCGCCTCCCCAGAATGTCATCTTGCGTCGGACTCCTTCCATAGAAGACTCTGAGTATTCATCTTTGGTTGCAACCGTTGTTGCAAGAGTCATCGATAAAGAAGATGATGCCACTTCACCAACCATGGCTTCGCCGCGTCTCGACACTGCACCAGGCCCCTCTGCACCACCGAACTTCAATGTCGACCTTGCGCCTTCGTCTACTCCTGATGGGAATGAGTAGATGCTCTATGTCTTCAAAACTTTTTGGTCCTTACTGACAAAAGGGGGAGAAGTATATGAGTTGATAGTCTTCAAGCGGGTCCAGATGGGTGGTTGCTATATTTTTTGCCAAGTGGTTACAACTCTCGTTTCTGAAACATTTGGTTCTTTGGGTTGTAACACTTAAACTTGATGGTCGTCTGCTATGTTTTCTACTACTCTGTGATGCAATGATAAATTCCGCATGAAGCCATTCCGCAGACGTCCATTTTTCATTATGCATGTCATTATCTTCGTTATATCTTCATAGGTTGAAGAGGATCTCCACAAGTAAAACCTGCCATGTGCATTTGCATTCAAGAGCAAACTACTTATATGCACATCTTCAGGGGGAGCCTTTTGCTACTTATGAAGACAATGCCTTAAATCCTTAAAGTTTCACATACTTTTATCCCCGTTGAAAACTTCAACCAGTTTGTCATCAATCACCAAAAAGGGGGAGATTGTAAGTGCATCTAGTGCCATCCCTGGTTGGTTTGGGATTATTGACGACAAACTTGGTTGAGGGACTACTGTGTTTGTGAGAATTGCAGGATAACACAGGTAGTAGTCCCTCATTGATTCGGTTTTCCTACCAGAGATGACCCCTAAAAATGTGTGAAGACATTGAAGACAATGGTGGTCTATGAAGATATTCACAATGAAGATTATGACTCGAGAAGACATTCACGTGAAGACTATGGAGTGCGAAGACATAGTTGTTTCGTTGTTTCCTTTTCTTCTTTGTTGATTCATAGGAACCACCGCACTGTTAAGTGGGCTCCAAGTGAACAAAGTCAGAGTGACTGAAGTGATGCTCAACCAAATCCTATGTCTTCGAGCGAAGACAATGAGAGCAAATATTATCCAGAGCTGGATGAGTCAGCTTTACTTGTAGCCCAAGTCAAGCTGCCGCGTTTGTTTGAAATCTGACCGTTGGACACGTGTCAGTTCCTTAGTGACCCAGGGTCATTTCGGACAAACCAGGTCGGGTTGCCTCCTGGCTATAAATAGCCCACCCCCTACACCATAAATTGGTGGCTGCTCAGAGTTAGTGCACGGATTTTTGTCCTTTGAGAGCAACCCACCTCCGAAGCATTTGAGAGAGAGATACTTGCGAGGACAAATCCCAAAACACCTAGAGCCAAAGAGTGTTAGACATCACTGAAGTCTTTATGTCCGCGTGATCTGAAGACTTATTACACTTGAGGACTGTGAATCCTCTAGCCGGTTAGGTGTCGCGTTTTGAGCATCCAACGGTCATTGTGGATTGCCGGTGAACGAAGTCTATGAAGGTTTGGAAGTCTACCTTGAAGACTTACTAGAGTGATTGGGCGAGGACTAAGTTTCCTTAGCTCAAGGGGAATAAGGTGAAGACGCGGTCTTCTGAGTTGAATCTCAGCCTCCCTAACCAGACGTACAGTTGTCACAGCAACTGGAACTGGTCCAACAAATCCTTGTCCTCTCCAGGCAACTGGTTCTATCTCTTACCTCTCTTTATTTACAGTTTGTCTTCATGAAGTCATTGCCTGCCTGTATGATCTGATTGACTTCACTGTGTGAAGACTGTTGTTGTTTAGCTTCATACTTTCTTCCATCCTGATCCATACTACCTAGCTGCTAATAGTCTTCGTGCTTTCACTTTATTGCTTACTTGACTATGGCTTGTCTAGTGTAGTCTACCTTCCGCTGCATATCAATAGGTTCATTTCTATTGTCTGTCTTCAAAACTCCCATATTTTGAAGACTTTCATAAAAATCGCCTATTCACCCCCTCTAGTCGATAACTAGCACTTTTAGTGGGGGCGCGCCCTACCCCCTGGGCGTGCCCCCTACCTCATGGCCGCCTCGGAGACCCCCCTGACTTGTTCCCGATGCCAAAAATCCCTATAAATACAGAAACCCCCAGAACATAACCTAGATCGGGAGTTCCGCTGCCGCAAGCCTCTCTAGCCACCAACAACCAATCAAGACCCTATTCCGGCACCCTGCCGGAGGGGGGGACCCTCACCGGTGGCCATCTTCATCATCCCGGTGCTCTCCATGACAAGGAGGGAGTAGTTCACCCTCGGGGCTGAGGGTATGTACCAGTAGCTATGTGTTTGATCTCTCTCTCTCTCGTGTTCTGGATTTGGCACGATCTTGATGTATCACGAGGTTTGCTATTATAGTTGGATCTTATGATGTTTCTCCCCCTCTACTCTCTTGTAATGGATTGAGTTTTCCCTTTGAAGTTATCTTATCGGATTGAGTCTTTAAGGATTTAAGAACACTTGATGTATGTCCATGTGCTTATCTGTGGTGACAATGGGGTATTCACGTGATCTACTTGATGTATGTTTTGGTGATCAACTTGTGGGTTTAGTGGCCTTGTGAACTTATGCATAGGGGTTGGCACACGTTTTCGTCTTGACTCTCCGGTAGAAACTTTGGGGCACTCTTTGAAGTACTTTGTGTTGGTTTGAATAGATGAATCTGAGATTGTGTGATGCATATCGTATAATCATACCCACAGATACTTGAGGTGACATTGGAGTATCTAGGTGACATTAGGGTTTTGGTTGATTCGTGTCTTAAGGTGTTATTCTAGTACAAACTCTAGGATATATCGAACGGAAAGAATAGCTTCGTGTTATTTTACTACGGACTCTTGAATAGATCGATCAGAAAGGATAACTTTGAGGTGGTTTCGTACCCTACCATAATCTCTTCGTTTGTTCTCCGCTATTAGTGACTTTGGAGTGACTCTTTGTTGCATGTTGAGGGATAGTTATATGATCCAATTATGTTATTATTGTTGAGAGAACTTGCACTAGTGAAAGTATGAACCCTAGGCCTTGTTTCCTAGCATTGCAATACCGTTTACGCTCACTTTTATCACTTGCTACCTTGCTGTTTTTATAATTTTAGATTACAAAAACCTATATCTACCATCCATATTGCACTTGTATCATCATCTCTTCGCCGAACTAGTGCACCTATACAATTTACCATTGTATTGGGTGTGTTGGGGACACAAGAGACTCTTTGTTATTTGGTTGCAGGGTTGTTTGAGAGAGGCTATCTTTATCCTACGCCTCCCACGGATTGATAAACCTTAGGTCATCCACTTGAGGGAATTCTGCTACTGTCCTACAAACCTCTGCACTTGGAGGCCCAACAACGTCTTCAAGAAGAAGGTTGCGTAGTAGACATCAGGGACAACTTGAACTTGATCCACAAACCCGTCGTACCGCACACACCCGACGTTGTGGTGACACCACCACAATGCGGGAGCCGTCCACGTCGCCATCGGCAAGACGACGAGTCAAATTCTGCACTTAGCCACCTCTGCGCCATAGAAAGGGGACACCCAGCATACATTCAAACAAGATCCAGCCTGCGTATTGACGAGGGGCCACCACCCCCACTCCATCTCGTTGGATTTCGCAAGATCTGCATCCCACAGCAGCCCCGAAACCAGCCGTCGAGTGGGCAGATCGGAAGGGGCATTACACTGACTATTAGGTCGAGTCCGCCACGATGCCATCGTCAACTCGTGCGGGGGAGGCGTGAGGGCTGAGCCTTCCTTAATCAAGGGCACGTGTGCCACGACGTGAGGGAACGCCCCACCGCCGCCGGCCAAAATTAGCCTGGTGACGACATCAGGCTTCGATGAGGGGAGAACGAGAGGTGAGAGGGGCAGAGGTGGCGGCGGTTAGGGTTCACCCGAGCCGCCCAAGAGAGCAACTCGGGCGATGATTCCGTCGGTTGTTCATGTCGATACTCTTTTGGGTCGTCGCAGCTCCGACATTATTTCACACTGTAATGCTTGACGCTACACCGGTGACGAGGGGACCTCCGATTCCGTGCACAACACACATAATAGTAGGGGTGACACGCATGATGCTACCTCCATGACGGCCATTACTCGGTTTCCATATAATTCAGTGTTTTCCGTTGGTCGTTTAATAAGGCACCAACCATCTCATAATGGGCGGTGCCTTCCCTAGTTTTTTTCTTAAAAGTTGGTCAATTTTTAAGAAAGCATTAGTCAATTTTTAAGAAAAAAACATTTTACGAAGAGAAATAAAAAAATGCTTGCATTCCAAAAATAATTGCAAAAGAACTTATATTTGGAAAATATTCACCCCCAAATTCTAAAAAGTGTTAAAATAGTTTATTTGTTTTACCAATTTAATAAAGACTATTGAATTTTAAAAATGTCATGAATTTTAAAAATGTCTCCAGAGTTATCAAATGTCCACCAATTTTTTTTAAAACTTGATGAGATTAATATAAAATATGATTTTATTTTCATAAATTATTTTTAAGAAAGCATTAGTCAATTTTTAACAAAAAAACATTTTACGAAGAGAAATAAAAAAATGCTTGCATTCCAAAAATAATTGCAAAAGAACTTATATTTGGAAAATATTCATCCCCAAATTTTAAAAAGTGTTAAAACAGTTTATTTGTTTTACCAATTTAATAAAGACTATTGAATTTTAAAAATGTCTATGAATTTTAAAAATGTCTCCAGAGTTTTCAAATGTCCACCAATTTTTTTAAAACTTGATGAGATTAATATAAAATATGATTTTATTTCTAAAATAATAATAATAAATTTAGGAAAAGTTTATGAGCTTAGAAACTATTTGTGTATTCTTGAAAAGTGTTTTCAAGTTATCAAAATGTTCATGCCTATTTGTACGGTTGGAGAGGGAGAGGGGAGCGGCTAGGAGTCAGGTGACTGGTTCTAGTATTTGGGCCAGTCACTTTTTTTTACTTGAGGAGAATACGTGCATGTCTATGTGAATTAACCAATTAGCCTGATGTATCTAATGATCCTCATTGCTTAACTACACGCACACAGTACAGAGGCACCACAAGAATTTTCATACATGCAGCCATCGTCGTGATAGCCAGCTAGTGCAAGCCTAGCAAGATTCTTAAGCTCTCGGAGAATTTATCTAGCTACACTACATGCATACAACTGCATGAAATTTGACTTGTCAGACCCTTATCTTTCTATCCGTAAAAAACCCTTATCTTTCAGTGTCATTAGTTTTTATTACATGTTATACTCTCTGCATGCCTACGTACCATGCAACTTTCTTCCTTTGGCACATCTTCCAATGTCACTATATTTTCATGGCTTTCAAAGATTTTCTCCTATTTATGAAGTACACGCATAACACTACCAAAAATATGCAAGTCGCGGTAATGGATCGTTATTCATTACAATATGCAAAAATAAGCATATAATAGTGAACTTTTCAAAAAAGAAATGTTCTCTAAAAAGTAATGGATTAGTGACGTAGAAACTACCATTACAAAAGAAAAACATGAAAAAAATGTAAGGAAGAATGAATTTGTGACATTGGTATTACTCTTTCAGAAGAAAGAAAGAAGAAACAAAATAAAAATAATGAAGTTTTCTATGAAAAATGAAACCCTTTAAAAAGAAAGAAATAAAAAAATCTTTAAAAACTTGCACTAAAATTGCACCTTTTGAAATATGCAAAGGATAAGCATATAATAGTGCAACTTTTTCTACTATAATTCACACATGTATTATCTCATACTTGCATTTATGCTTACACACACAAAAATAAAAAATATGTTTCCTAAGACGGAATGAATTATTGAAATTGGTATTAGCCTTTAAGAAGAAAGAGGTGAATAGGGGTTGACTATTCGTCACCCTTGGTGAGCAATAGCTATTCTTCACTCCCCTCTATTTTAACATCAATGCACCGTAATTACTATTAGCTACTTCTACGTATAAGTCCATTTTTAATTGGAGTAGATAGTAATTGCATTACGATTTGATTTAAGGCAATTTTTAATAGCATGTAAATGTAAATGGATGAACTATTGCTTATACCAAGACACAAATTAATGCATACTAAAAATTAGGGGATAGAATCAATGTAAAATAAGAAAATAAATTACTACATCTGGTATAATTTAAAAGTAAGAAAGGTTTCATATAGTATGACTTAATTTTTCTTTTTGGAACTTTTCCTTTTCTTGTTGTACCAATTACTTAATTGCCTAATTAGTATTGTTTTAGTATGCATTAATTTGCATCTTTGTAAAAAAACAGTTCAACCTTTTACATTTACATGCTATTAAAAATTGCCATATACCTGTTCATAATACAATTTCTACCTATATACTCCTTCTGTAAAGAAAGCGTTTAGATCACTACTTTAATAATCTAAACGTTCTTATATTTTTTTTATGGAGGAAGTACAAAGAAGCAGCTAATTGCAATTGGCTCCATGCATGGCCGTAACTAAATTACCATCAAGTAGTAGTAGCATTACCATGTCTCAAATTGTTATAGGACCGAAGTAGTTTTAATTACATTAATTTGAACTAAAATCACGTCACTTATTTATAAACAACTTTTTCATAGTTACTGATATGACCAGCAGGACAGAGGTGGGGGTGCATCGGATCAGTAAAGTTTTTATCTCACTGTACCATAAAAGAAAAGATGAGTTTGTTTACTGTCATTGCCTTATAGCAGTGGACGAGCGTTGCGCAGCTGAATAGCACATGAATTTTTCTCGGTATAAGTGGAGTTGTTGGAACGGATTTAGGGGCGCCACTATGTCTCCCTTTATGCTAGACAGTAGCTCTACTCGCCTACAGGGAGCCAATTGTGGGCCGCCACAATAACCATATGGGTTCATCATGCTGATGTCACACATTTTTTCTTTTTTATATTGTTTATATTTAAAACAATACTAAATATATATATTATGAAAAACTAATTTAGTTAATTTATTTTAAAATTTTCATTGCACATCTAAAAATGTTCATGCAATGTAGAAAAAAATGATCAGTCAACTTTTAGAAATGTTTGTACCATTGAAAAGAAATGTATGTGAAAATGTTCACATGTTTCAAAATAATGTACGTGACATTTAAAAAAAAATTATACAACATAAAATAATGTGTGGCTGTTTAAAAATAGTACCATTCACGAAAATTTGTATGTTATTTTTTCAGAAAAATATTTACAATGTGAAAAAATTGTTCTCATAGTTTCATTAAAATGTTTTGCATCGTTCAAAAAATGGTTCGACGTGTTTTTTTGAATTTTTTTAACCCGATTTACAAAAAATGTTCAAAATCATGTAGCTGGAAAAATATTAATCATGTATTTAGAAGGGTTTAACATGTACAAAAATTATTTTAGGTGTATAAAAATATATACGATGTGTATGGAAAAGAAGTAGATATCAAAATATATATTTTAAAAATAATCATGTATTTGAAAAAATGTAAACGTGTAATAAGAAATGTTCCTGATGTATACGAAAAATATACAATGTGTATGAAAACTTTAAACATGTGCTGATAAATAGGGAGTAAGAATAAAAAAACCTGATTAATTGAAGAAAGTAACAAAGAAAACAGAGGAAAAAAATAAAAACAAAAACCCAAAGTAATCAGAGAAAACCCGATAACAAAAACGACATGGAAAAACTCAAGCGACAGCTTTAGTTCTGGGCGGGTCCCATAGCGCCGCACCAAAGGCGAGACTACCCATCTTCCGCAATGAACAAGAAATAGCTCAAGATTGGAATTTGTTCATTTGGAACAGACGATAAGGAATTAGTGTTGCTGCCATATAGTTGATACCACAGTCCACACACACACACACACACACACACACACACACACACACACACACACACACCTCATCTCTCTAGCAGAGACATTGTTTGTTTCTCTTAGAGCATCTTCAAATAACAACCCTCTAATAGGGCATCAAAAGAGGTTGGAGTAAAAAACTTTGGCATCAAAGGTTTTTTGGGGTGCAGAAACGTGGTGTCTTCCATTCTCGTCCAACCTCGCGGTCCAAGTCCTCCTTGACACGGACAACCATGTCTAGGATATGCGCCAAATGTCGATCTTTCGGTAGCCGAACCGCACACAACCACAAACCAGCGAACTGCAGTGGCTGCCGACATTGGTCTGCTTTTTTGCGCTGCCAAAAAAATCCGCCCAAGATTTTTATTATTGGGCGGTTTTTGAAGGTTTCTTTTGCTCCGGAGAGGCTCTAATGAAATCTGGGACCACACATGGACCACTTTGCTACACTTTCCCAACCCTCTACAGGCACTCACGCAAGAAGAACCGATCGGTGAGAGAGGCGTTGCACAATGATCAGTGTCTGCGCGACTTGCGGTATGGCAACACCTTGAACATTGTCACTAAAGTGGTTAGACTGAACCAGTTGCTGGTTTCTCCAGACACAAACCTCAACGTTGAGCTGTCAGACTCCATCAGGTGGACTAAGGAAGCTCGGACATATACTCCACGGGTGGACTAAGGAAGCTCGGACATATACTCCACGAGCTCTGCATATCTGATGCAATTCACCAACGCCCCTACAGCTAGCCTCAAGGACACCATCTGGAAGCCATGGGCCCCGGCAAGGATCAAAGTCTTCTCATGGCCGCTCCACCGTGATCGCCTATAGTGCAATGATCGTCTTCAGCGAAGAGGGTGGACAAACGGGTACTTTGCCCTCACTGCATGAGGAATTTGGAGACCTCGGTTCATCTCTTCTGGAATTGTGACTTCTCCAGGCAGGTCTGGGCTCAGCCGCTCAGGCAACAACCTGGACAGGCTGCACATCGATGCTCCTAGAAGACTGTTGGCGCCTTGGTCAGGGGAGCGGAGCATGCTGCAATAAGTGCACAAAGATCATGCTCCTGACCATCATTCGGGAAAGATGGAAGGAGATAAATGACTGCACCTTCCCAGGAAAGATGCCAAGTGTTTCTAACGTCACCGAAGCTATCAGAAGAGATCCATGCATTAACGGCATGCTATAAAAAAGGCAATGCGGGTCCACCTCGTTCGAAAAACACGGAGAGGCGATTGAGGCGATTGCGTGGCGATCAGATCGATAGCTAGGGTTCGGGTTTTTCGAGCGGTGGCGGTGAGGATCTCGGCGGCACGGGAGGGGGCGACAGCGTCCCCAATCGTGGTTGGTGCCGGTGTGTAGTGCTCTCTTCGTCCGGGGAGTCATGGTGGAGAGGAGGAAGGAAGGAGATGCAACAACAAGAGGCGTGGCGGCTGATCATGGATCGGCGGCGGCGGCCGGGACGAAAGCTACGAAAACGGCTTCTACGCCGCGTCAGCAGGTACAAAAGGAGGCGAGCGACCCAGCGATGTGGAAGCCACTGGGCTCCCATAGTAGGAACGCCTCCGTGTCCCCATGCCTGACGGCTCGTCTGGGTGGCATGGTGTTGACCGAGAAGGAGGCAAAGGGCTTTGTCTTTCAAGAACCGGAGAAGGAACAAGTTCGGCCGGCGAAGTGGTCGGCGATAGGGAAAGCGTTTACGCCAAGACCGATGAACAAGAGTGCACTTGAGAAATCAATGGCCAGGGCATGGGGCCTTCACAAAGAAGCGCAGTTCAAGATCATTGGTAGAAATCTGTTTGCTATGACCTTTGGTAGTGAGGGGGATTGGAAGCACGCCTTAAACAACGGCCCTTGGCAATTTGATTTCAACGTGCTTGTACTCAAGGATTATGATGGAGCGACGAGGCCATCGGAGATGACGTTTGAATCTGTGGATGTTTGGGTTCGAGTGGAAGATCTACCACTAGACAAATGCTCCAAGGCTTTTGGGGAAGGGCTTGGGAATTGGTTAGGCAAGATTGTGCGGGTGGACGTGGAAAAGGATGGCTTCGCAAAAGGCTCGGAGCTGAGATTCAGAGTTAAGTTGCCTATTGTAGAGCCTCTTGTGAGGGGTTTTTACTTGAAGAAATCTGAGGATGATGTGGAAAAAACATGGTTTGACTTTAAATATGAGAAGATCCCGCATTTTTGCTTTGAGTGTGGGCGCCTGGTCCATGGAGTGAATGGCTGTGTCCCGGCTGGGGATCCGGACAAGCAATGGGGGGAATGGCTACGAGCTTCCCCGGGACGTTCTTGGGGCCATAAAGAGGGACCTGCACGTGGTCAGTCCGGAAGTGTGAACAGCTTTGGAAGCGTGAGGTCAAGCGAGGGAGAGAGGAACAGCAAGAAGACAAGAACTGTCCAAGATTTTCCGACAAAGCGTAATTTACAGAATGAGTTCGCTACTCCGGCCGTCTCTCGCACTGGCGGGGATGGCAAAGGGGTATATGAGGAAGGAAATAATTCTAATACAAATAAGCAAGGGGGTGAGAATGTGAGGGAGAGGGATCTTTGGGAGGATATAGAGCAAAAGAGGGAACGGGAGCTGCGATCAAAGCTGAAACAGCGATAGAAGGAGAAACAGGAAGAGATCAGGGCCAGCTATAGGTAGCACGGGCAGTGGGGGAATGGTGGAGCTGGTCCTTCGAGTCAACCGGGAGAGACCTTAGGCAAGGCTACTATGTGAGGAAGCCTAGGCCAGGCTATATGCCAGAGCAGCGCACCCCGAACAGCCCAAGGCATGAGGATCAGGGAGAGAAGAAAAGGAGACCAAGGCAGTATTGGGTTGCTAAAGGGGATTTGGACAGGCAGGAGAGGCATGATATTTTTGTTCGCGACACGAGGCAGAAAACCTCGTCTGTGTTTGATCGGATTGAAGAGCACAATGATACAGCGGCGGACCCTACAAGGCAGGGCCGCCGGTCACAATGAGTATTCTGGCCTGGAACTGTCGAGGCCTGGGGTTGGACTCGACAGTTGGCGAGCTTCGAGACCTGATACGGTCCTACAACCCAGCGGTGGTGTTTTTGTCGGAAACAAAGAAATCAGCAAAGGCTATGGAGAGACTCAAGTGGAGAGTAGGTTTCTGACATGGAGTTGCGGTGGATTGTGTTGGGAAGAGCGGAGGGCTTGCTTTGTGGTGGAGAGACCATGTGAATGTAACAGTCCGGCCGTGGTGTCAGTACTATATAGACTCTCAGATAGTGCTGGATGGGAATACCTATAGATTCACTGGAATCTATGGGGAGCCGTGTGTTGAAAAGAGAAAGAAAACGTGGGAGGTGCTGAGATACTTGAGAACCCAAGATGATCTACCCTGGATATGTGTTGGTGACTACAATGAGGCGATGGTGCAGAAGGAGCAGATAGGTGGAAACCCAAGATGCATTAGGCAGATGGACGAATTTCGCGACTGCGTAGCCGACTGTGGACTAGCGGACATGGGATTCTCAGGGTATCCGTTCACGTGGGATAATAAGAGAGAAGGGACAGAAAATATTCAAGTAAGATTGGATAGGGCCATGTGCTCGGCGCCTTTCATGCAGATGTTCCCGGCATCAGAGGTGCGGCATGTTTTGACGGAGGAGTCCGATCACCAGGCGCTTATTGTCCGAGTTGCGTCGACACTGGTCAACCCAGCTGCGCGGGCGCAGAGACCCTTCCAGTATGAGGCGGCGTGGGCGAGGCACGCGGACTACGAGGCCATGGTGGCCAATGCATGGGAAGCGGCTCATGCGGCCAATCACATGCAGCCCGGTATGGATGCAGCATGCAAGCAACTCGCATTAATGGCCAAAGCCATGCAAACATGAAGCCGGGAAGTGTTTGGATCCATTAAAAAACAGATTGGTCACTTGAAATGGCAGCTCAAAGATGCCAAGGAGAGAGCATTACGTACAGGCTATGGGCAGGAAATTAAGGATATTGAGGATCAGTTGCATGAAATGTATGAACGGGAGGAGATTATTATAAGCAAAGATCAAGGGTGGATTGGCTACAGTATGGTGACCAGAATACACAGTATTTTCATAACATGGCGTCTCATAGGAAGAGGAAAAACACAGTTAAGGTGTTACGAAGGGAGGATGGAACCAAGTGCACGGATGATGATGGTATGCGAGGGATGGCTGCAGATTTTTATGCTTTGCATTTAAGATCAGAGGGGTCCCGGGATGGAAGCAAGATCTTGGAACACATTGATGCGCTTGTCACGGAGGATATGAATAATAGGCTGGATGCACCGTTTACAGATGAGGAGGTCGAGAGAGCACTATTTCAGATGGGGCCAACTAAGGCTCCCGGGCCAGATGGTTTCCCGGTGATGTTTTGTCAACGACACTGGTCGTTGGTAAAAGAGGAGGTATGTGCTGCTATACGGGATTTTTGGGCAGGGAGGACGACGCCGGAAGGTTTCAACGATACAGTCATTGTGATGATCCCCAAGGTGGCCTCACCAGAGACGCTTACCCAGTTCAGACCAATTAGTCTGTGCAATGTATTGTATAAAATCGCGTCAAAAACCTTGGCTAATAGGCTCAAGGTGGTGTTGCCGGTGTTGATTGCGGAGGAGCAAAGTGCGTTTGTCCCGGGGAGATTAATCACGGATAATGTTTTGGTGGCATACGAGTGTGTTCATGCTATCAGGAAGAGGAAGAGGAGGAAGCCACTCTGTGCAATTAAACTTGGCATGATGAAGGCTTATGACAGGGTGGAGTGGATCTTTCTGGATCAAGTAACGACAAAATATGGTTTCTCTGCTCACTGGAGAGAGATGATCATGAGGTGTGTAATGACTGCGAGTTTCTAGGTGAAGCTAAATGGTGCCTTCTCTCGCAGATTCTCCCCATCTAGGGGCCTCCGGCAAGGTGATCCTTTATCACCATGTCTTTTTCTCTTCTGTGTTGAGGGCTTTTCAGTGTTGCATAAACATGCCCAGGAGGAGAAGATGATTAAGGGTGTCCTGTTTGGGAGCACTGGCCCCACGGTCACTCATTTGCTATTTGTTGACGACAGTATCGTTTTCCTGGAAGGATCCCAAGACAATTTTCTTTGTCTACGTGCTATCTTGCAGGATTATGAAGTGGCTTCCGGTCAAAAAGTCAACTTGGAGAAATCTACTATATTTTTTGGGAGAGATAGTGGTGATGAAGATAAAGAGTTTCTTAAACGAACAATTGGTATATCTTCTGAGGCTCTTGGGGAGAGATATTTAGGCCTACCAACGGTGGTGGGAAAATCCAAGGACGGAACGTTTAAATACGTCAAGGAGAGTGCAAAGGGGAAAGTTTCAGGATGGAAGGGCCAGGGGCTGTCCAAGATGGCCAGGGAGGTGTTGATCAAATCGGGACTTCAATCTACTCCTACTTTCACCATGAGCTGTTTTCAACTCACAAAGAAAATGTGCGGGAATCTGTCATCTATTTCTTCTAACTTCTGGTGGGGTGAGGCTAATGGTGAGAAAAGAGTACATTGAATTGCATGGGATAAAATGTGCACAAGGAAGCAAGAAGGTGGACTTGGGTTTAGGGATCCAGAAGCCTTCAATCAAGCATTGCTTGCCAAGCAAGCATGGAGGCTGCTGCATGTGCCAAATTCATTGTGTGCAAGAGTGCTTAGAGCGAGATACTTCACAGATAGCTCCATTCTCAGTGCCACTTGTCCGGAGGGTGGGTCGTTCACTTTTAGGAGCCTTCTTCATGGCCGTGATCTTCTCTTGGAAGGACTGATTTGGAGAATTGGAGACGGATCACAAGTGCGTCTACATCATGATAATTGGATACCGCGGAAGGGCAGCCTGAAGCCACTGGGCCAGGTGTTTGTCCCGGGCATCACGAGAGTTGGTGATTTGCTGAATAACACAAGCACCGGATGGGACCAAGCTATAAGGTACTGAACATGTTCCCGCCGGCGAAGGCACGCGAGATCTTGCAAATTTCAGTGGGGGGGGGGCGACTGTGGAGGACTATCTCACATGGAATCATACGAAGGATGGTGTATTTACTGTTAGATCGGCATACCACCTATGCATCGGTCTAAAACGAGCTAGGACAGGCGGCCCGGGGTCGTCCTCCTCAGTGGCGGAGCATAGAGCATGGATGAATCTGTGGGATACGGTAGCCCCGGGCAGAGTCAAAATCCATACCTGGCGACTTATTCGCAATGGGCTGGCGGTGGATTTTGAGCTTCATAGGCGCAAGATAAAACCCGAGGTGTTCTGTGTAGTGTGTGGAAGAGAGGAGACAAATCTACACAGGTTCTGGAGCTATCCACACTCTGCAAAATTTTGGAAAGTGCTGTACTCGAAATTGGGAGCACCGGAGGCGATCCCGCTGGAGTCAGTAAGCTCCCAGAGTGCTCTATCTCAATGGCTTCTATCGTGGTTTGCTGAAGCGCCGGACGATGCTCGTGCTATAATGGTGCAGGGTTTATATGCTTTGTGGATGGCACGGAATAATGCGCGAGATGGGAAGAGGATAGAGGAAGCGGCGGACACGGCAGCCATGGTTAGGAGACTCATGGAAGAGTGGCAGAATGTCAATGGCAGAGCGAGCAAAGTCCCGCGAGTAACCCCGGTCCAAAGGTGGAGCGTTCCAGAGGAAGGGTGGATCAAGGCGAATGTTGATGGGGCATCTACTAAGGGAGGGGAGAAGGGGAGCGGTGGTGTGGTTTTCAGGAATGAGGAAGGAGCTTTCATGGCTGCAGTGTGCAACTACTATCCTATGGGGGGTGACCCAGAAATGTTGGAGCTCCAGGCTTGCAAGAGAGCGGTGCAACTAGCGGGGGAGCTAAACGTCGCGAAACTGCACCTTGAGATGGATTGCCAGGAGGTGGTACGTAAACTGCAGAGGGAGGACAATGATTTATTCGCGTTGGGACCTTTGATCAAGGAGGTGAAAAACATGCTGGCCACAAGGGAATGGAAGGTGTCCTGGGTCCGGAGGACGGCGAATGGCGCTGCGCATGGGCTAGCAAAGGAGGGAGTAGCTAATAATCTTTGCAAAGTTTAGGTCAATGTACCCCAGATTGTATTCTGCACATTATCGCGGCAGAAATTCCTGCCTTTTATGAATAAATAAAGACGTGGTAGACTTAAAAAAAAAGAAGCTATAAGAAGAGAGCTAGAACAATGGCGTCTGGCAGGTGCAAAGGCTATAGAGCACCCCTTTGGGGACTTGGTTGTGAGATACTACCCTTTTTTTTTTGCAAGCCTAGTGTGCCCTTCCAATCTTTTTTGTTTTCTCTGAATTTTTTGTTGCCATTCCCATCGTGATCACTTGATCACCTGAGGGCTTGTTTGGTTTCAATAAGTCACCTGACTTATAAGTCAGGTGACTTAAAACCAGTGATTTATAAGTCACGTCTGTTTGGTTGTCACCTGACTTATAAGTCACCTGACCACACCTTCACACCTTGTTTTTTATGTAAAGGTGGTGAGACTCACGCAAAAGGGGGTGACTTATAAGTTTTAAGTTGGGGTGGAGCAACTTATGATTTATAAGTTGGGGTGACTTATAAATTGGGTCTGTTTGACAAAATAAGTCACTTTTTTCACTTTTCGACTTATAATTTGGTGACTTAGGGCCTGTTTAGTTCCAATAAGTCACCTGACTTATAAGTCAGGTGACTTAAAACCAGTGACTTATAAGTCATGCCCGTTTGGTTGTCACCTGACTTATAAGTCACCTGACCACACCTTCTCACCCTGTTTTTCAGAACCAAAAGCCGAAAAGGTGGTGGAACCCACGATAGAGGGGATAACTTTTAAGTTTTAAGTTGGGGTGGAGCAACTTATGATTTATAAATTGGGGTGACTTATAAGTTGGGTCTATTCAGTAAAATAAGTCACTTTTTTCACTTTTTGACTTGATGACTTCTTTGGAACCAAACAGACCCTTATTTGAAACCAAACAGGCCCTGAATGTTCCATGTGCTACCTGCTAAATCTAACGAAGCCAAATCTAACGAAGGCAGCAATCTGCTGGATTTTTCAAAAAATAATAATAAAATAATCGGGGATTTAACACATGGGCAGCGGCGCAGCGTCTTCTGCCGGCTGAATCCAATGACGCGTGCGCAGGTCCCGGCCGGCTCTTTCCCGATGATTTTTTTGAGGGTTTTCCCGATGATTTCTTGAAATGTGAACACACGGTACTCCAAGTTCCTGTGGACCGATGGGAAACTTGGCCGCCAAGTTCCTGTGTGCTCTGGTTCCATATTTGTGAAGGGTCATTTTATTTCCAAAAAGTTTGCCGGACTCGTTACATTCCTGACGAAGGAATAAAGTTAGCCAACTCGCCCACACGCCTTCATCTCCCTCCAGCGTTTTTTGCATGAATCTTGGCATGAAAAGACTGAATTTATGTGCCACGTAGGACAACTAGTGTGTGTGGCGTGTGAGGGAGTTCGCCCGCACGCCGTTCTTTCTCCGCGGTCAACGGTTCGCCAGTCGGGGCGTGCGATGAAACTGATGTTGCGCCCGCACGCCACGCACCACTTCTGTTCCTCATCTCCCACGACTGCCCATTCTCCCACTCTCCCACACCCAAGCTGTCATCTGTCATGTCTTTTGAGGGGTACATGGCAACTGCCCTATTTGTGATTGTAAACAGATGGCAACTCTCTTTCACCCGAACATGTTATTGTTGCCACGCCTTTTTGTAGTGCTACATGGCAACTGTCTAGTGTTAGTAGGTGGCAACTCCTAAAGATACCACTATCGCCCACATGCCCGTCTCCTTTCCCACACCAAAAGCTATCAGTTGCCATGTGTTTTTGCAGGGTACATGGCAACTGCCTCTAGCGTGCTTGTAAGCAGACGACAACTCTCTCTTTACCCGAAACATGTTTTTTGCTATGTTTTTTTAGTGCTACATGGTAACTGTCCAGTGTTAGTAGGTGGCAATTCGTAAAGTATTTCTGGCAACTGTAGTTGTCCGACATGGCAACCGTAGTTTAGCAACATGGCAACCGTAGTTCAGCAACATGGCAACATGGCAACTGAAGAGGGTCCGGACCATGGCAATCGCGACGGGACGCGTGGTTACTGACACGCGGGGCGTGTGGCTCGCAGGCGGGGAGGGGCGACGGCCGAGTCCGGTCGTGCAGGCCGCGCGCTCGCTCGCCCGGACGTGCTCCTGCGGGGGCGATCGCGCTGCACCGGACGTGCAGGCCGTGGCTGCGCGTGCCCATACGCGGTCGTGCGGGCGGGGTCGTCTCCATGCCACACAGGGCGTGCGGCACAACCACCCGATACACCACACATGTGGCAATTATCGGTGTCCATAAAGTTTCTATAGATCACACCAGGAATTCATCAAAGGCCTTTATGAGAAGAAGAAAAAACCCGAAGAATGGTTGGTTTGAGCAAGCGGTAGCAACAAGCGTGTGTTGTCGTTGCTATAAAGGCACACGGCCGAGACGCAGAGTTGTTCAGTGAGGAAGTGCAGAGCACTACAGGGGGCTACACTAGAGAGTGCCGAGCAGAGCATATGGAGGCGATCGCCGGCGACGTCCACGTCCACGGCTACGGCTGGGCCGGGGTGTGGTCGGCGGCGGCCAGCCTCATCTTCCTCTGGTCCATGGTGCAGCAGCACCTCCCCGCCCAGCTCGAGGAGTACCTCTCCGCCCTCTCCCGCCGTCTCCAAGCGGCCATCACCCCCTACGTCACCATCTCCATCGACGAGCACGTCCCCGACTCCTTCGGCCGCAGCGAGGCCTACCTCGCCGCCGAGGCCTACCTCAGCGCCACCTGCGCCTCGGGGGCCCGCCGCCTCCGCGCCGACCTCGCCGCCGACAGCGACCGCATGAGCGTCGCCGTGGACGACCACGAGGAGGTCGTCGACGGGTTCCGCGGCGCCAAGCTCTGGTGGCGCAAGACCAAGACGCTCCCCCGGGGCAACGTCATCAGCTGGTCCGCGCACGAGGAGGAGCGCCGCACCTACTGCCTCACCTTCCACCACCGCCACCGCGGCCTCGTCGACGCCTTCTACCTGCCGCACGTCCTCGCCGAGGGCCGCGCCGCCACCGTCAGGAACCGCCAGCGCCGCCTCTTCACCAACAACCCCAGCAGCGACTGGTCCGGCTACGAGGCGCGCGTCTGGAGCCACGTCAAGCTGGAGCACCCCTCCACCTTCGCCACGCTCGGCATGGACCCGGACAAGAAGCGGGACATCATCGACGACCTCGACATGTTCCGCGACGGCAAGGACTACTACGCCTCCGTCGGCAAGGCGTGGAAGCGCGGCTACCTGCTCTTCGGGCCTCCCGGCACCGGCAAGTCCACCATGATCGCCGCCATGGCCAAGTACCTGGACTACGACGTGTACGACCTCGAGCTGACGTCGGTGAAGAGCAACACCGAGCTACGGAGGCTCTTCATAGAGACCAAGGGCAAGTCCATCATCGTCGTCGAGGACATCGACTGCTCCCTCGACCTCACCGGCAAGCGCAAGAAGAAGAAAAAGAAAGCGAGCAAGAAGAAGGGCAAGAGCGGCGACAAAAAGAAGAAGACCCCGCCGGCGCCAGGCGCCGGCAAGGACGAAGAAAACAAGGTGACGCTGTCGGGGTTGCTCAATTTCATCGACGGGCTGTGGTCAGCATGCGGCGGCGAGCGGATCATCGTGTTCACCACCAACCACAAGGAGAAGCTTGACCCGGCGCTGATACGACGGGGCAGGATGGACGTGCACATCGAGATGACATACTGCTGCTTCGAGTCCTTCAAAGTGCTCGCCAAGAACTACCTGCACGTCACCGACCACGAGCTCTTTCATGAAATCCGTCAACTTCTTGGGGAGGTGAACATGACCCCGGCCGACGTGGCCGAGAACCTGATGCCCAAGTCCAAAAAGAAGGATGTGGACACCTCCCTGGCCAGGCTGGCCAAAGCGCTCAAGGAAGCAAAGGAGGAAGCGTTGGCCAAAGCACTGGCCGGGGCAGAGCACGAAGAGGGAACCGAAGATGATGACGAGGAGGAAGATGACAGCAGCAGCTCGAGCGAAGAGGAGGAAAATGGGAAGAAAAAAGAAGAGTAGAATGATATATACGCAAGGATATCATAGTTTTTTTACAAGTATGTATGAAGGCAATAAGAACTTGTACTCGTACATAACATCATCAATTTCAAATGAGTAAATATTAGTCTCCAAACACAAAATGTGAGATGATTATATGGTCTCGCGTCCGCTTGTTTCTGTTGTAGTATATGGAACGACAAATAAGATTATATTATTTTGACAATCTTGTCGAGACAAATCCATGCATATGCATATCAACATCAAGTTTCCAGTCTAGAATTTGCAAAAGGCAATAGGACAAAATAACCAAGGAAGGGGGCTACTAAATGGCTAGTGACAAGGTTCCCCTAGTGAAAATTCTACTTAATAAACCACCCTAGCGCCTCATTTGAGGGAGATTCGTGCCGTCCCTCAGGTTTCATGTGGAAACTTTAGGGAATTATCTCGATATTTAGAGAGGCAGGTGATGGACACGTCGTCGTCACCCCAGCTTGCCGGTTTAGAATGCCTACACATACCACACATAGTTTTCTACATTTTGCATGCTTTCCGATCTGATCGATTCCTTGTGCGAGTTTCTGTTGTACATGCATACAATTGAACACAATGTGTCATTGTGGTTGCTGCCCTTGTTTCAGCTGGTGTGGCAAAAATGTTGACATGTTTAGATCATTTATTAGTCATATGGTGCAATTACATATTTTGGACTAATTTTCTAAGCTCCCTAGGATATATACGCAAGGATACGTGAGGATATCATGGTTTTTTAATGTATCGATGTATAATGAGTTACTAGCATGAAGGCAATAAAAACTTGTACTCGTACAAAACATCATCAATTTCAAAAGTAGGATTAAAATACAGGCTCCAAGCACAAAATGTGAGATAATGATGAGGTCTACAAAACGCATCCAATTGTTTATGATGTATTACTATATATAACGACAAATAAGATTATATTATTTGGACAACCTTCTCGAGACAAATCTATGCATATCAACATCAAGTCCTCAATCTAGAATTTGCAACAGGCAATAGGACTAAATAACCAAAGGAAGGGTGCTAAAATGCTACTCCCTCCGTCTCGCAATGTAAAACATTTTTGCAAGCTGACGGAATAGTGACAAGATAACCAAGGAAGGGGGCTACTAAATGGCTAGTGACAAGGTTCCCCTAGTGTAAATTCTACTAAATAAACCACCCTAGCACCTCATTTGTGGGAGATTCGAGCCGTCCCCTGGCTTCACGTGGAAACTTTAGGGAATTTTCTCTCTCTCAAAGTCCGCGGTATCTATTTAGGGTATTTAAAGAGGCAGGGAATGCACAAATCGTCGTCACCCCAGCTTGGCGGTTGAGAATGCCTGCACATACCGCACATAGCTTTTGAAAACTTGTACGATTTCCGATCTGATCGATTCCTTGTACAAGTTGTTTTGTACATGCATATAATAGGAACACAATATTATTTTTACTGAAATGGCAGGTGCTCTGCCTTTTCATTATAGAAGGGGGAAATATTATACAAGGGCAAAAAGCCCTAAGAGATAAAAGTAGAAGAACCTAAAGAAGAGGCCAAAAGCTAAAAAGGATTAGCTTGGCCGAAGTAGAAACAAAAACTACTCCCATGCCTCCTCCAGGAGGCAGATTTTGTCAATGATATTGTTGCACAGACGCTACACAGGGAGGCTTTCATGGAGAAAGATACGCCGATTTCTCTCATTCCATAAGTTCCAAGCAATGTACGCGGAGGGGATGCAAATTTGCACGGTGTCATCCTTCCGATGGTGAGTGAAAACTTTCTCCCACCATCCACAACTGAGCTTGCGTCGAGGGCATGTCGAGCAACAAATTAGTTGGTGGAGCTGAAGTAGTGCCAGACCTCCTTGGTATAGGGCACAAGAGGATGAGGTGAGCGGCAGTCTCAAGGACTTGATCACAGTTGCAGCAGCGATCGTGATGATCCTAGTTTCGATGTTGTAGTCTGTCGGCAGTCCATAATCTATTTTGCAGCAACGTCCACAGGAAGAATTTCACTTTAGCTTTCGTCCGTGATCTTCCAAACACTATCCAACACCGGTATAGGGATCCTTGTCTTGAACTGAATGTCATAGGCCGATTTGGCTGAGTAGTTGTTGTTTGAAGAGTCCAAACCAGAGAATCATCCTCCGTGCTAGGAAGGATAACAGATTGTACCGACTGCACTTTTGTCCATAAACATAGGAAATCCTCAACTGTAGCAACATCATCCATCCTATTTAAACCTCTCATCCATCTGTTGTCAGTGATTGCATGATAGATTGTGCTAGATTTCGAGCGAGAGAGGACAAACTGGTGTGGGAAACTGTCTTTTGGAGCATCACCATCAAGCCATCGATCCATCCAGAAGGATGCTTTGTTCCCATTACCCACAATAATCTTGGTGTAGGATGCAAACAGCCGACGGTCAGCAGTGTCGCAAGGAAGGGCACAACCTTTCCATGGTATTTCAGAGGGAGCCCAGTCATACCAAGGTCATCTTAGTCGCAGAGCACGACAATAGGCCTCCAGGTCCTTGATCCCGAGGCCACCCACATCTTTTGGAGCACAAATCCATTTCCAATTACTAAACATTTTCCCCCATGCGCCCCCTCATCAGCATTCGAGAGGAAATTCCTTTTTAGCTTGTCAAACTTCTTAATAGCCCATTGATAACCCACAAGTGTAGGGGACCGCAACAGTTTTTGAGGGTAGAGTATTCAACCCAAATTTATTGATTCGACACAAGGGGAGCCAAAGAATATTCTCAAGTATTAGCAATTGAGTTGTCAATTCAACCACACCTGGAAAACTTAATATCTGCAACAAAGTATTTAGTAGCAAAGTAGTATGGAAGTAACGGTAACAATGGCAAAAGTAACAGTAGCAGTTTTGTAGTAATTGTAACAATAGCAACGACAAAGTAACTAAGCAAAGATCAATATGTGAAAAGCTCGTAGGCAATGGATCAGTGATGGATAATTATGTCGGATGCGATTCCTCATGCAACAGTTATAACATAGGGTGACACAGAACTAGCTCCAGTTCATCAATGTAATGTAGGCATGTATTCCGAATATAGTCATACGTGCTTATGGAAAAGAACTTGCATGACATCTTTTGTCCTACCCTCCCGTGGCAGCGGGGTCCTATTGGAAACTAAGGGATATTAAGGCCTCCTTTTAATAGAGTACCGGACCAAAGCATTAACACTTAGTGAATACATGAACTCCTCAAACTACGGTCATCACCGGGAGTGGTCCCGATTATTGTCACTTCGGGGTTGCCGGATCATAACACATAGTAGGTGACTATTGACTTGCAAGATAGGATCAAGAACTCACATATATTCATGAAAAAATAATAGGTTCAGATTTGAATTCATGGCACTCCGGCCCTAGTGACAAGCATTAAGCATAGCAAAGTCATAGCAACATCAATCTCAGAACATAATGGATACTAGGGATCAAAGCCTAACAAAACTAACTCGATTACATGATAAATCTCATCCAACTCATCACCGTCCAGCAAGCCTACGATGGAATTACTCACGCACGATGGTGAGCATCATGAAATTGGTGATGGAGGAAGGTTGATGATGACGACGATGACGGATTTCCCTCTCCGGAGCCCCGAATGGACTCTAGATCAGCCCTCCCGAGAGAGTTTAGGGCTTGGCGGCGCTCCGTATCGTAAAACGCGATGAATCCTTCTCTCTGATTTTTTTCTTCCCGAACGTGAATATATGGAGTTGGAGTTGAGGTCGGTGGAGCCTCAAGGGGCCCACGAGACAGGAGGCGCGCCCCCACCCTCGTGGACAGGGTGTGGGCCCCCTGGTCTTGATTCTTTCGCTAGTATTTTTTATAAATTCCAAAAATATTCTCCGTGAAGTTTCAGGTGATTCCGAGAACTTTTATTTCTGCACAAAAATAACACCATGGGAATTCTGCAGAAAACAACATCAGTCCGGGTTAGTTCCATTCAAATCATGCAAGTTAGAGTCCAAAACAAGGGCAAAAGTGTTTGGAAAAGTAGATACGATGGAGACGTATCAACTCCCCCGAGCTTAAACCTTTGCTTGTCCTCAAGCAATTCAGTTGACAAACTGAAAGTGATAAAGAAAAACTTTTACAAACTTTGTTTTCTCTTGTTGTTGTAAATATGTAAAGCCAGCATTCAAGTTTTCAGCAAAGATTATGAACTAACCACATTCACAATAACATTTAGGTCTCATGTTTACTCATATCAATGGCATAATCAACTAGCGAGCAATAATAATAAATCTCGGATGACAACACTTTCTCAAAACAATCATAATATTATATAACAAGATGGTATCTCGCTAGCCCTTTCTGAGACCGCAAAACATAAATGCAGAGCACCTCTGAAGATCAAGGACTGACTAAACATTATAATTCATGGTAAAAGAGATCCAGTCATAGTCATACTCAATATAAACTAATATTAATGGATGCAAATGACAGCGGTGCTCTCCAACCGGTGCTTTTTAATAAGAGGATGATGACTCAGCATAAAAGTAAATAGATAGGCCCTTCGCAGAGGGAAGCAGGGATTTGTAGAGGTGCCAGAGCTCGATTTTTGAAATAGAGATAAATAATATTTTGAGTGGCATACTTTCATTGTCAACATAACAACCGAGAGATCTCGATATCTTCCATGCTACACACATTATAGGCGGTTCCCAAACAGAATGGTAAAGTTTATACTCCCCCACTACCAACAAGCATCAATCCATGGCTTGCCCGAAACAACAGGTGCCTCCAACTAACAACAGTCCTGGGGAGTTTTGTTTGCAATTATTTTGATTTGGTTTGAGCATGGGACTGGGCATCCCGGTGACCAGCCATTTTCTCGTGAGTGAGGAGCGGAGTCCACTCCTCTTGAGAATAACCCACCTAGCATGGAAGATACAGACACCCCTAGTTGATACATGAGCTATTCGAGCATACAAAACAGAATTTCATTTGAAGGTTTAGAGTTTGGCACATACAAATTTACTTGGAACGACAGGTAGATACCGCATATAGGAAGGTATGGTGGACTCATATGGAATAACTTTGGGGTTTATGGAAGTGGATGCACAAGCAGTATTCCCGCTTAGTACAAGTGAAGGCTAGAAAAGACTGGGAAGCGACCAACTAGAGAGCGACAACAGTCATGAACATGCATTAAAATTAATAAACACTGAGTGCAAGCTTGAGTAGGATATAATTCACCGCGAACATAAATATCGTGGAGGCTATGTTGATTTTGTTTTAACTACATGCGTGAACATGTGCCAAGTCAAGGCACTCAAATCGTTCAAAGAAGGATACCACCCTATCATACCACATCACAACTGTTTTAATAGCATGTTGGCACGCAAGGTAAACCATTATAAACGCCTAGCTAATTAAGCATGGCATAAGCAACTATAATCTCTAATTATCGTTGCAAACATGTTTCATTCATAATAGGCTGAATCAGGAACGATGAACTAATCATATTTACAAAAACAAGATAGGTCGAGTTCGTACCAGCTTCTCTCGTCTCAATCAGTCCATCATATATCGTCATTATTGCCTTTCACTTGCACGAACGAATGGTGTGGATAATAATAATAGTGCACGTGCAATTGGACTAAGCTGGAATCTGCAAGCATTTAATACAAAGGAGAAGACAAGGTAATCTGGGCTCTTTGTTAAATCAACAATAATGCATATAAGAGCCACTTCAACATTTTCATCATGGTCTTCTCCTCTCTACCCCAAAGAAAAGAAAAGAAATAAAACTATTTACACGGGAAAGCTCCCAACAAGCAAAAGAAGAACGAGAAATCTTTTTGGGTTTTCTTTTAATTACTACTACCACAGGCATGGAAAGTAAACTAGCTAAAAGCTACAACTAAATTTTTTGTTTTTCTTAAGGTTTTTCAAGCACACAAGAAGAAAGCGAGAAAAAGAAAAATAAACTAGCATGAATAGTACAATGAAAAAGTATGAGCACCGACAACTGGCATGAGTGTGTGAACATGAATGTAATGTCGGTGAGAAATACGTACTCCCCCAAACTTAGGCTTTTGACGTAAGTTGGTCTATGCCCACGGATGGCCTGGCGGGTATCCGAAGTTGTAACTGGGGTCGTACTGAGATGCAGCCACTACTGTCTCACGAGCTGCAACTTGGAGGCGAGCTGCTTCCGCCCTCCTCTCGTACTCGTTTGCCTCCTCCCTGGTTATGACATATCTCCCCTTTGCCTGCAAGTCAAAAAAAAGTAGGAGCAGGGAGAGAAATATGGACAGCGCGACGTCTGTCAAAGATTAGTTGGTACTGGAGAGACTGTTCATTCCTCTCAATAAACCGATGGCGAACCATAGCATTAAAATCTAGATAAGCAGGAGGCAACTCCATATCATTTTCATGTATGGGTACCTCAAGATAATTAGCTAAACGGGTTGCATAAATTCCACCAAACAAATCTCCACTTATACTGTTATGATGCAACCTTCGTGCAACGATATCCCCCAAGTTATATTGTTTATCTCCTAATACTGCACTCTTGAGAATACTAAGATCTGGAACGCACATGTCACAGGCTTCATCTTTACCGTTAATATATCTACCTACAAAGAGAGCGAAATAATGTATGGCAGGAAAATGGATGCTCCCTATGGTAGCTTGCGGGATTTCTCTAGATTCCCCCATAATTATACTAGCAAGGAAGTCTTTATATTCAAATTTGCGAGGTTCACTAGCATTACCCCACTGCTGGGGTTTACAAGCAATATGAAAATCTTCTAACTCCATGGTATAAGATTTATCATAAAGATCAAATAGGATAGTGTGAGAATTGCGTGATGATGTAAATTTAAACCTTCTCACAAAGGAATCAGTTAGGTAATAATATTGGGAGCACTTATCTGACACGAAGCCCTCAAGTTCAGCATTACGCACATACGCGTCAAATTCCTCCTTAATTCCTGCTTGGACCATAAAATCTTCTGACGGCCGTTCACAATGCCGCACTTGAGCTTCTCTTGGTAGTTCATAGTCCGGCTCACGTATCGCGAGCTTGGGGTCCTTGCTTCTTTGAGGAACCACCTTGGTACATTTTCCTAAACATATTTCTTCCTCTGAAAAATTTCTCAAATTTTTAGTGACTCAAAATAAAAGTGAACCAAACTCAACAAAATTGATAGCAACTACTCCCACAAGTGCCTAGAGACTATATCATGCATTAGAACTACTTGGGACCCAATAAATTTGACATGCAAGCCCAAGAATAGGGTCACCTAAGCAGCAAACATTTGCAATAAATAAAGCACTAGAACAAAAACTAATTGGACCATTGGAGGAGTCACATACCGAAGAACAATCCCTCAAAGCAGTTTTGTGAGTGGGGCTTTGAGCAAGGAGATCGAAAATCGCAGCAAAATGAGCTAGAACACGAGTTTGAGCTGTGTGGGGATTTTTCTGGAGGAAGACGAAGTGTGTGGGTGCAGGAATAAGTGGAGGGGGGCCACGAGGCAGGGGGCGCGCCCCAAGGGGGTGGGCGCACCCTGGACCCTCGTGGCCAGGTGGTTGCCCCCTCTGGTGTGTTCTCAGTGCCAGATATTCTTAAATATTCTACAAAAAATCATATTTCAATTTCGGGGCATTTGGAGAACTTTTATTTTGGGGGTATTTTTTATTGCACGGATAATTTAGAAACAGACAGAAAATACTATTTTTGCTTTATTTAATCTAAATAACAGAAAGTAAAAGTAGGGTACAGAGAGTTGTGCTTTCTAACTTCATCCATCTCATGCTCATCAAAAGGAATCCACTAACAAGGTTGATCAAGTCTTGTTAACAAACTCATTCTGAATCACATGAAACCGGAGAATTTTCGAATAACAATAGGTTACCTCAACGGGGATATGCACGTCCCTAATAATAAGAATATCATATTTCTTCTTGATAGTAGGAAGAGGAAATTCAAAACCTCCAATAATAATCGATGGAATTTTTCCAATAGAATTGATACTGTGGACTTGAGGTTGTTTCCTCGGAAAAGTGTACCGTATGCTCATTACCATTAACATGAAAAGTGACATTGCCTTTGTTGCAATCAATAACAGCCCCTGCAGTATTCAAAAAGGGTCTACCAAGGATAATCGACATATTATCGTCCTCGGGAATATCAAGAATAACAAAGTCCGTTAAAATAGTAACGTTTGCAACCACAACAGGCACATCCTCACAAATACCGACAGGTATAGCAGTTGATTTATCGGCCATTTGCAAAGATATTTCAGTAGGTGTCAACTTATTCAAATCAAGTCTACGATATAAAGAGAGAGGCATAACACTAACACCGGCTCCAAGGTCACATAAAGCAGTTTTAACATAGTTTCTTTTAATGGAGCATGGTATAGTTGGTACTCCCGGATCTCCAAGTTTCTTTGGTATTCCACCTTTAGAAGTATAATTAGCAAGCATGGTGGAAATTTCGGCTTCCGGTATCTTTCTTTTATTTGTAACAATATCTTTCATGTACTTAGCATAAGGATTCATTTTAAGCATATCAGTCAAACGCATACAGAAAAAGATAGGTCTAATCATTTTAGCAAAGCGCTCAAAATCCTCATCATCCTTTTTCTTGGATGGTTTAGGAGGAAAAGGCATGGGTTTCTGAACCCATGGCTCTCTTTCTTTACCGTGCTTCCTAGCAACGAAGTCTCTCTTATCATAATGTTGATTCTTTGATTGTGGGTTATCAAGATCAACAAGTTCAATTTCTACATCATTGTTATCGCTAGGTTGAGCATCAACATGAACATCATCATTAACATTATCACTGGGTTCATGTTCATTAGCAGATTGTGTTTCAGCATCAGAAATAGAAATATCATTGGGATTCTCAGGTGTGTCAACATCAGGTTCACTAGAAGCATGCAAAGTCCTATCATTTTTCTTTTTCTTCCTCTTAGAAGGAATAGGTGCATCAACATTAGATCTCTGAGAATCTTGCTCAACTTTCTTAGGGTGGCCCTTAGGATACAAAGGTTCCTGAGTCATTTTACCCCCTCTAGTCATAACTCTAGCAGCATTATCATTTTTCTTATTATTTAATTCATTGAGCAAATCATTTTGAGCTTTAAGCACTTGTTCTACTTGAGTGGTAACCATAGAAGCATGTTTACTAATAAGTTTAAGTTCACCTTTAACTCTAGACATATAATCACTCAAGTGTTCAATCATATAAGCATTACATTTCAATTGTCTACCAACATAAGCATTGAAGTTTTCTTGTTTAATAATAAAATTATCAAACTCATCTAAGCATTGGCTAGCAGACTTATAACGAGGAATATCACCTTCATCAAATATATAGAGAGAATTTACCTTTACTACCTGTGTTGGGTTATCAAGACCATGTATTTCTTCGATAGGTGGTAAATTCTTAACATCTTCAGCTTTAATACCTTTTTATTTCATAGATTTCTTTGCCTCTTGCATATCTTCAGGACTGAGAAATAGAATACCCCTTTTCTTCGGAGTTGGCTTAGGAGTTGGTTCAGGAAGTGTCCAATTATTCTCATTACTCAACATATTATTCAATAGCAATTCAGCTTGATCAACAGTTCTCTCCCTGAAAACACAACCAGCACAACTATCCATGTGGTCTCTGAAAGCATTGGTTAGTGCATTATAAAAGATATCAAGTATTTCATTTTTCTTAAGAGGATGATCGGGCAAAGTATTAAGTAATTGGAGAAGCCTCCCCCAAGCTTGTGGGAGACTCTCTTCTTCAATTTGCACAAAATTATATATTTCCCTTAAAGCGGCTTGTTTCTTATGAGCGGGGAAATATTTAGCTGAGAAGTAATAAATCATATCATGGGGACTACGCACACAACCAGGATCAAGAGAATTAAACCATGTTTTAGCATCACCCTTAAATGAGAACGGAAATAATTTAAGGATATAGTAGTAACAAATTTTTTCCTCATTACTGAATAGGGTGGCTATATCATTTAATTTAGTAAGATGTGCCACAACAGTTTCAGATTCATAGCCATCAAAAGGATCAGATTCAACCAAAGTAATTATCTTAGGATCGACAGAGAAATCATAATCCTTATCAGTAATACAGTTAGGTGAAGTAGCAAAAGCAGGGTCATATTTCATTCTAGCATTCAAAGACTTTTCTTTTAGCTTAGCTAATAATTTCTTAAGATCATATCTATCATTGCAAGCAAGAAAATCTCTAGCAGTTTCTTCATCCATAACATAACCCTCAAGCATAACAGGCAATTCATATCTAGGGGGAGAATCTTCATCATCACTTTCATCAATATTATCAGTTTCAATAGTTTTAGTCTCTCTAACCCTAACAACACAAAAGACATAAGATTTATACTGGTTTGGGCCACCGTTGTGGTGTAATACCCTACTCTAGTGTGGTGGTGGTGGATTGCCTCTTGGGCTGATGATGAACAGTACAAAGGGAAGAACATACTCTTGAGGTTGAGGTGTTCTTGTGCTCTGTGAGCTTGTGGGTGAGAGTATGGAAGATGGAATCTCTGTCGGGTGGTTGGTGCGACATATGCCAAGGGATGGCTTATCATTGTGGGAGCCAATAAAACGTCGCCGGTGCCCGGAAACGGGATGAGGCGAAGACATGCACGCCGGCGAATCTTACCCAGGTTCGGGGCTCTCCGAGGAGATAACACCCCTAGTCCTGCTCTGCGGGGTCTCCGCATGATCACTAGATCGATAAAGGGTAGCTACAATCGCTCCTAGAGCTGTTGAGGTCAAGGGAGAAGAAGAGCAAGGCTAGCTCCTGCTTCTCTCTATCTATGGTGTGTGTGCTATGCTTGGGTGCGAACCTAGAAGCGAACCCTTTGCATGGGTGCTCCGGGGGGTTTATATAGGCCTACCCCCGTGGATACAATGGTAATCCGACTGGGAACTGGTCCCAGCCGTCAGTGTCTACGCTCGCCGGCTTCTCCGCCGGCTGGTGGGTCCCGCTGGCTGCCGGCTACTTGGTCGACAGGCCGGTCCCACCGCCTAGGGTCTTGTCGGCGGCTGCTTACTGTAGCCGCGCCTCCGATGATGAGGGCTTTGTCGAGGTAAGCGTGGCTACAGTGGGCCGCCTCGGGGGCTATCACTGTAGCCTTGCCTCGTCTTGTCTCCTTAATGGGGCTCCTGCTTCGAGGAAGGGAGTAGCCGGCTTCTGGAGGCCGGCTATACTCTTGGCCGACTAGGAAAAGCCGGGCCACCTTCACGCCTCTCTCTGGCTGAAGGGGCCCGCAGTCCTTGGGCCGTACAGGAGTGGGTCGTGGATGATGTCGAGGCTAGCGTGGCTACAGTGCCGAGCCGCACGGGAGACGTCCCTCCCGTAGCATGCCCGCCTCGGGCTTCGGGGGTCGTGGGCCGCACTGTGGCCACACCCCGTCACGTCACCGTTTATGGAGGAGTGGTTGTGATCTTGGCCGGCTCCTAGGAGTCGGCGTCCTTCTTGGCCGGCTTCTAGGAGTCGGCCACCCCGTAGTCGCCCTAGGGAGGAGTCGGTGAGGCTGGGTCACCTTCCGGGAGTCGGTTTTAGTGGTAGCCGGCCAGGGAAGGCGGCCCAAATGCTTGGAGTGCTTGAAGGCCCAAAGGCCTGATAAATTTTCCGAAGAGCCAGGGGTAGTCGGTTAGGCTACCCGTGGCCATTTACTCCGACAGTAGTCCCCGAAGCTGATTGGGCTTCGAGGTGGAGTGGGGTTCAAGAAGCTCAATCAGCTTCCTATCGTGACAAGCCGGCAGCTGGGAGCCGGCCTTGGTCAGGCGTGCCGCCTTAGTTGAAATCTTCTGGAGTCGGGAGGCGGGAACCCGCAGGCACGTGCACCGGGCTACGGGCCGGCCTCGGGCCGTCGGCGTGCCACGTGGCCGGAAAGCCTGCCAGCCCACGCGCGTGACGGGACGTCGCCGCAGGGAGGGGGCCTGCCACGTCCGCGCCCCGGCCCAGGCGCGGATCCTTTGCATCCCGAAACCGCCCGCACGTTTCGTGCGGCAGTTTCGGCTCGCACTTATGCGTAATAAACGCGAGACGTGGGAGGAGTGGGCGCAGTTAATCCCATGTCTCCTCCCCACATCCGGCCTCTTCGGCCTCGTGAGGCTATAAGTAGGGGGAGGTGGAGGGCGGCAGGCCCTCGCACGCTCCTCCTACTTCCACCATCTTCTTCCCTTGCTCGTTCTCGCGACCGCGCCTCGCCGCCGCGCTCTTCCTCCGCACGCTCCTCTACCGCCGCGCTAGCCCTCGCCATGCCTCCTCACGTAGAGCAGCTTGGCGGGGATTGGGACGGCTCCATCGTCAATAACGACCACATCGACTTCCTCCGCGACACCCGGCGTCTGCCCAGCGCGGACAAAGTGGAGGTCTGCCTCGCGCCGGAGAAGGAAATCAGGCCGGCGCCGCGGGAGGGCGAGCGGGTGGTCTTCCGCTCGCACTTCCTGCGCGGCTTCGGCCTGCCAGTGAGCGCCTTCTTCCGCTCCTGGCTCGAATTCTATCAGCTCCAGCCGCACCACCTCACCCCCAACGCGGTGGTGCTGCTGTCGGCCTTCGTCACCCTGTGCGAGGGCTATCTCGGCGTCCTCCCCACCCTCAAGCTCTGGGGGGAGTTCTTCCAGTCGAAGCTGGGCACGCGCGTGCGGGGCGTGCCGGCTCAGACTGGCGCCTTCATCGCGTCGCGGAGATCAGGCGTCGACAACCCCTTCCCCATCATCACGCTGATCCAATCGGTGAAGAAGTGGCAGAAGTCCTACTTCTACGTGCGGAGCATCGCTCCCCGGGGCGACTACCTCAACTTGCCGGCCTACGTAGCCGGCCCACCGGCGGGCAGGCTGCCCGAGTGGTCCTTCCGGGCCGTGACGCTGTCGCAGGCAGGAAACGCCGCCATCGCCCGACTGCGGGTGATGGTCCAGTCGGAGGGCCTGACGGGGCCCGACCTCCTGGCCGCGTTCGTCACGCGCCGGGTTCTTCCGCTCCAGAGCCGGCCTCATCTGATCTGTCAGATGAGCAGCCAGCTCGATCCGAGCCGAATGTGCACCAAGGAGATGCCGCAGCACGACGCCGCCTCCATGGTGAATTACCTCGCCAACTGCCAAATTTCCGAAGACTGGCAATTCGGCAAGGAGCCATATAGCCGTGCCAATCTTCCGCATGCGGTACGCTCCCCTCGTTTCTTTTTCTCTCTCTCTCTCTCTCTCTCTCAGCCTTGTCGCCGAGTTCCTCTGGGCCGGCTCTAACTCAGTCGGCTGGCTCTTTTGACAGAGTCCTCTGCTTCGGCCGGCCGGAGGGACAGACGTGGAGCGCCGCTTCGTCCCTGACCGGACCGAACACGACCAGGAGGACCCCGACCTGGGGGCGGTCCATATGGAGGACGCCGTCGAGCCGGCCGGTGGCCAAGCCGGCAGCGAAACAGGCGGCTCCGGGTTCACCGCTACCTTCGACGACTGGCCGGACGAGGATGAAGCCGAAGCCGTCCCGCACCACCAGCCGGCATCCGGACGCGGCGCGGGCTCCTCCGGCGCGCAGCCTGCTCGGGGTAGAGGCCAGAAGCGTCGCGCCACCCCGGGCTTGTTCGGCAGCCGAACGAAGAAGCCCAGGGGCGGGGCGGCCGCCACCAGGCGGGAAGAGGCGGCCGCGAAGGCGGCTCGCTTCCGCAAAGTGGTGAAGCAGCCGCAGACCGTGTCGGTGTAAGTTCTCTTTCTCTATGTACTTTCTTTCCTTTGGTGGTTCTTGAACCTTCGTCTTCTTTTTCAACGGTCAGAGCTCCGCTGTCACTTGAGCGGGCGGCTGCCGGCTCCGTCGTCGAGTCGCCAGGGGGCTCTAGGAGCACCACCCGCCGCGTAGATCCCCGCTCCGCCCTCCTGGAGGCGACGGAAAGGAACGCGCGGGAGGTGCGGGAGGAGCAGGAAGCGCGGGAGGCGGAGGCATGGAAGGCGGCCGCCGCCCAGGCAGCTCGGGAGGAGTAGGCGACGAAGGCGCTCGCCAAGGCCGCAGCCAAGGCCCAGGCAAAGGCCGAGGCCGAGGCGGCGGCAGGGGAGGCTTTGATGGTCACCCCCCTGCGCACCATGGCGCCAGGGGACGTGGATCCCTCGCCAGGGGGAGCCAGCGGCTGGGAGGAAGCGGCGACGACGTCATCATCCTGGAGAAGGCGCCGGAGCCGACTCCTCCGACTAGGGCAACCCAAGGCCGCCAGCCTGAGCCTGCGCCCGCACAGTCGGCGGAGGGCGAGCCAGCCGCGGGGGCTGAGGTGGCGGTCCGGGTTCCGCCAAGCCGGCGTGCAGGGAAGGCCGCGTCGGAGCCGCAGAAGGCCGCGTCGGAGCCACAGCCGGCCGTGGGCTCCAGCTCGTCGGCCCGAGACGCGGAGGCGGCCAGTGCTACCTCGGGGTGGACACCAGGCGGAGGGACAGCCGTGGTGAACGTTGCTGCACAAGACGTCCGGACCCGGCTCCAGAGCCAAGCCGCGGCGCTGAGGCAGTTCACCGACGAATTCCTCGCAACGCGGGCAGCCATCCGGGTTAGCATTCCTATCTTGTTCTTTCTTGATCTTGATTTCTCTCGTGGGGGCGCGTCAGCGCACCCACTGGGTGTAGTCCCCGAGTTCCGAGTCGGCTGCTGAGCAGGCGGCTTGGAACTTCTTGGAGATTTTGTCTTTGCTGCTTTTGTTCTCACTTCGGTCTTCTGTCCGTCTTGCAGGACTACCACAACCTTCGAGCGGCCGCCTTCAACTCCCAGGCTCGGGAGCTGACTCAGAAGACCGCCGATCTTACTGAAAGCCGAGGTATGTGACTTGATCTTTATCTCATGTGGGGGCGCGTCAGCGCACCCACTGGGTGTAGTCCCCGAGATTCGGGCCGACTGCTGAGCAGTCGGCTCGGATCTTCCTTGATGATTTCTTATTGTTCTTCTTCTTCTGCCGTCTCTGCAGCGGCCAACGCCAGTCTGAGGGCACAGCTGGGGGAGTCCCAGACTGCTCTTCGTGCCAAGGACGCGGAGCTCGCCGCCTTAGTGCAGGAGCGCGACCGCCTGGTCAAGAAGCTGGCCGACCAGGAGGAAGGCCATAAGGCGGCGCTGAAGTATGCGCAGGATCACGAAGCCACCCTCCAGGCCGAGTTCGAGACGGAGGCGGCCGGCTGGGCAGAGGCCAGGCAGACTCTGGTCTCCGGCTATGGCCAGATCGAGGATCTGGTTGACGGTAAGTCGTCTACCCCTTCGTCCTTTCTTGCCATCTGCCACTTTGACTTGTTTTTCTGATTTTGGTGTTCTTCTTTTCTTTTCTTCTTCGCGCAGAGTACTTCCCTGGCTATTCAACTGCCGCCAACCAGGCCATCGAAGCCCGTCGCCAGGCGAAGAGGCAAGCCGGCTTCGAGATCTCGCCAACCGCCGGCCGCTCGCTGGAGGAACAACTCCTGGCGATCCAGGCTCGCATCCAGCCGGCTCACAGGCTGCTCCGCCGGCTTCAGCGTGCCGGGTCGCAGGTCTTGGCCGCCCTCTGGCCCGGCCAAGTGGCCCCTCGCACCCCCAGTCGGACCGCCGACTGGCTGGAGGTAGCAGTCGGTCGCTTCGAGGCTTGGAAGGCGTCAGCGGCTCGCTCCGGTGCCAGGCGGGCGCTGGAGTTCGTCAAGGCCTGGTATCCCGGCCTGAACTTGGACCAGCTGGCTACCTGGCGGCAGCAAGCCGACACGGAGCTGGAGCCGGCGCGGCCGGCCATCATTTGGCGGGCTTCAGCGATCGCCGACTACACCGACACCAACGTCTTCGCCCCCGAGGTGGACGACAATGGAGTCGCCCAGCCGGAAGATTGGTTCGGGCTGGACCCGGCGTACGGCGAGGACTCGGCGGAGGAGATCGACTCCAGCGACGAGGGCGAAGAGGAGGAGGAGGAGGGTGAAGACGCCGAGCCGGCTGGTGGAGTAGCCGGCCAGCCTGACCGCGCCTCCAGCACTACGTCGCGTGCGAGTGCGTCTCCTGCCGCCGGAGGTGGTCAAGCCGGGACCAGCTAGGCGGCCACTCCTTCAGCCGGCGAGGCTGCCTTCCCCGACCAGCTCGGCCTTCGTGTCGCGCCTTAGTCTTCTTTCTTTTGTTTTCCTGTCTTGTTACTTTTGAACAATGTTTGGTTAAGTCTGCACAATTCCACCTACTGGGTGTATTCAAACTCAAGTCTGCTGCCGGCCTGTGGGCGGCTTTATGTATATAAGTTATGCAATCGGTCTTTCCTTGTACTTTTGCTTTTTCCCTTTGCTGCCCTCCCTTGGTTGCCGCCTCCCCAGTCAAACAGTTGCTCTGCAATCTGTAGCCGGGGAGTGCCTGGCCGATTGGGGAGGGGGAAGTACTTTTAGCTCTGCCGGACTTAAGCTAAGTTTTTTAGGAAGCCGGCCAGCCGACTGTTTTGACAGTCGGCAGGCATATTTGGAGGCCCTCTCTTTGCTATATAGGTTAGTTGTTCCCTAGTCGTTTTTCGTGTGGGCGTCCTTTCTGTCGTTCCTCTTGCTAGTCGGACAGTTAGTTCTTTGAGCTGCGACTTTCAACAAGGGAGGACTCGGGAGCCGGCGCACTACTTTGCTGACTTTAGGAAGAACTTTCGATATAGCTCAAGGCGGCCAGTCCCCGGGCCGACTAGTAGAACCCGGTGCCGGACAAAAATTCAAAATGTAATAATACATTCATGGATATGACACTCGTCATTCATAGATAAATAAAAGGCAGTCCCCGAGTACTTGTTCGGGGGGCCTGTTGGTTTGTACTTAATACAAAAGGGGAGCGTGATACATACTGCTTTTCAGCTGTAAAATCGTCTTAGGAGGTTTGCGTTCCATGGTCGCTCTGACTCCTTGCCGGAGTCGTCTCTCTTGCGTGCTCTTGGTTTTTGCGCGTCGATCAAGTAGTAGGAGTCATTGCCGAGTGCCTTGCTGACGACGAAAGTGCCTTCCCAAGGGGCCGAGAGCTTGTGCTGGCCGGCTGTTCGCTGGATCAGCCGGAGCACAAGGTCGCCCTCTTGGAAGGATCTTCGCTTGACCTTGCGGTTGTAGTAGCGGCGCAGGCCTTGCTGGTAGATGGCGGACCGGCTGAGGGCTAACAGCCGGCCTTCTTCCAGTAGGTCGACGCCGTCTTCTCTTGCTTCTTTGGCTTCCTCCTCCGTGTACATGGTGATCCGAGGCGAGTTGAACTCGATGTCTGTTGGGATGACAGCCTCGGCACCATACACAAGGAAGAATGGGGTGAAGCCGGTTGACTTGTTGGGTGTAGTGCGCAGACTCCAGAGGACAGCCGGCAGCTCTTCGAGCCAGCAGCCGGCCGATCGCTCCAGTGGTACAACCAGTCGGGGCTTGATGCCGGAGAGGATAAGTCCATTTGCTCGCTCGACCTGGCCGTTTGACTGTGGGTGGGCAACGGACGCTAAGTCCAGTCGGATGCCCTGCGTCGCGCAAAAACGTGCCAGTGCGCCTTTGGCGAAGTTCGTGCCGTTGTCGGTGATGATGCTGTGCGGCACGCCGTACCGAGTAGTGATGTCGGTGATGAATGTCACGGCAGTCGGCCCGTTCAGCTTTTTAATTGGCTTGGCTTCAATCTACTTTGTGAACTTGTCCACCACAACGAGTAGATGTGTCAAGCCACCGCGGGCTGTCTTGAAAGGGCCCACCATGTCCAGTCCCCAGACGGCAAAAGGCCAGGTGAGGGGAATGGTCTTGAGGGCAGAAGCCGGCAGGTGTTGTTTGGAACTAAAGACTTGACATCCTCTGCAGCTCTTGACTATTTCTTTAGCATCCTCCAAGGCAGTCGGCCAGAAGAACCCATGGCGGAAAGCCTTGGCCACGAGGGATCTTGAGGCGGCGTGATGGCCGCATTCGCCTTGGTGGATGTCTTTGAGGATTGCCACTCCTTTTTCTGGCTCGACGCAACGCTGGAAGACTCCAGTGACGCTGCGCTTCACAAGCTCCCTGTTGATTATTGTGTATGCTGCGGCTCGTCGTTGCACTAGTCTTGCTGCGATCTCATCAGCCGGCAGCTCTCTGCTGACTAGGAACTTGAGGATGGGCTGGGCCCATGAGGGAGCTGTGACTTCTTCTGCTGTTAATGTGGCCACCATGACTCGGGTGGGTGGGTTGGGTGTTGCATTGGAGTCGACCACCGCTTCTTGTGTCGTTGCAGTCCCCGGGCCGACTGCTGTAGTCCCCGGGCCGGGTTCTGAAGTCCCTGGGCCGGGTGCGACTACGTCAGTTCCCGGGGCAGTCGTTGAAGTTCCCGTGCCGCCTGCGGGGTTTCTTGAGCCGGATCCGGCTGTTTCTGGCGCAGGCGGTACGAAGATGGAATCCGACTCTGGAGACGGCTTGAGGAGGCGCTGGAGGGAGATGCCAGTCGGTATGGCTTGTCGGGTGGAGCCGATCCGTGCTAGGGCATCTGCTTGGTCGTTGTCGGCCCTTGGCACGTGAAGGAACTCGCACCCTTCGAAGTATCCGCTCATCTGCTGGACGAGGAAACGGTAGCTCGCCATGTTCGCGTCCTTGGCGTCCCAGTCGCCAGATGATTGCTGGACACCAAGTCTGAGTCGCCGTAGCACAGGATCCGGCGTATGCCGAGCTCTTTGGCTAGCCGGAGCCCATGTACGAGCGCCTCGTACTCGGCCACGTTGTTGGAGGCGGCGAAGTGGATCTGCAGCGTGTACTTGAGCTTGTCGCCTTTGGGAGAGGTGAGGACGATGCCGGCTCCCAAGCCGGTGCGCATCTTGGACCCGTCAAAGTGCATCCGCCAATGGGTAGAGTCGGGAGCCGGCGGTAAGTACTGGGTCTCGGCCCAGTCGACGAGGAAGTCGGCCAATGCTTGTGACTTGATGGCGGTGCGGGGTTGATAGAAAATCGTGTAGGGCGCCAAGGCAATGGCTCATTTGGCCACCCGGCCGGATGCATCCCGGCTGCCTATGATCTCGGCGAGCGGGGCAGTGCACACGACCGTGATAGGGTGCTCTTGGAAGTAGGGCTTCAATTTCTTGGCAGCGAAGTACACCCCATAGCACATCTTCTGGTAGTGCGGGTAGTTTTGCTTTGAGCTGGACAGTACTTCGCTGAGATAGTAGACCGGCCTCTGGACCAGCTGGGCTCGGCCTTCCTCCGGGCGCTGGACCACAACAACAGTGCTGACGACTCGGCTTGTCGCGGCGATGTAGAGGAGCATGGGCTCCTTCTCAGTCGGCGCAGCCAGGATAGGCGGAGTGGTCAACATTTTCTTCAACTCATGGAAGGCTTGGTCGGCTTGATCATTCCACTCAAAGTGAGTGGACTTCTTCATGAGTCGGTACAGGGGGAGAGCCTTCTCTCCTAGTCGACTGATAAAACGGTTCAGGGAGGCTAAGCAGCCAGTGAACTTCTGCACATCTCGCAGCTTGGTGGGAATCTCCATCCTCTCGATGGCCTTGATCTTGACAGGGTTGCACTCAATGCCGCGTTCGGAGACCAAGAAGCCTAGCAGCTGGCCGGCTGGCACTCCGAACACGCACTTCTCGGGGTTGAGCTTGATCTGGAATCGGCGCAAGTTGGCAAATGTTTCTTTCAGGTCTTCCAGCAAGGTACCGCGCTTCTCTGTCTTCACCACAATGTCGTCTACGTAGACGTGGGCATTTCTGCCGAGTTGTTTCAAGAGACATTTCTGCATGCAACGCTGAAAAGTGGCACCGGCGTTTCTCAAGCCGAATGTCATTGTCAGGTAGTAGAAAGCTCCAAAGGGTGTGATGAAGGCAGTCTTCAGGCGGTCAGCCGGGTCCAACTTGATCTGATGATACCCTGAGTATGCATCCAAAAAACTTAACAGCTCGCATCCGGCTGTGGAGTCTATCACTTGGTCAATCCGTGGCAAAGCAAACGGATCCTTTGGGCAGGCCTTGTTCAGACTTGTGTAGTCTATACACATGCGCCACTTGTTATTCTTCTTCAGAACCAGAACTGGATTGGCAAGCCATTCTGGAAAGAACACTTCCATGATGAAGCCGGCTGCAAGGAGCCGGGCTATCTCTTCTCCCACGATTCTTCGCTTCTCTTCTGATAGTCGGTGGAGGGGTTGCTTGACCGGCTTCGCATCAGCTCGGACATGTAATTTGTGCTCGGCGAAATCCTTCGGGACACCCGGCATGTCCTTTGGGGACCATGCAAAGATGTCTCGATTCTCACGGAGGAAGTTGACGAGCTCGCCTTCCTATTTGCTGTCCAAGTTCGCCCCAATCACGGCGAACCTCTCCGGGTGCTCCGGGTCTAGAGGTATCTTCTTCGTCTCTTTGGCAGGCTGGAAGGAGCCCTGCGCATCACAGTCCTTGGGGTTGGGGGACAAGGCCGGCTGCTTGCCGGCCATGGCCACAACCCGTTCCAACATTTTCTTCTCTTCTGCCACCACGAGGGACTCGGCCAGCCGGCTGCTGGCCATGGCACACTTGATGGACTTCTTGTAGTCGCCGGCCACCGTGATGATCCCCTTCGAGCTCGGCATCTTCATCTTGAGGTAGGCATAGTGGGGCACAACCATGAACTTGGCCAAAGCAGGTCGGCCAAGTAGTGCATGATAGGGGCTCTCCAAATCCACCACCTCGAACCATATTGCTTCCCGGCGAAAGTGATCTTTGTCTCCGAAGAGAACGTCCATCTTGATCTTGCCGATTGGAGAGCAAGATAGGCCGGGTACGATACCATGGAAGACAGTGCGGCTCGGCATGAGCTGCTTCGCTTTGATGTTCAGCTTGTCCATGGTATCGCGGTACAGTATGTTGATACTGCTTCCGCCGTCTATCAGGACGCGGGAAAATCTGGCAGCTCGCCTCTCCGTCGCAAGGGTGACGTCCAAGACCATAACATAGGAGCCAGGCGAAGGCATCACCTCTGGGTGGTCGGCCTGGCTCCAGCTGATGGGCTTTTCCGACCAGTGCATGAACTCAGCGGTGCTAGAGGCGACTGCGTTTACTTCTTGGTGCTGCCGGCGTCGGCTGCGCTTGTCGTCGACTTGACTTGTGAAGACGACGTAGGCGTCGTGCGCTTCGGGGAACTCGTCTTGGATGGCGCCGACTGCCGGCCGGGCCGCCGGCTGCTGGGGAGCTGGAGGCGGCGGGCCGGGAGGCGGAGGCGGCACCATCCCTTCACCCTTGGAGATGCGGGTGAGCCAGTGGCATTTCCGTGTTGTATGGTTGGACGGCTTCGCGCCGCTGTGGAACTTGCAGGGAGCATCGAGTGCTTGTTCGTAGGAGAAAGACGGCTGCCAGGGCGGCCGACCACCCTTCTTCTTGGGAGCGGGCCGCTCTTCGGGCTGCTCGTCTTCAACTGTGGCCACCTGCCGACTGGAGGAAGTCGGCATGGGGCCCTTGCGCTTGTGGTCGTTCTGGTAGGGGCGCCGGTTGGGGTCGCCAGCCGGCGTCTTGGGAGCTGGAGCAATTACTTTCCCTGAGGCGTCTACTCAGAGCTCGGTCTTCATGGAGGAGTCGGCAGTGGCGTACTTGTCAGCGATGACTAGTAGCTCGTCGAGGGTAGCCGGCTCGTCGCAGAGGAGTCGGTGCTTGAGGAGGGTGCCCTCTCGGCACCCGGCAGTGAAGTACTCGATGGCCTGGACCTCGTGCACTCCCTCGCAGGAGTTGCGGAGCTCGGCCCATCGCGTGAGGTAGTCGCGGGTCGACTCGTTGGGCCCCTGGACGCAGAGGGAGAGCTGGCGAGGCTTGGGAGGCCGCTTGTAAGTGCTGGTGAAGTTGCGGACGAAAACTTCGGTGAAGTCCAGCCAACTGTTGATGCTGTAGGGCTTGAGGCTGTTGAGCCATGTGCGCGCCGTGCCCTGCAGCATCAGGGGGACGTACTTCACGGCAACACGCCGATTGTCGTTGGCGATGCTGACGGCTGTGGAGTAGTCGATGAGCCAATCTTCCGGCTTCACCGAGCCGTTGTACTTGGGCGTGTCTCCGGGAAGCGAGAACCCTTTGGGAAAGGGCTCGTCGCGGATGCGGGGGCCAAAGCATGGCGGGCCGACATCGTCTTCTTCTTCTAGCGCCAAGGATCGAGCAAGGCGGTCGATCCTGTGGCGGGCGTCGTTTTCACCGACTCCTTCTCGACGGCCGAGTCGGTCGCCAAGAGTCGGATGGGTGACAGGCGGTGGAGTGAGGCGTCTTTCTCTTCGAGGCGGGGGAGGAGGCAGGTTTCCCTGGTGCTCTACAGCTCGAGGGCGGCCATCCGCGTCGCGCTCATTGGTAATGCGAGTCCGGCTGCGGCTGGCAGCCGGCTCCTTGTCTTTCTTCTGGCGCGCGCCGCTCGCAGTCGGCGAGCGGGACGTCGCGGCGTGCTCCCGGCGCGGGGGATGGCTATCAGCTCGGGCGCCGGCTTCGTGCCGTTCTGCAGCCGCGTCGATCAGCTGCTGGATCCGTCTTGTCATGTAAGGGAGCTCATCGGCTCCCAGCCCATTGAGCTCCTCTGCAGTCGCCTGAGCGGCTCGCAGGTTCTCGAGCGGGGTGGCGTAGACGGGGCGATCTGCGCCCAGCATGCTGGCAACGGCTGCGCCGCGCTTCTGGACGAAGCCGGCTCGGCTTGGGCCGCTAGGCGGCGGCGTCCCGAAGGCGGCGCGGTCGACTTCGCGCTGGTGGGCCTCGGTGAGGCGTCTTATCGAGGCTATCTTCTTGCCCTCCGCGATGAGGGCAAGGCGGCGTGCCTCCAGGGTCTCGGCGTCGGCGTCGGCCGGGATGGGGACGGAGAGGTCGTGCATCGCCGCTTGCTGAGCGTCGCGGGCGCTCTCGCCCGAGTTGGAGACGTGGCTGATGACCAGCACTTCGGTGACAGCGCTGCTGCCGCTGTCAGCTCGAGGGAGGGGGTCGTCAAAGACCACCACGTCGGAGGGGTAGGCGTCGAGCGACGCGGTGTCGGAGTCGATGAGCATCGGGTCGGTGGAGGCGACCGACTCCATGTCCGCAGCGGGCTCGCTGGAGACGTGAAGTTGGTCGAGGAGGCTGACGAGGCGGCTCTCGGGGTAGTCGGTGCCTGCGTCGGACGCAGGCTCGTCGAAGATGCGAGTCTCGCTGAGCAGATCGGCGAGGCGGCTCGCTGCGCAGGCGTCGTCGACGCCTTGCAGCGCGTCGAGGCAAACGCCATCGGGCGCAGCAGGCTGGCTGCGCTCGCGGGGGAGGAAGAGGGCTCCCGTCCAGAACAGGTCTCCGGTCGACGGTGCACCCGGCCCCACGGTGGGCGCCAAATGTCGGGTGGTTGGTGCGACATATGCCAAGGGATGGCTTATCATTGTGGGAGCCAATAAAACGTCGCCGGTGCCCGGAAACGGGATGAGGCGAAGACATGCACGCCGGCGAATCTTACCCAGGTTCGGGGCTCTCCGAGGAGATAACACCCCTAGTCCTGCTCTGCGGGGTCTCCGCATGATCACTAGATCGATAAAGGGTAGCTACAATCGCTCCTAGAGCTGTTGAGGTCAAGGGAGAAGAAGAGCAAGGCTAGCTCCTGCTTCTCTCTATCTATGGTGTGTGTGCTATGCTTGGGTGCGAACCTAGAAGCGAACCCTTTGCATGGGTGCTCCGGGGGGTTTATATAGGCCTACCCCCCGGGGATACAATGGTAATCCGACTGGGAACTGGTCCCAGCCGTCAGTGTCTACGCTCGCTGGCTTCTCCGCCGGCTGCTGGGTCCCGCCGGCTGGTGGGTCCCGCCGGCTGCCGGCTACTTGGTCGACAGGCCGGTCCCACCGCCTAGGGTCTTGTCGGCGGCTGCTTACTGTAGCCGCGCCTCCGATGATGAGGGCTTTGTCGAGGTAAGCGTGGCTACAGTGGGCCGCCTCGGGGGCTATCACTGTAGCCTTGCCTCGTCTTGTCTCCTTAATGGGGCTCCTGCTTCGAGGAAGGGAGTAGCCGGCTTCTGGAGGCCGGCTATACTCTTGGTCGACTAGGAAAAGCCGGGCCACCTTCACGCCTCTCTCTGGCTGAAGAGGCCCGCAGTCCTTGGGCCGTACAGGAGTGGGTCGTGGATGACGTCGAGGCTAGCGTGGCTACAGTGCCGAGCCGCACGGGAGACGTCCCTCCCGTACGGCCTCCTGTAGCCATGCCCGCCTCGGGCTTCGGGGGTCGTGGGCCGCACTGTGGCCACACCCCGTCACGTCACCGTTTATGGAGGAGTGGTTGTGATCTTGGCCGGCTCCTAGGAGTCGGCGTCCTTCTTGGCCGGCTTCTAGGAGTCGGCCACCCCGTAGTCGCCCTAGGGAGGAGTCGGTGAGGCTGGGTCGCCTTCCGGGAGTCGGTTTTAGTGGTAGCCGGCCAGGGAAGGCGGCCCAAATGCTTGGAGTGCTTGAAGGCCCAAAGGCCTGATAAATTTTCCGAAGAGCCAGGGGTAGTCGGTTAGGCTACCCATGGCCATTTACTCCGACAATCTCTCTCCCTGCTGTGGTGGCTAGTTCTACTTATATAGGCCCTGGTCCTCTTCCCAAATATTGAGCGGGAAGGGAGCCAACAATGGCCAATTTGAAAGGGGACAACTAGTACAACTTATCATGACAAAAGTAGTCTTCGCCTGCAAAAGGCTCTGGTGGTGACGCCGCCTTGGGCTCCATGGTGACCTCCGTCTTGCCGTCCTGCTGGTCTTGGTCTCGTTGCACTGATATGGAAACCTTTGCTTGACGCCTCGGTACTCTACGCCTGCGCTTGCCCCCTTAGCACCAAAGAGGAAACAAAGGACGCTGCGCGCGCTGGCGCCCGCCTGGTCTCGATCATCATGGCTCACGTCACGAGAACCTCGCGAGGTTCGCACTGCCTTGATCTCTCCGCTCCTCGCGAGCCAACCTGGTGAGCTTGCTCCTGAGGAGGTCTTGCGTCGTCCACCTCGCGAGGCTTGGCCCCTCGCGAGGGTCTTGAATGCCTTGTTGATGAAGATGGGTCGTACCGGCCTGCTAGCACAGCCACACCATGGGCCGCAGGCAGGTAAGTCTGGGGACCCCCGTTCCTAGAACGCCGACAGTAGCCCCCGGGCCCAAGGCGCGCTCGGGCTTGGCTTCGAGGCGAAGCCAAAGGTCAAGTACGGAGCGCCGCGGGCCCCAAAAGCCTGCGGCCTTGGTCGACGCGTGGCGGTTGATGGGACGTGGGCGTCTCCGCTTCCCCACGCTGCCTCGGCAACTGCCCGACTTGACAAGTCCCTGCGACATGCAAGGGAGAGCCATCATTGCTTGTGATCGTGGGAGGCGCCGGTTGGCCTTCTCTCGCTATAAATGGGTAGGGGGCAGAGCCCCCGTCGCCTATCTCTTTGCAGTCCGCTTACTTCTTCCTTCTTGCCCATCTGCTAGCAGCAACTCCGATGGCGCCGATCCGAAGGTTCTCCGCTGAAGAGAAAGGAAAGGCTCCCCGCGACGAGCCAGGGCCGCTTCCGCCGAAGAAGAGGCCAGTCCACCGCCGCGACGTTGTCGTGAGGGCGGAAATAACGAGGCCCTGGTGCGAATGGACGCCTCCGGGGTATCAGCTGCCCTTGTACGCCCAAGCCGAGGGTTCAGGAGGAAGGAGCGTCGAGCGGCGCCGCCCGCGCCACGTCCGCGGTCGCCGCGCGATGGCGACACGCGCCGTCGCCCTTGGAATCCACGCTGTGGACTCCTCTCGCGAGCCCGTGCTGTGGGCGGCGATGCCCCCAAGCACCTGGATCCGCTTCCCACGGTTCTTCTCTGATGTGATGCCGCCGAGGGGACCCCTCGAGCTCTGGTTGCAGCATGCTGACTGCGACGCCCCGGCGACCGGGGCAGAGGTTGAGGCGGTCTCCTCCGGCAAGATCTTCATGACCCGCGGCTGGGGTGAGGTTGCGCGGGTTTGCCGTGCTGAGCGCGCCCTCGCGATCCACTTCGACTATGACAGCGCCTCCACGTTGTTCTTCAAGGTCTTCGATGCGGAGGGCCGCCGCCTGGAGTGCTGCCCTGGAGGGGTGCGCCAGGGCGGTGCGCGTCCGGCCTGCGTCACCTCCAGCAGCAGCGACTCTTGGGAGTCCAGCGGTTCTCCTGAGCTCTACGAGACTCCGGAGACGAGCGATGACAGCTACGTGCCCCCGAGCTCTTGCCGAGCCCGGAGCAAGGCTGCAGCGTCCAGCCGCCGCCGTCGCTGATCTGGATGGGGTTGGCGCCGGCCTCCCGCGGCCCACTGTTGATGATGGCGTCGGCCACGGGAGGGTGTAGATAAGATTCTCCTAGGTTCTCGTCTTTTGTTCCCTGCGAGGAATCAAGAAGTACCCCGTGAGAGTGTGTAAAGGACATGTAATGTCTTTTGTGTATATCTTCCTTATTATGAAAATTTGCGAACGCATGTCCTGTTCAGGCTCGGTCTCCCCTTTCCAACCTCGCGACGGCTTGTTGCTCTACACCGACAGGTCCCGGTCCCCAGGCAGGCTGCAGCCGTCGCTGGTATGCCATGTCGCGTGCCGTGGTCAAGGCCAGGAGGTGAGCGGCCCGAGGTCCAGTAAGAGCCCCTGAGGCGCGATGCTCAGGTGGTCCCCTTTAGCGCTCAAGCAGCCATGGTAAGGCAAGAAAGGGAGGCGACGTGGCCGCAATAGGGCTGCGACAAGCGTGACCCTTAGGCTCCAACGATTAGCCAATCTGAGCGCGGGACATATCTTGGCGGTTTGGGGTCGATTCCTTGCGATGCGCCGCGTTAATGCGTAGCTAGGCTGGGCCCATGCGAGCCTCCCCCTCGTCTCCACGCTCCCCTTTGTTTTCTACGTCCTCAGGTCCCGGCCCTCGTGCGAGCTCAGCCGCCGCTGGTATGCCAGGTCGCATGCCGTCGTCAAGGCCAGGGGGTGAGGGCTGGAGAACCAGTAAGAGCTCCTGAATCGCGATGCTCAGGAGCCCCCCTTTTAACGCGCAAGCGGATCGCATGGGAGAAAAGGGAGCTCGCGGTGCCGCCTGCTGTTACCTTCATGAGATTCCTGCAAAGCAGCACAAGGAGAAACATGGTTTGCCATTATGGTTGTCAGTCCGCCTGGTTGCTTCGCGAGGAGGCGAAGGCACTGAGGGCCTGGTGAGGTGACATGCGCGGGGCGTGCCGCGAGCCAGAGCTCGGTCGCTCAGATTTGTCGACGTTGCAGGGACGAACCCGTGCACAAGCGCCGTGCCAGCATGGGCAGCCCCCGTGGGAGGTGGGAGTCAAGCAGGTGATAGTCATAGATAGGTTAAGCACAGAAGCAAACTAGCTTAGGCAAATGCAGAGAAGATACATGCCACTGGGTCGAGCCCGATCAGCTTGGGGATGATGCAGCCGAGGGGCGCCCCCCAGCAAGGTAAGCTAAAGACATAAGAAAAAGGGATACATGCCACAGGGACGGACCCATGTGGCCTGGGAATGATGCAGCCCGAGGGGCGCTCCCAGCTAAATAAACTTGGAAAATGTCACCTGGTTCTGCTGATGAAGGGATGTCGGAGCAGCTGACGGTACGCGGCGAAGGAGTTGCTCCTCTTGAGCCACCGGACCCCTGAGCCTTAGGAGGCTCTGGGGGCCCAGGCGGTTCCTTGAGGACCGTCTCCATATCTGCCAGAACGGCGTGGTGCTTGGCCTCCTGAGCCGCCAGGATGCTCCGTAGGTTGCGCTGATAGGCGGACGACATGCTCGGCAGGCCAAACGGCATGCGAACGTAGCTATGCGGTCGACCCTCGCAGCGGCCCACACGCGAAGGCCAGAAGGGCTCCTGAGATGCGGCTCTGTTGAGCCCCGGGACGTCGATGCAGACGCGCAACCCAGCATCCTCGCCTGGATGGGGAGCTGCGCTTCACGAGCGGCAGTCGCCGCGCATGGCCCTTGCGTCTTGTAGTTCCTGAGTAGTCTTGGCGATGAACTCCTGAGCGGTGGGTGCTCCTCGCCCTGTGTTCTCCTGTCAGGACCGGTTTTTCGGGATATTAATTTCCCAGAAAATGGCCTTTGTGCTCACCAGTCCCAGGATTACTGTTAGCTGATGAGGCACCAACTTGATACAAGAATTCCTAGCGAAGTACAAAATATGTAGTACAAGACCATTGTGGCCTACGAGTACAACACTTGGTTTCTAGTGGTTGATGGCGGAAGCGGTTTGTGGTACATCTGCGTCTATGGGACTCCATTTCCCACAAGAACAACTGACCAGGATAACTCCTATCTTCGCGAGGCTGCTATCATCATTGCGTAGGTTCCGGGGCTGTCATCGCAATGCTCTCTCCACGCAAGAAATCTGGCCAAGACAATAGCCAGGGACAAGCCAGTGAGTACGTTTGAATGTACTCGCAAACATCAAGAACACGGGTATAATATAACAAGGGGTAATCATGCTCTGAAATATTTTTATGATGATAATGTCTGTCACGAAATAAACGAAATCCGTGATGCACGCATGCAGGTAAAATATGAACATGCAATACGGGAGTACAAATAGAATGCACTGATCGAGTGTCTGAAATGACTCCTCGAAAGGGTGCAAATGAATTAACAATGCCGCAGTTGGGCGTCTGAGCGACACCACATAAAGGGCTTATAAAGAATAATTAAATAACAAGCATGCCGCAGTCGGGCGTCTGACCGACACCGCTGTCGGGACCCCGATTCTAAGTCACACCGACCTAGCCTGTAACACCTCATATCACTTTGCGGCCTCACGCACGGTATTCCCACGGTGTCACCTTACCATGGCCCGGGACCGTTTGCGCCTTTTGGCTCACGTATATGATAATGTCGCTAGCATCCATATGACAGAGAACCCGGGCCGACTTGGCTAGTCGTGAACCCAAGGCGGCACTAACGTATGGGGACAGGCATACATGAATCAACATCGAACGTGTCGGTCAGCAGCGTGCGAATCCGGGCTGTAGCACTGGGCTAACAGGACTCCGGGAACCCGGGCTGTAGCAGGCTAGGCAGGACTCCGGATGTCACCGCGTGACATTCCCCTGAAGGGACAGACACAGGAACGAAGTGAATCACATGCCGGCCAGTCAAGTGTTCCGGAGCAGTAGTGCTGGGCTAGCAGGACTCCGGTGAACCGGGATGTAGCGGACTACTATGGCTCATGGAAGCACAAGACTACATTTCCCCATAAGAGAGGCTACCAAGGATAAACAACTAGGTTGTCGGATCCCACACATACCAAGCATTTCAATCATACACACAATATGCTCGATATGTGCAAATACAACATGGCATCACAACAAGACTCTACGACTCAGAGTATTTATTCATTAGGCCCCGAAGAGCCAGATATTACAAACATGGGTCTCATGACCCAACATTCAGAGCATACAAGTCAAAGCACATGAAGCTCAACATGTCTGAGTACAGACATCTACAAATGAAAAAGGCTGAGAAGCCTGACTATTTACTAGATCCTGCCGAGGGCACAAGATCGTAGCTGAGGTATCAAGCTAAACGTCGAAGTCCACACGGAACTACTAGCGAGACTGACGTCTCTCTGCAAAACATAAAATAAGCAAACGTGAGTACAAATGTACCCAGCAAGACTTACATCAGAACTATCTACATATGCATCGGTACCAAAAGGGGGTGGCGGGGTTTAACTGCAGCAAGCCAGCTTTGACTCGGTGGCTATCCTAAGCTACAATTGCAAGTAACTCTTTTGAGGTGGCGCACACGAGTCCACATAATCACCATATCAATACTCCACTATGGATCCGCTCCCGTCTCCCTACGAGAACGCCATCCATAGCACTCACGCTTATCTTGCGCATTTTAGAGTATCCACTTTCACTTGTCTATGAACTGTTATAGGCAACCCAGAAGTCCATTTCCGCGGACACGGCTATTCGAATAGATGATGTTAACCCTGCAGGGGTGTACTTCGACACACACGCTCTCACCACTTACCGCCGTTTACACGACATGTACTCGGCAACCTTCAAGCGGAGGCCCAGCGAGGGTGTCGGCCACAGCCTACCTAAACACTCAAGTCTCTAGTCCAGGTTTATCGCCTATTCAGGTTCCATCCGCAGGGAGTCCGGCCGAGGTTTCCACATACGGCCCCGAACGATGTGTGCGGGGTTTCGAGACACCAAACGGGCGCCCGGCATGCCCGGCCACGTGCCTACCGCATCACAGCCCACCCCTCCGGTCAGCGCTGCCCACGGCCTCCAGCATACTACAAACACCAGAAACTACTTGCAACTCCTGGACAGAGGACAAGGGTGATTAAGAAGCCGAGAGGGTCCATTGGTTTCGGGCCCAATGCGTGGTAGTAACTGTATCATGGATCACAAACACAGAACTCAGTTCCTGAGGACGGCTTCAATGAGACAACCCACCATGTACTCCTACATGGCCTCTCACCGCTACCTTTACCAAATCGTGTTCACACACTTAGCTCGCACACAGTAGGACATGTTCATCACCATTCCAACTCATCCCCGATGAATCAGACCCGACTCAACTCTAAGCAGTAGCAGGCATGACAAACAAGCATGAATGAGTAGGCACATCCGGGCTCAAACAACTCCTACTCATGCTAGTGGGTTTCATCTATTTATTGTGGCAATGACAGGTCATGCAGAGGATAAGGGGTTCAACTACCGCAGCATGTAACAGTTGAATCGTTGTTGTCCTAATGCAGTATAAGAGAGCAGGAGCGAGAGAATGGGATTGTATCGGAATGAACAAGGGGGTTTTGCTTGCCTGGCACTTCTGAAGATATTATAGTTCTTCATCGGTGTCATCGAACTCATCGTCGGAATCACGGCTTATCGAGAGGGGACAATCACCGGCAAACAAGGAAGAACACAATCAATGCAATGCAACAATCATGATGCATGATTATGACATGTCAAGGATGTTATGATTTACACTAATGCATCTAGCAACAGTTTAAATGAGGTCCATATGAGCTAAGGGTTCATATGCAAACTCCATATTTAGCATCTATAATGTCATTATCATGTTTTCACCTATACAGCAGGTATAACTTAGTTTGACATGCATGAAAATGATACAGATGGATAGATTGCATTTTTCTGATAATTTTTCATATATAAATTATTTCATTCTGAGCTACGGTTGATTTTATATGATTTTTAGAAGTTTGCACTATTTTCTGGAATTTTCTGAATTATTTTAAATCCAGAAAATCTATTACTGCGTCAGCGTTGCGTCATGCTGACCTCAGCTGGTCAACAGGCGCCGTCCAGGTCAAACCTGACGTGTGGGGTCCACACGTCAGTGACTAACTCACTAACCTAAGTTAATTAGTGTTAAACTAATACTAACTAGAGTGTCAGTGGGGGTTGGCCCACGCGTCAGTGACAGAGGGGAGGTCAAACCCCCTGGTCGGCGGGGTCAAACCCACCGGCGTCGTGACGCCGGCGAGGCCAGACGCGGCGGCGGCTGCGGGATTCCTCCTCCGGCGACCAAATGGCCGGCGGAGGGCATCTGCGGGACGTGGGCACTCGTCCGCGTCGAGTGGTGGCAGCGGTTGGGCCTGGGATGGCCGGAGTCATCACCGGCGTCGATCTTGGCAGTCGCCGGAGCTCGGGTGAGCTCGGGGTCGACGCTACGGTGGCCAGGGTGGCCCGTGCGGGGCACCTACGTGCTCTACGCGGCGCGGGGAGGGACCTGAGCACGACGGCCGGACCGATAGGTGGCCGGAGATACGTCGGCGGCGAGCACAAGCGGTGGCTACGGTGCACAAGAGCGAGAACGGTGAGGGGGGAGAGGATCAGTGGCTCACGGCGAGTGCAGAGAAGCGAACGGCGAGCTCGGGGGAGAACCGGAGCAGTCGGGGTGGCGGAGGCGATCTTGTCGGCGGGAGGTTGGGGACGAGCTCAGTGAGGACGTTCGGGGGCTTTCGGCGGGGCGTGGCTTGGTGAGGGGGCGGAGGACGGAGTGGCGGAGCTTCTGGGCGTCGAGGCGAGGCGTGGTGTGGCCGGTGGCCATGGCTACGGCGAGCGGCGTCGACGAGCTCCGCTCGGGTGTGCTCGGGAGAGGGAGCAGAGGGCGAGGGAGAGAGCAGAGAGTGAGGGAGAGGAGCGAGGAGCTTCGGGGCGTCGTCGTGGCATCGCCAGGAGGGGCCGGGGAAGCAGGAGGTGGCGCGGGCGCGTGCTCGGCGGCGGTGCGCTGTCCCCCTCCTCTGCCTACTGGCAAAGGTAGGTGGTGACTGGCATGGGCCAGGTGGGCCGGCCCAGTCCAGGTAAGCGCCAGGTAATACTCCTTTCTCTCTCTTTTCTTTAATTGTTTCTGTTTTCTATTTATTTTGATCTGTTTTGAATTAGTAAAAATACTAACTCATTTTGTAAAATCCTGATAAAAATTGTGGGCACTTTTGAAAATATTTCCAACAGCCCTCAACTAGTTTCAGAATTATTAGAGCATTTAAAATATTTATAGGATTTAAATGCCCCAATTCAAATACAATATGAGTTAATTCAAAAATCCAAAAATGACCTAGAAATATGTTTATCATTTTTGGTAGAGGTTTTTACCTTTATCAAAAATCATGAACTTTTCTAAAGGGCATTTGGGTTCATTGAAAATGTTTTTAAGTTGAACCTAGTTGAGTTCTTTTGGGTGCTAGGGATTGATCACCCCTATTTCAAGTTTAAGCAAAATTTAAACATGATGCATGAGGAACAAGCAAAGTCAGACAAGGGCTGATCTGGGGCTGTGACAACCACATAAAGGGCTTATAAAGAATAATTAAATAACATGCATGCCGCAGTCGGGCGTCTGAGCGACACCACATAAAGGCTTATAAAGAATAATTAAATAACAAGCATGCCGCAGTCGGGCGTCTGAGCGACACCACATAAAGGGCTTATAAAGAATAATTAAATAAGAAGCATGCCGCAGTCGGGCGTCTGAGCGACACCACATAAAGGGCTTATATAAGAATAATCACAGTGAATATCCAGGAGGTAGAACCGTCCCAGGGATACTTAATAATTCGAATAATGTAAATGGTTAGTCCATAATAATAATAAACATAATCCTCATATGTCATAGGTCATAATCAAAGTTCTAGTCTAGCCGTTTCTCCATCCGAAGACCATCACTAGATTCTAGTTTAACCGTTTCTCCATCCGAAGACCGTCACTACGTTCTAATTTAGCCGTTTCTCCATCCGAAGACCGTCACTATACCCATCTCAGACTATAGTCCTTACCTATGAACATGGCTATCCGAAAAAATTTAACCTCTGTAGAGGGTGTACTCTTTACCCACGAGTAACGGATTTATTTAGTCCATCGGGACTAATTCCGCCTACGGCCTTTTAATTGAAAACACGCCTGACCTGCACACACCAGCTTAACTTACCGGTGTCTGGTATCACCCACGACACCTGTCAAGCAAAACTCTATGTGGGGAGGCTACAGCCTCGACGTAGCATGGGATCAAATTTATATCGCGCGCTCTAAGGGGTGCCCCCCTCTCGGTCCCAACCGGAAACACCCATGCCCCTGGACCAGGTGGCATGCCTACCGGATGCATCCGGTATCTTCCACCATGGCCTCTCTGTACGGTGTGTGCTTTGGTAAGGGGTTGACAACTTACTGAACCATACCCTACCTACGGCAGGGACAAGTGGTAGTACGAAACAAGTAGGGGAAGTTACTGAACAAGACTCGACCTACGACCGACTCAGGAGGTCCAAGTATTCTCCGAAAGATTAGCATAACCAAAATGTTTCCATTAACAGATAGAATCACCGCTCATTAAACCTCATCATGCCATATCGGACACACTCGTCCCGACGAGGAACTAGGGACAAGCTCGTGTCTACCCAAGACCACGACTCTCCCGGCTTCCTGCCGGTATGCATGAAAAGCTCGCGAGGATGATTACTATCACCAGCATATCCATTCTAACAGTAAAGCATCTCCAATATGCACTTATGTGTGTGACTTTGTCGTTACATAAAAATAACGTATGCTCCAAGTCAAGGTGGTGTTGTAACCATATCGACAACACTCAAAGATATTATGCCAGGGTTTAGAATGCTTGCCTTTAAGAGTATGCAAGGGGGTGCACTTTTTGAAAGTTTTCTTCTCTCTCCATTTCCTATTTAAAAAATATATTCAAATAACAAATATTTCAAAAATAGTACAAAAAGTTGTCCCAAATATTTTTTAAATAAATCTTAAAATAAACTAGATGAAATTTGAGAGAGGTAGGAAAAGGAATCAACTCATTTGGAGTTTTATTTTTAAAGATATAGCCAGTCAAAGTTTGGTCAAAGTTCTGTTTTTAATAAAACCAGAAAAAGGAAAATGTTTTGATACATAATACGCTTTCGGGGTAGGGGATACGTACTCGAGGATATACGCTTCCACTTAAGCCAGCGTGGGTGGCGCGTGGGTCACTGACAGTGGGTCCAGGGGGCCCGCTGGTCAGGTTTGACTAGTCCCCCTCTCCCTCCTCTCTCTCTGCCCGAGCGGAGGCGGGACTCCGGCGATCGCCGTCGACGAATGGCAGCTCCCCACGGGTATCCGAGGGCGGGGATGGACCTGCCAGACCGGGGCGGTCCTCCCGGTGGTCGTTGGGTCGACGGTGGTGGGAGGAGTCGCCGGCGGCGAGCTCCGCGGCGGAGGGGGCTACGGGAGTGAATGGGGGTTTGGGCTCCAGTGGTTTCCGATCGAGGCTGAGGCGCTGGGCAGCTCCGCAAGAACAAGGGGAAGCGGGTGTTGGTGTTGGATGGGCGGGGGATTGCCTGGTTGCGACGAACGGCACCGGAAGGCAGCGGCGGCCGAACCGGCCGGAGGTGGGGGAGATGGCCTCTTCTGGTCAATCCACGGCTAGGGGGGGCACTAGGGGGAGGCCTGAGGTCGCCTGAGCGCTCGGAGGTGCTCGGGGCCTCCTTTTATAGGTGTTCAAGGCTGGTCCCGCGGTGGCCATGGATAAGAACGCCGGCAACCGCCGTGCTGTAGCTGCAGGGCGACGTGGCGGCGACGAGCGCGTGCCGACGGGTTCCAGGATAAGCTCGAGCTGCTCCAGGGGGCAGCTGGCGCGCTGGTGTGGCTTGGGCGGCGCCGTCCGTGGCAGGAGCTCACTGCCAATGCCGGCGTGCCGCCAAAGGCTCTGACGGCGGCGCTGTATGGCGCCAGGGTTGGCTTGGAGGGTTCTGGCGAGTGGGCGAGGGTAGTGCGTGGCTCTGCAGGCGAGCAAGGGCTAGGGGCGGGACGCGGCGAGGGCGGCAGTGCGACGCGGCGACTCGGTGCGCGCGTGTGCAAAACGTGCGCTCTGGGCGCGCCCAGAGCACGCACGGGACGTGTTCGACGAAATGCCAGGGCAGCCTAGAGTGCTAGAGGGAGGCTGGCAATTAACAGGACAGGGATAGGGATAGCTAGGAGCTTAGTGGACAAGGTTGCTGGGTCAGAGGATCAAGTACACAGTGCAAACTAAAACTCATGTCAAAACTGACTGTGCACACCAAGTGTTCGACAGAATGCTAAGTGCATCTAGGCAACTCTGGGAGTGGCCAAAAACTCCAGATCGGGGTCTCCCTGGACGTAGGTGATGATGGCAAGATCATTTGGGCAAAACCAGAAACTTGCTAGTGCAAGTTTTGCAAAACTTCAGTTTTGGATAGAAAGAAAAAGGTCTCATTGCATGCACTTAAAATCCTCCAATGGGTCCACTCTCCTGGACTTAAGGGTTTTGTAGGGAGGGCTACAAGCAGGAAAAAGCTCATGGGCACTAGAGCAAAATAAAATAGGGTTGCAGTACAAATCACCAAACTGGACCAGAATGAAAAAGAGGTTGATTCACTCAAATTTTTCAAAGAACAACACTGGTTTTTAGCATAAAGTTTAATTATATGCATCTACTGACATCTCCAAACACTTGGAAGAATTTTTAAAGGAATATTTAAATAGGTTGTAGTGCAAAAATACCTACTGGACCAGATTTGAAAAGTTGATGTAGGGCTCAAAATCTCCAATAACCAAAAGATATTTTTGCATAAAAGTGATGTGGAAACATCACACGACATCCCCAAATTTTGGTGAAATTTTTAAATGCATGAATCAAATGGTTGCAGTGCAACAGAGACTCCAAGTTCATGAAAATCATTTTAAAAGAATAAAGCTCAGGGAAAAGCAATCTTGCAATTAAATCCACTGATAAAGAATTGTTTCATAGAGAGAGTATACAAATCCAATAATACTTTTGGAAAGTTTCCACTCGAGGTAAAAACCCATAATATCAAAAGGTAAATCTAGACAAATGGAAAAGTTTAATTTCCTGGCAAAATTTTAATTAATAAAACAAGGTCAAAATTTTGGGGTGTCACATCTCCTGAGGGAGACATGCCGCAAAGCACGCCTCCAAGTGGTGCCCGAGCACCTCCCTCGTGATGTTGGCAAGGTCTGAGGACCTCCAGAAGAGAGCCCCCGAGCCCTGCCCGAGAAGGGTGCCGGGCACGCCTTCCTATGCGATGGAGGGAGGTGCCCCTTGAGGGAGTCCTGGACTAAGGGTTCCTCGGGCGTCCGGCTTGTTATCCATGGGCCGGACTGGTGGGCTGTGAAGACATGAAGACCGAAGACTATACCCGTGTCCGAATAGGACTCTCCTTGGCATGGAAGGCAAGCTAGGCGACCAACTATGAAGATTCCTTTTTATGTAACTGACTCTATGTAACCCTAGATCCCTCTGGTGTCTATATAAACCGGAGGGCGTAGTCCGAAAAGGATATACTCATTACCATAGTCATACAGGCTAGGCCTTTAGGGTTTAGCCATTACGATCTCATGGTAGATCAACTCTTGTAATACTCATATTCATCAAGATCAATCAAGCAGGAAGTAGGGTATTACCTCCATCGAGAGGGCCTGAACCTGGGTAAACATCATGTCCCCCTGTTACCATCGACCTTAGACACACAGTTCGGGACCCCCTACCCGAGATCCGCCGGTTTTGACACCGACATTGGTGATTTCATTGAGAGTTCCACTGCGACGTCGACGAAAGGTTCGATTGCTCGCCCTGTCCTTAAAGACAACATCACCTCGGGGGGAGTTTGATGACCACAAGTATAGGGGATCTATCGTAGTCCTTTCGATAAGTAAGAGTGTCGAACCCAACGAGGAGCAGAAGGAAATGATAAGCGGTTTTCAGCAAGGTATTCTTTGCAAGCACTGAAATAATAGGTAACAGATAGTTTTGTGATAAGATAATTTGTAACGAGCAACAAGTAACAAAAGTAAATAAAGTGCAGCAAGATGGCCCAATCCTTTTTGTAGCAAAGGACAAGCCTAGACAAACTCTTATGTAGAGAAAAGCGCTCCCGAGGACACATGGGAATTATCGTCAAGCTAGTTTTCATCACGTTCATATGATTCGCGTTCGGTACTTTGATAATTTGATATGTGGGTGGACCGGTGCTTGGGTGCTGTTCTTACTTGAAAAAGCATCCCAGTTATGATTAACCCCTATTGCAAGCATCCGCAACTACAAAAGAAGTATTAAGGTAAACCTAACCATAGCATGAAACATATGGATCCAAATCAGCCCCTTACGAAGCAACGCATAAACTAGGGTTTAAGCTTCTGTCACTCTAGCAACCCATCATCTACTTATTACTTCCCAATGCCTTCCTCTAGGCCCAAATAATGGTGAAGTGTCATGTAGTCGACGTTCACATAACACCACTAGAGGAGAGACAACATACATATCATCAAAATATCGAACGAATACCAAATTCACATGACTACTAATAGCAAGACTTCTCCCATGTCCTCAGGAACAAACGTAACTACTCACAAAGCATATTCATGTTCATAATCAGAGGAGTATTAATATGCATAAAGGAACTGAACATATTATCTTCCATCAAATAAACCAACTAGCATCAACTACAAGGAGTAATCAACACTACTAGCAACCTACAGGTACCAATCCCAGACTTAGAGACAAGAATTGGATACAAGATATGAACTAGGGTTTGAGCGGAGATGGTGCTGGTGAAGATGCTAATGGAGATTGGCCCCCTCCCGATGAGAGGAGCGTTGGTGATGATGATGGCGATGATTTCCCCTCCCAGAGGGAAGTATCCCCGGCAGAACAGCTCCGCCAGAGCCCTAGATTGGTTCCGCCAAGGTTCCGCCTCGTGGCGGCGGAGTCTCGTCCCAAAAGCTTGCTTATTATTTTTCTTCGGACGAAAGACTTCACATAGCAGAAGATGGGCACCGGAGGGCCAACAGGGGGCCCACGCGGCAGGGGCGCGCCCAGGGGGTAGGGCGCGCCCCCCACCCTCGTGGCCAGGGTGTGGGCCCCCTCTAGTATTTCTTCCGCTCAGTATTTTTTATTATTTCCAAAAATAACTTTCGTGGAGTTTCAGGAATTTTGGAGTTGTGCAGAATAGGTCTCTAATATTTGCTCCTTTTCCAGCCCAGAATTCCAACTGCCAGCATTCTCCCTCCTTATGTAAACCTTGTAAAATAAGAGAGAATAGGCATAAGTATTGTGACATAATGTGTAATAACAACCCATAATGCAATAAATATCAATATAAAAGCATGATGCTAAATGGACGTATCAACTCCCCCAAGCTTAGACCTCGCTTGTTCTCAAGCGGAAGCCGATAACGATAAATATGTCCACATGTTTAGAGGTAGAGGTGTCGATAAAATAAAATACGGACATGAGGGCATCATGATCATTCTCATAACAGCAACATAAATGGAAAATGTCATATGATCTCTTATGCTCAAGTAATAATCTATTCACAATGCAAAGTATGAATCAGAAACATTATTGAGAACTAACAAACTATAATCTCAGTCATTGAAGCAATTGCAATTTATCATAACATCAGAAAGGGTCTATGTCAGAGCTTTTCAGCAAGTCCACATACACAACTATCATTTAATCCTTCACAATTGCTAACACTCACGCAATACTTGTGGTTACGGAGTTTTAACCGGACACAGAGAAAGATAGGGGCTTATAGTTTCGCCTCCCAACCTTTTACCTCAAGGGTAATGTCAACAATAATAGCTCATGCTAACCTACATCCAATTAGATATATATATATATATATATATATATATATATATATATATATATATATATATATATATATATATCAGGATTTTTCCAACATCCTGTGCTTGCCAAAGGATAAAATGTAAAGGTGAAGGTCACCATGACTCTTGCATAAGGTAGAAGATAATAATAAAAGATAGGCCCCTCATAGAGGGAAGCAGAGGTTGCCATGCGCTTTCAGGGTTGGATGCACAAAATCTTAATGCGAAAGAACATCACTTTATATTGCCACTTGTGATATAGACCTTTATTATGCAGTCTGTCGCTTTTATTTCTTCCACATCACAGGATCGTATAAAGCTTATTTCCTCCACACCAATCAATCATACATATTTAGAGAGCAATTTTTATTGCTTGCACCGATGACAACTTACTTGAAGGGTCTTACTCAATCCATAGGTAGATATAGTGGACTCTCATGGCAAAACTGGTTTAAGGGTATTGGGAAGCACAAGTAGTATCTCTACTTGGTGCAAAGAATTTGGCTAGCATGAGGGGGAAAGGCAAGCTCAACATGTTGGATGATCCATGACAATATACTTTATCTTAGATATAAGAAAACATAACCCATTACGTTGTCTTCCTTGTCCAACATCAACTCTTTAGCATGTCATATTTTAATGAGTGCTCCCAATCATAAAAGATGTCCAAGATAGTATATTTATATGTGAAACCTCTCTTTCTTTATTACTTCCTATTAATTGCAATGATGACCAAAGTTATGTCTTTCAACTCTCAACAACTTTTAATCATCATACTCTTTCTATGTGAAGTCATTACTCTCAATAAGATCCATATGATCTCTTTGTTTCTTTTTATTCTTTTTCTTTTCTTTTTTCCCTCAAGATCATGGAATAATCAAGCCCTTCACTCAACACTAATCTTTATCATATAGCTCACAGACTCGATTACAACGAGGGATCATAAAGCAAAACTCAAAACTAGATCATACCAAAACTTTATTCTACTAGATCAAGATACTACGCATATGATTGAACTAAGAAAAATAGTAAAGATAGGAGTGTGATGGTGATACGATACCGGGGCACCTCCCCCAAACTTGGCAGTTGCCAAGGGGAGTGCCCATACCCATGTGATTATGTCTCCTTTGCTAGTGAAGAAGAAGATGGTTTAGTTGATGGCGTAGGCTTCTTCCTTAATTTGCGCTTGAGGACAGAATTTTGATCCCTCAGGTCATCAATCTCATGCTCCAGGCTTAATATCTTTTTGCATAGTTCCTGCTTGTTTTCCTACAAGAGGCGAAAAGGGATAAACTCGATCTTAAGTTTCTTTGCTCTATCAGGGAGGCTTGACTTTTTGAACACCACATGCATGTCCCCAGGTTGAGGTAATGGGACTTCATCTTCATTTGAGCTCGTCTCCTCCTTTCTCTTGGGTTCATAGTCCTCTTCTTGTTCCGTAGTCCAACCACAATGCTCCACATCCCCATAGACCTTAGGGTCTGCAAGGTAATCAGCCACATAGCTTTCTCCTTCGGAATCCTGGGACGACATGTTACTCTAATCTACAGCAGGACAGCTTGAAACGAAAACAGAGCATATTTGCGTCATACGGGAGTCAAAACCTTCGGGAGATTATATAATGAATTTTTACCGACCAAAATACGTAACGTGCAAGAAAACGGAGTCCGGAGAGCACACGAGGTACCCACGAGGCAGGGGGCGCGCCCAGGGGGTAGGGCTCGCCCTCCACCCTCGTGGAGGCCTCGTGTCCTTCCCGAACTGCTTCTTATTTTTCAATTTTTGTAAAAATTCCAAAACAGAGAAAAATTGCCATTAGAACTGTTTTGGAGTCGGTTTACTTACTGTACCACATACCTATTCCTCTTCGGAGTCTGAAATGTTCCGGAAAGTGTCCCTTATGTATTCCTCCGGGGTTACGGTTTCAATAACATTAGTTTCAACATTTATAGGATTACCTGAGATATAATGTTCAATTCTTTGACCGTTCACCACCTTCGGATTTGTGCCTTCAAAGTTGTTGATTTTTATGGCACCGGAACGTTAGACCTCTTCGATAACATAAGGACCTTCCCATTTAGAAAGATTTTTTCCTACAAAAAATCTTAAACGAGAGTTGTATAGTAATACATAATCACCTACATTAAACTCACACTTTTGTATCCTTTTGTCATGCCATCTTTTAACTTTTTCTTTAAACAATTTGGCATTCTCATAGGCTTGGGTTCTCCATTCATCAAGTGAGCTAATGTCAAATAACCACTTCTCACCGGCAAGTTTGAAATCATAATTGAGCTCTTTAATAGCCCAATATGCCTTATGTTCTAGTTCGAGAGGTAAGTGACATGCTTTTCCATAAACCATTTTATACGGAGACATACCCATAGGATTTTTATATGCAGTTCTGTAGGCCCATAATGCATCATCAAGTTTCTTGGACCAATTCTTTCTAGATCTATTAACAGTCTTTTGCAAAATTAATTTGAGTTCTCTATTACTCAATTCTACTTGACCACTAGACTGTGGGTGATAAAGGAGATGCAATTCTATGATTAACATCATACTTAGCAAGCATTTTACAGAAAGCACCATGAATAAAATGTGAACCACCATCAGTCATTAAATATCTAGGGACTCCAAACCTCGGGAAAATAACTTCTTTAAGCATCTTAATAGAGGTGTTATGATCAGCACTACTAGTTGGAATAGCTTCTACCCACTTAGTAACGTAAGAAACAATAACTAAAATATGTGTATATCCATTAGAGGCAGGAAACGGTCCCATATAATCAAAGCCCCAAACATCAAATGGTTCAATAACAAGTGAATAATTCATAGGCATTTCTCGACGTCTACTAATATTACCAATTCTTTGACATTCATCGCAAGATAAGACAAACTTACGGGCATCCTTGAAGAGAGTAGGCCAATAGAAACCGGATTGCAATACCTTATGTGCAGTTCTGTCTCCCGCGTGGTGTCCTCCATAAGCCTCGGAGTGACACTTGCGTAGGATCTGTTCCTGATCATGCTCAGGTACACAACGTCTAATAACACCATCTACTCCTTTATAAAGATGTGGTCATACCAAAAGTAATGTCTCAAATCATAGAAAAACTTTTTCTTTTGCTGGTATGTGAAACTAGGTGGTATAAATTTAGCAACAATGTAATTAGCATAATCAGCATACCATGGAGCAGTACAAGAAGCATTTATGACATTTAATTGTTCATCAGGAAAGCTATCATCAATAGGTAGTGGGTCATCAAGAAGATTCGCTAACCTAGACAAGTTGTCTGCAACGGGGTTCTCAGCTCCCTTTCTATCAATAATATGCAAATCAAATTCTTGTAGCAAGAGAACCCATCTAATAAATCTAGGTTTAGCATCTTTCTTTTCCATAAGGTATTTAATAGCAGCATGATCCATGTGAATAGTTACTTTAGAATCAACAATATAAGGTCTAAACTTATCACATGCGAATACAACTGCTAAGAATTCTTTTTCAGTAGTAGCATAATTTCTCTGAGCATTGTCTAGAGTTTTACTAGCATATTGAATAACATTTAATTTCTTATCAACTCTTTGCCCTAGAACAGCTCCTACAACATAATCACTAGCATCACACATAATTTCAAAAGGTAAATTCCAATCAGGTGGCTGAACAATAGGTGCAGAGATCAATGCTTTCTTAAGTATTTCAAATGCTTCTACACAATCGTCATCAAAGACAAATGGTGTATCTTTTTGTAATAAATTAGTTAGAGGCCGGGAAATTTTTGAGAAGTCCTTAATGAACCTCCTATAAAAACCGGCATGACCAAGGAAACTTCTTATACCTTTGATGTCCTTAGGACATGGCATCTTTTCAATAGCATCAACCTTAGCTTTATCAACTTCAATACCTCTTTCAGAAACTTTATGCCCCAAGACAATACCTTCATTAACCATAAAGTGGCACTTCTCCCAATTCAAGACAAGGTTAGTTTCTTCGCATCTCTGCAAAACTCGATCAAGGTTGCTCAAGCAATCATCAAAAGAGGATCCATAAACGGAGAAATCATCCATGAAAACCTCACATATCTTTTCACAAAAGTCAGAGAATATAGCCATCATGCATCTTTGGAAGGTAGCAGGTGCATTACATCAACCAAAAGGCATACGTCTATAAGCAAAAGTACCAAAAGGGCAAGTAAAAGTGGTCTTTGATTGATCATCGGCTGACACGGGTATTTGACAGAAACCAGAATAACCATCTAGAAAGCAAAAATGTGTATGTTTGGATAATCTTTCTAGCATTTGATCAATAAAAGGTAACGGGTAATGATCCTTTTTAGTAGCTTTATTTAATTTGTGGAAATCAATTACCATCCTATAACCTGTAATAATTCTTTGCGGAATCAATTCATCTTTATCATTAGGAACTACAGTAATACCTCCGTTCTTAGGGACACAATGAACAGGACTTACCCACTGACTATCAGCAACGGGATAAATAATACCTGCCTCAAGAAGCTTTAGTATTTCCTTTCTTACCACTTCTTTCATCTTAGGATTCAGCCGCCGTTGGTGATCACGAACTGGTTTGGCATCTTTCTCCAAATTTATTTTATGTAGACATAGAGTGGGACTAATGCCCTTAAGATCATCAAGAGTATATCCAATAGCAGCGCAGTGCTTCTTCAGAGTTTTCAATAATCTCTCTTCCTCATGCTCTGAAAGGTTAGCACTAATAATAACATGATATATCTTCTTTTCATCAAGATAAGCATATTTAAGGGTATCAGGCAATGGTTTAAGCTCAAATACGAGATCACCCTTGGGTGGAGGAGGATCCCCTAGGATTTCAACGGGCAAATTGTGTTTCAAGATGGGTTCCTGTTTAAATAATACTTCATCTATTTCCCTTCTTTCATTCATAAACATGTCATTTTCATGGTCTAGCAAGTATTGTTCTAAAGGATCACTAGGAGGTACGGCAATAGAAGCAAGACCAATAATTTCATCTTTACTAGGCAATTCCTCTTCACGGTGTTGTCTACGAAATTTAGAGAAATTAAACTCATGAGACATATCACCCAGACCAATAGTAACAACATCCTTTTCGCAGTCTATCTTAGCATTAACAGTGTTTAAGAAGGGTCTACCAAATATAATGGGACAAAAGCTATCTTGTGGGGAACCAAGAACAAGAAAATCAGCAGGATATTTAGTTTTCCCACACAAGACTTCAACATCTCTAATAATTCCCATGGGTGAAATAGTATCTCTATTGGCAAGTTTAATTGTGACATCAATATCTTCTAACTCAATAGGTGCAATACCATGCATAATTTCTTTGTATAAGTCAATAGGTATTGCACTAGCACTAGAACCCATATCACATAAGCCATGATAACAATGATCTCCTATTTTAACAGAAATAACAGGCATGCCTACCACAGGTCTATGTTTATCTTTAGCACAAGGTTTAGCAATTCTAGCAGTTTCATCACAGAAATAAATAACATGCCCATCAATATTATCAGACAAGAGATCTTTAACAATAACAATATTAGGTTCAACTTTAACTTGCTCAGGAGGTGTATAAGTTCTAATATTGCTTTTACGAACCACAGTTGAAGCTTTAGCATGATCCTTTATTCTAACAGGGAAAGGTGGTTTCTCAACATAAGCAGTAGGAACAATAAGATCATTATAAGTGATAGTCTTTTCTTCAACTTTAATAGGTGCAGCTACTTTTACTTCTATGGGAGGATGATATTTAAACCACTTCTCCTTAGGGAGATCAACATGAGTAGCAAAAGATTCACAGAAAGAAGCTACTATCTCTGAGTCAAGTCCATATTTAGTGCTAAATTTACGGAAAACATCGGTATCCATAAAAGATTTAACACAATCAAACTTAGTTGTCATACCTGACTCCTTACCTTCGTCGAGATCCCAATCTTCAGATTTGCATTTAATTCTTTCCAATAAATCCCATTTGAATTCAATAGTCTTCATCGTAAAAGAGCCAGCACAAGAAGTAGCGAGCATGGTGCGATTGTTATCAGAAAGCCGAGCATAAATTTTTTGAATAATTATTCCTCTTGGGAGCTCATGATTGGGGCATGAATATAACATTGATTTAAGCCTCCCCTAAGCTTGAGCGATGCTTGCTCCTTCGCGAGGCCAAAAATTATATATATAATTGCGATCACGATGAACATGATGCATAGGATAAAACTTCTGATGAAATTCCAATTTCATTCGTTTGTAGTTCCATGATCCCATATCATCACATAGCCTATACCATGTCAATGCATCTCCCTTCAAAGATAAAGGGAAAACCTTCTTCTTAATAACATCATCGGGCACACCCGCAAGCTTAAATAATCCACAAACTTCATCCACATATATTAGGTGCTCATTAGGATGCATTGTTCCGTCTCCTGCAAAAGGATTAGCTAGCAGTTTTTCTATCATACCTGAAGGAATCTCAAAATAGACATTTTCATTTTCAGTAGATTCAGTAGGTTGAGGAGCAACTCTTTGCTCTACTGGTCGGGGTGAAGATACCTCGAACAAGCCCCTCAGAGGATTACTTTCCATAGTAACAAGTGACAGTAAATTTCAGCACACTATATAAAATTTTCCTTACCAAATTCCACCTACCAAAGGCGCTTCACTCCCCGGCAACGGCGCCAGAAAAGAGTCTTGATGACCCACAAGTATAGGGGATCTATCGTAGTCCTTTCGATAAGTAAGAGTGTCGAACCCAACGAGGAGCAGAAGGAAATGATAAGCGGTTTTCAGCAAGGTATTCTGTGCAAGCACTGAAATAATAGGTAACAGATAGTTTTGTGATAAGATAATTTGTAACGAGCAACAAGTAACAAAAGTAAATAAAGTGCAGCAAGATGGCCCAACCCTTTTTGTAGCAAAGGACAAGCCTATACAAACTCTTATATAGAGAAAAGCGCTCCCGAGGACACATGGGAATTATCGTCAAGCTAGTTTTCTTCACGTTCATATGATTCGCGTTCGGTACTTTGATAATTTGATATGTGGGTGGACCGGTGATTGGGTGCTGTTATTACTTGAACAAGCATCCCACTTATGATTGACCCCTATTGCAATCATCTGCAACTACAAAAGTAGTATTAAGGTAAACCTAACCATAGCATGAAACATATGGATCCAAATCAGCCCCTTACGAAGCAACGCATAAACTAGGGTTTAAGCTTCTGTCACTCTAGCAACCCATCATCTACTTATTACTTCCCAATGCCTTCCTCTAGGCCCAAATAATGGTGAAGTGTCATGTAGTTGACGTTCACATAACACCACTAGAGGAGAGACAACATACATCTCATCAAAATATCGAACGAATACCAAATTCACATGACTACTAATAGCAAGACTTCTCCCATGTCCTCAGGAACAAACGTAACTACTCACAAAGCATATTCATGTTCATAATCAGAGGAGTATTAATATGCATAAAGGATCTGAACATATGATCTTCCACCAAATAAACCAACTAGCATCAACTACAAGGAGTAATCAACACTACTAGCAACCTACAGGTACCAATCCCAGACTTAGAGACAAGAATTGGATACAAGAGATGAACTAGGGTTTGAGTGGAGATGGTGCTGGTGAAGATGCTGATGGAGATTGGCCCCCTCCCGATGAGAGGAGCGTTGGTGATGACGATGGCGATGATTTCCCCCTCCCGGAGGGTAGTGTCCCCGGCAGAACAGCTCCGCCAGAGCCCTAGATTGGTTCCGCCAAGGTTCCGCCTCGTGGCGGCGGAGTCTCGTCCCGAAAGCTTGCTTATTATTTTTCTTCGGACGAAAGACTTCATATAGCAGAAGATGGGCACCGGAGGTCCAACAGGGGGCCCACGAGGCAGGGGCGCGCCCAGGGGGGTAGGGCGCGCCCCCACCCTCGTGGCCAGGGTGTGGGCCCCCTCTGGTATTTCTTCCGCTCAGTATTTTTTATTATTTCCAAAAATAACTTTCGTGGAGTTTCAGGACTTTTGGAGTTGTGCAGAATAGGTCTCTAATATTTGCTCCTTTTCCAGCCCAGAATTCCAGCTGCCAGCCCTTGTAAAATAAGAGAGAATAGGCATAAGTATTGTGACATAATGTGTAATAACAGCCCATAACGCAATAAATATCGATATAAAAGCATGATGCAAAATGGACGTATCGGAGTTCTGGCCCCAGGCCAAACCCTCTAGTTGGGCGGCTTTACCATGATCGCCCGTTCGGCCGTTGAGCCTACGATGACCTCTCGGGCCATCGAAAATCCCCTTCGCATCAACTCCGAACACTCCAGGCAGATGGATCCGGCAGAGTTTTCATCCTTGAACGAGCTCCTAGATCGCATCGCCGCTTTGGGAATCGCCACAGGTTACGATCGGATCGGGCCTAAAACCGATCAAGGAGAAATTAAAACTCCACCGGTCGCCCACCAGATAGTGGTAGTCGAGGAGCAGGACGGCGAGTCTTCTTCTATATCGAAGACGGACTATTTCCGGATCGCCGATCTGGAAGAACCGGATACCCACCAGTGCTCTGAACATAGAATCGGACGGCAGTCCTAAACAATCAGAAGATACTCCGGAGCCCGGACTGTTGAGTCTGGAAGGTCTTCAGACTACGGGTAATCAATCGGGTCAGGGTTCGGATTTAATTCCACCCACCCACCCGGACATAGACGCTCTCAGGAGCATCAAAGAAGCAGTCTCAGGAAACGGTCCACCACCTCTGGGCCAAATTCCTCCTTGTCAAAGATAAGGTAAAAGATTGCCGTGACGAGGACGCGATATCAGCGTTCTGCAACAACTGCGCGGACGAAGGTATCCTTAACGCCATCAATCTCCGCCGCATACTGAAGTTCGCTGACTTAGCAACTATCATACAAAAGTATAGTGCGATGGAAAGCGCCTGGAAAACTTAGGCAGCTTGCTGGGAACCGTCGGTCCCAACTCAACCCCTCCTACAGGCGAAGAGGGCGCACCCCCGTGGCACGCCCAGTCCAACAGTCAAGAAACATAAACCCATTACGCGGCACGACACCGTTCTGGAGGGATGGCTCGATGGCCCATGCAAAATACACACGATGCCAGATATCGTGGCAACCCACAGCCTTAGAGCATGTTGGATACTCCGGCAGGTCGCCAAGAGTGGCGAGGACATCCTTATCAAGGACACCCCAGAACGGCACCCTCCAGAAAACGACGACACAAGAGTACTGACAGTCTTCGAGACATTCGCTTCAAACAACAAGCGCAAAAGGGCACTTCGCGACCTTGCCGAAGTCTGCCAAATCGCTGCAATAAACCCTTGGAACGACATGGCTATAACATTTAATGTCAGTGACGAACCAAGGTACAGGACAGTCCGAGTGCCAGCCTCATTAGTCCTCAGTCCTATCGTGGACGGGGGTTTCGACTTACTAAGGTCCTCATGGACGGCGGCAGTGGACTAAATCTCTTTTATGTGGACACAGTCCACAAAATGGAAATAGACAGGAGCCGCATCAAGCAAAGTAGCACAACCTTCCAAGGAATCATTCCAAGTCGGGAGGCACGGTGCACAGGCAAAATCACACTGGACGTGGTATTCAGCACGTCGGAGAATTATCGGTCCGAAGAAATCACTTTCCAAGTGGCCCCTTTCAGCAGCGGATACCACGCCCTGTTGGGGCGGGATGCTTTTACACGCTTCCAAGCTATACCTCATTACGGGTATATGAAGCTCAAAATGCCCGGACCAAACGGTATAATCACTCTCGTCAGTGATCCGGACATAGCACTCCGCGCTGAAAACAAAACCGCATCCTTGGCCCTTGAGGCGCTACCCGAAGCCCTCGCGGCCGAAGAATTAACCGCACTGCGCTCCGCGGTGGACAGGGACGATGTGATACTCGACAAACGCCCAAAATCCACCTCCTTCAAACCAGCAGAAGAAATAGTCATATTCCAGGTCCACCCAACGGACCCTAAGAAGACAGCATCCATCGGAGCGCAACTGAACCCAACAGTTGACGCCGCACTACGAGAATTCCTGTGCGAAAACTGGGACATATTTGCCTGGCACCCTTCAGATATGCCAGGGATCCCACGCAAGCTGGCCGAACGTAGCCTCAATATATTAAAGGGATTTAAACCGGTCAAGCAAACACTGCGGCACTTTTCCGAACCCAAGCCACAAGCCATGGGGGAGGAGCTGGCCAAACTTATCGATGCCGGATTCATTAGAGAAATCAAACATCCGGACTGGCTGGCAAACCTGGTGATGGTACCAAAGAAGGACAAATCCTGGCGCCTGTGTGTCGATTTCAAAGACCTCAACAAGGCTTGCCCTAAGGATCCCTTCCCCTCCCCCACATTGATCAAATCATTGAGGCCACCGCAAGACACGACTCACTGTGTTTCCTCGATCCATATTCCGGATACCATCAAATCAAAATGAAGGAGTCCGATCAAGCTGCAACAACATTTATTACCCCAAATGGGCCATTCTGCTTCAAGACCATGCCCTTCGGGCTCAAGAACGCCGGCACCACATACCAACGCATGATTCAAACCTGCCTAGAGAAGCAGATCAGCAAGACAGTAGAAGCTTACGTCGATGACGTCGTCATCAAAACTAGGCATGTCAAAACACTAATAGACGACTTACGTCTTACATTCGACAACCTCCATGCGTATGACATTAAACTCAACCCGGAAAAGTGTGTCTTCGGCGTCCCTGCTAGAAAACTGCTGGGCTTCATCATCTCCAATAGAGGGATAGAAGCAAACCCAGCTAAAATCTGAGCCTTGTCATAGTTGGCTACGCCAACAGACCTCAAACAAGTCCAAAAACTAGCTGGTTGCGTGGCAGCGTTAAGCCGCTTTATCTCCAGACTAGGAGAAAAGGCACTGCCACTCTATTGCCTCTTACGACGCACCGATAACTTCGAATGGACAGATGCGGCGACTGCCGGACTGGAGGAAATAAAGGCCCTCCTAGCAAGCAACCCAATCCTGGCCGCACCAAACGCTGGAGAACCCATGTTGCTATACATATCGGCAACACATCAGGTGGTGAGCGCCGTGCTCGTCATCAAACGAGAAGAGGACGGACACAAATGTCCACTTCAAAAACCAGTATACTACGTAAATGTTGTCCTCACTCCATGCAAATCCCGGTACCCCCATTATCAAAAGATAGCATACGCGGTCTTCATGGCATCCCGAAAGCTACGACATTACTTCCAGGAGTGTTCAATCACGGTGGCTTCTGATGTCCCGCTCAATGACATAATAAACAACCGCGATGCCATGGGACGGATCACCAAATGGGCCATAGAGCTACTTCCATTTGACATAACATACAAGCCACGTCGAGCCATCAAATCCCAAGTACTGGCTGACTTCGTCGCCGAATGGACAGAGGTCGAACTCACTAAAGAGTACGGCGCATATTCCAATTGGGTTATGTATTTTGACAGCTCCAAAATGCTGGCGGGGCTAGGAGCGGGAGTCGTGTTAACATCCCCCACTGGAGACATCGTCCAGTATGTACTCCAAATACTATACACAGACTCCAACAATGCAGCTGAATACGAGGCCCTATTGCATGGCCTTCGGATAGCCGTAGCCATGGGCATACAATGCCTAGAGGTGCGCGGGGATTCAAACCTCGCAATATCTCAAATAAATGGAGACTTTGATGCCAAAGATCCAAAGATGGCAGCCTACCGTAATGTCGTCTTAAAAATATCGGCTCGGTTCGAGGGGCTCGAATTTCATCACGTCGCCTGGGAAGGCAATCAAGCATCGGACGTCCTTGCTCACATTGGCGCCAAGCGCGACCCTGTCCCGCCCAACATTTTCCTGGAAAGGCTTTTCAAGCCATCCGTGGTGTGGCAAGGGGAGGGCAGCAACGACAGTCCAGATCCGAATACAACCTCAAATCCCGAACACACCGATAGTATCGGGGGATCAGCTACCTAAATAACACCGTCGACCAATCTCATTATGGCAGTCATTGCCCCATGGACCGAACCCTTCTTGGCCTACATTAATAGGAAAGAGCTTCCCAAAGACCAGAATGAGGCTCGCCGCATTGTCCGGCGTTCGAAGGCCTACAAGGTCGACGACGGAGAGCTCTACAAGAAAAGTACTACCGGAGTACTTCAACGATGTATCTCCGAGGAAGAGGGGTGGCAGCTTTTAGCAGAAATTCACGCTGGTCTCGGCGGACACCACGCCGTAGCTCGGGCCCTTGTTAGCAAGGCCTTCCGCACTGTGTTTTATTGGCCGACAGCCCGAGCAGACGCGCAGGACCATGTCCAACGCTGCGTCGGATGCCAACTCTTTGCCAACCAAAGCCACATGCCCCCAATTGCCTTACAAACTATCCCCATCACTTGGCCTTTCGCGGTCTGGGGACTGGATATGATCGGACCCCTTAAAGGGGGAAGCCATAAGAAAAAATACCTGCTGGTCATGGTAGATAAATTCACTAAGTGGATAGAGGCCAAACCGGTCAAAATGGCCGAGGCCGGACCAGTGATAGATTTCACATCCGGTGTTGTGCACCGCTATGGTGTTCCACACAGCATCATCACCGATAACGGCTCCAATTTCACAGCCGACGAGGTAAAAACCTGGTGTGTTAATCTGGGCATTAAACTCGATTATGCCTCCGTCTATCACCCACAAACAAATGGTCAAGTCGAACGAGCCAATGGTCTCATTATGAGCGGCATTAAACCCAGACTAGTGCGGTCTTTGAAAGAATCAGACAAGCACTGGGTCGAGGAGCTCGACTCCGTACTTTGGGGGCTGCGGACCATGCCCAATCGCACTACCGGATACACACCCTTCTTCATGGTGTACGGCGCAGAGGCTGTGTTACCCTGCGACATTATTCATGACTCACCTCGAGTGCGCATGTATGAAGAGAGAGAAGCCAAGCTTGATCGGCAGGAGAACTTAGATGCCCTGGAGGAGGAGCGCGACGTCGCAAAAGCCCATTCCGCATTTTATCAACAGCAGGCTCAAAGATATCAAAGGAGAGAAGTACGGGCCAAAACTTATAATGTTGGCGAACTAGTTCTACGCTTGCCGGAGAAGAAAAAGGACAAACTCAAGCCCAAGTGGGAGGGTCCCTTCATCATCGACGAAGTTCTCACCGGAGGAGCGTACCGCCTGCGTGATGCCTCAGACAATCGCTTAGAGCCGAACCCATGGAACGCGGCCAGACTCCGAAGATTCTATGCCTAGCGCTGAAATCTTTGTTCGTCCCCTTCTCCCTACTATATACCCTATTTTTTTCTCTCATTTTTGCTTTCCTTTTCTTTTTAGCCTTAAAGCTTTCGCGTGGCTCAACCGCGCACTTGTGACGTATACATCTTTAAATATGTACGTCCATTATACCTGGGGGCTTCTGGGACAGAAGCTTTGTATTATTATTCCTTGAGCATCAAGCTCTTCACATATGAGTTTTTCCATATGTACCTTTTCTTCGCCACTATATGCACCGATATGACTTAAGTTTTGGCCAAGCTGGGTTGCCTGGCTCCTGTGCTTATGCCCTACGTTCCTGTTAGTTCGGCTAGGGCATAAAGGGAGCACCTCTGCGATTGTTACTGCCGGGTCATCCGGATGTGTACCTCAGACTGGGTGAAGCCGAAAGCTAGCGTTCTTAAGGGAATATTCGGTCGGTGAATTAAAGACGTTTTTGGCAATCACCCCATTGTGAACCCCCAGAAGATATACACACTGTGATTTTCACATCACACTTCAGACATGTACACTAATACATGCACACCCAAGGAAAGGAACCCTTAACGGAACTATTCTCTCTGGAAGATGTTTCTTACTATCTCAATGTAATATAACATAGCTAGCCGGATACAACTTGTCTGTTCAAGCAACTATGACCCCTACGCCTAGTTTCCGTGCATACCCCGGTCTATTCGGCCGTGCGGGTATTCGGAAACACTCCGCACCTTCGGGTCCGGAGGTTGAAGTGAAAAGGTCCGCCATGACAAATGCTATACAATTCAGCTAGAGTTACATATATCAAGGAAAGTACATACTCACTTGGACTCAAACACTTCCTCCTCTACACCGTCCAAAAGGCGGTCCAACTTACAATCCTGTTGGGAATATTTGGCGGCCACCTCTACTTGGTCATATACTAAACTAACAGGAATTTCTTCCCCATTCGACCCTAGCGGTCCGACACGGGCCATGTGATTAGGATACAGCTTGGTATATCGCGTCTTCACCATGGCCCAGGCTTCTCGCACACCCTCTCGGCAGGCCGATATCTTCCATAGTCGGATACGCCGCCGCGCTCCTTTGAACAGCTCTACAAGCTCCTCCATACTTCCTGGAGGGGAGGCGGATGGCCATAGGGCCTTGGAAACACTCCGCATCGCCAGCCGAGCCTGTTCGTGCACTTGCGACAGCCCTTGCAGCAGATCACTTGATGATCCGGATACCTCCTCTTCAGGATGGCCCGTCAATATACCTGCAATCATAACTATATCAGTTCCATCTATCTCCGAACTACTTTAAAATAGTTCAGACACATACTGAATATGCCGCCCCGCAGCTTCTTGTTCTCCTTCACGGAATCGGCTAGCTGGGCCCGCACATCCGTCAGCTCTTCGCCCAGCTGGGTCTTGCAATCCTGGAGTTGGTTTTTCTCAACAATGACCTGCTTCAGCACACGTTCGCCCGCAGCATATAGCCTTTTGGCTTCTTGTTCATTCTCTTGCGCGACTTCCAGTGCCTCCTTGAGTTCCTCTGACAATTATGTCATGGTATAGGCAACACTGTTAGCATTAATGGCATATAATTACATTTTCTTGATGGAGGGGAATATTACCAGGTGACGCCTTCTTGGATTTCTCCAGTTCAGCAGCGACAGCAGTTAGCTGTGTCTGACACCTTTTTAGCTCTTGGGCTAACAGGACGTTCTTCTTCGTAAGAGCCTGGTTAAACAACAATCCTCAAATCAGTTGTACCAACTACTTTAAGTCTCGGGGGCTACTGGCACATGGCTATCATATTTTGGGCACAGTAAACTTACCTGCACGTCTGTTAAATACTGCTTTGTGGCTCTACTAAGCCCGTTTCGAGCAGCTCGGATGTATGCGTCAGCCGAGCTGAAGGGATTGAATGCCTCTTCCGAGAACTCGGGGTCTCGTAAAACAGCCCTGCAGCGCCGATGATTCAGGGCGCTCTCTACTTCCGAGTTGGTAACGGACATATTTTCCGAACCCTCGGCCGAAGGACAGTCCGGTGTTGTTTCCGTACCGGCTCCCATTTCTCTGGGGGGTCTAAATCCCGGTTGTTGGGAGTACGGCTGGCCGGACCCCCGGACATAGTCCGGCGAACCTTTTTTCTGGTGCAAGACAAATGCACAAGTTACATTTGGATGTGACTAATAAAGTATACCTTCAAATTCGTACCTCTTCGACGAGGGACCGGTCGTGTCTTCACCGGCCTTCCTTTTAGAGGACTTGCTCGGCTCTAGAGCCGCTCTCTTTGGAGTCGCCCCCGGAGTAGCATGGCGTGCCGAACGCCTCCCTTTGGAGCACGAGGTAGTGCGGTAGGTGAGGCAATGCGAGGAAACTCTTTCGAGGGGGATTTTTCTTGATTACTTACGTGGGAAGCAGGAAGAAGACCAGGATAATCGGCGATAATGGCCACTTCAGTGCCATCGTAGCTCGCCTGGTAAAACACCCCTTCCGCAAGTACCACGAATATATCCGAGTCCTCTTCAAACCCAGGATCCAGCTCTAGGTTGTGGTTCTCAGGCTGTGGGGCGGGGCTGTAAAGCCCCTCGGTGATTTTTCGCCAATGCTGTTATAAGCGGATTAGAAATTTATCAAAGGTGATTTGGTAAGCGGAATGAGTGAATCAGAAGGATTGGGGCTTACCCAACTGGGAGGATTATACATAGAATACCCATCTCTGCAATTGATTCGGAGAAATTCCTCTTCCTCCCCTTTGAACAGCTCGGCTAGAGCGGCGGGGGTGTCCGGACCTTTTCGACCACAGCGGGATGCGTCATCCTCCCCGTTGTAGTGCCACATTGGGAGCCCTCTATATTGAAGTGGCTAAACCCCTCGTGCTATGGAGGCCGCCATTACCTCAACTATTGTTAATCCGGACTGGGCGAGCATCTTTATCTTGCTCATGAGCTGACCAACTTCCGCACTGTCATCCTCTTCAAGACTCCGGGGACGCCAACTGTGGCGTTTCTTCAGCGGAATGCTTGCAAATTCGGGAAGACCCTTTTGAACTGGGTCGCGAAGTGCGACGTCCTCAATGTAGAACCATTCGGAAGGCCATTCTTCAGATGCCCTCCTCGGTGTGCCGGACAGGTATCCGGTATCGGCGATGCGCCACACTTCGGCTCCGCCCATTTCAAATATTGACCCCTCATGGTTACGCGGGACAAGACAGAACAACTTTCTCCACAGTTCAAAATGGGCCTCAGCACCTAGAAATAATTCGCATAAAGCGACATAACCTGCGATGTGCAGGATAGAGGCGGGAGTGAAGTTGTGCAGCTGGAGGCCATAGTATTCCAGAAGCCCTTGAAGGAACGGATGGATTGGAAATCCGGCGCCTCTTAGCAGAAAGGGGACGAAACACACTCGCTCCCCTGGACGGGTTGGGGAAGTCCTCTGCCTGGGTCTCGCCATTAAAAGAGGCCAGCCCTGCTCAAACAGGGACGAGATCCGCCGAAGGAAGAAATCCCAGCGTTTGCAATTTCGCCAATTGACTGTGGGATACAGAGCACTTCTCCCACTCGCCTTTCTCTGGGCCGGAACGGGAGGAGGAGCTGGGAATGCTAGCCATGTCGGAATGGTTTCTCCTGACGATCTCTGGGGACTTTCTCCGTGTGGCGCCGAATGGATCTAAGATCCAATCTCTTTAAATAAACGCTCTTCCTTGACTAGACGGGGTGTTATTTGCAAAAATACCCTGACCTTCCGCATTCGCTCGACACGTGGAAGCCGGAGTTATTAGCGTACAGAAGCCGAGGGGAGCGATATTGAATCAACGGCCGCATACATTACTTGGAGAAGGAACCCGTCTTGCAATGCCGAAGACAATCTGCGCGCCGAACACCCCATCATTGAAGCTTGGTTCGGGGGCTACTGAGGGAGTCCTGGACTAAGGGGTCCTCGGGCATCCGACCTATTATCCATGGGCCAGACTGGTGGGCTGTGAAGACATGAAGACCGAAGACTATACCCGTGTCCGGATAGGACTCTCCTTGGCGTGGAAGGCAAGCTAGGCGACCAACTATGAAGATTCCTTCTTATGTAACCGACTCTATGTAACCCTAGATCCCTCCGGTGTCTATATAAACCGGAGGGCGTAGTCTGGAAAGGATATACTCGTTACCATAGTCATACAGGCTAGGCCTTTAGGGTTTAGCCATTACGATCTCGTGGTAGATCAACTCTTGTAATACTCATATTCATCAAGATCAATCAAGCAGGAAGTAGGGTATTACCTCCATCGAGAGGGCCCGAACCTGGGTAAACATCGTGTCCCTTGTCTCCTGTTACCATCGACCTTAGACGCACAGTTCGGGACCCCCTACCCGAGATCCGCCGGTTTTGACACCGACATCCCTGGAGCGGGCGCTGATCCTGACAAGGCTCCAGCCGCGACGCCACCCTCCTGAGGTCCTGCATGGCGCATCTGCTTCTTCTTCTTGGGGGTGGCCTCAGGAGGGCACTCGCTCTTGCTGTCAGGGTCGTCGATTGCTGTACCTTAAAAGGCACGCTCAAGGGAGCACACCGCATCTCTTTCTTCACATGGGACCGTGATGATTCCGCCGCTTCCCGACATCTTGAGGACATTGTAGCCGTGATGGGTCACTGCCATAAACTTGGCCAGGGCTAGATACCCGAGGATGGCATTGTACGGCAGGCGGATGTGCGCAACATCGAAGTCGATGAGCTCGATGCGGTAGTTCTTGCGTTCTCCGAAGGTGACGGGAAGGCGAACCTGCCCTATCGGTGTGATGGAGCCGTCGATCACTCCTGAGAAAAGCTTGGTGGGCTGAAGCTGATCATACGGCACTTGGAGGTTGTCGAACGTGTCGACAGACAGGACGTTGAGCCCTGTGCCGCCGTCGATGAGGGTCTTGGTGACTTGCACGTTGCTGATGACTGGGGAGCAGAGCATCGGGAGGGCGCCTGCGGTGGCCGCGCACTTGAGCTGATCCGCCGAACTGAAGGTGATGGCGCACTGGGACCACCTGAGCGGGCGTGTGGCCTCAAGCTTGGGGAGGACTGCATTCACTTCACGAGCAAACTGTTTGAAGATACGCTGCGAGGCTGGGGCCTGAGCTCCGCCCAAGATGCAGGCGATAGCACGCAGCTCCTGGAAGCCCCCAGCCCCCTCGTCCTGATGATGGTCGTCATTCCTTCTTGGTGGTGGCGACAGCGGAGGAAGGCCAGCGTTGCCTTGTGGACGGTCCTCACGAGGCTGATCCCTCCAGGCACCCTCGCGAGGGTGATCCTGCCAGCTGTCATCACAAGGCCGGTCGCGCCACTCCTGGCATGGGCCACGGTCGTCCCAGCGTCCGCCACCACGTCCTCCTCCTCGGCTATAGCCCCGGTCACTGCGCTCGGGGCGTCGACCGAGGCGTCCTTCCCGAATGGCTCTGAGCTCTTGACAGTCGTTGGTGTTGTGGGTATGCAGGTTGTGGAAGGCGCGGAACGGTCGGCTGCTCTTGGATGACTCGGGCTGATCTCTGCCTTGCTTGGTGTCCGGCTCCGCCGCGAGCACGGCTGCTCCCTTGCGCTTCACGTCCTTGGCCTTGGCTTTCTTCTCCTCCGGGTCCGCAGCCGGCAGCTCGAGGAGGGAGAGGCGCCCTTTCGCAGCTCTTGCGCACTTGTTCGCCAGGTTGAACAACTCCTGAGAGGTGCACAGCTCCTCGTGGATAGTGAGCTCCTCCTCCATCTTGACGTCGCGGACACCATCAGAGAACGCAGAGATGATGGCCTCGTCCGTCACCTTGGGGATCTTGAGATGAACGTTGTTGAAGCGCTGGATGTATTTCCGTAGGGTCTCTCCTGGTTGTTGCTTGACGCGGCGCAGGTCACCCGCGGCTGGCGGGCGGTCGCGAGTGCCCTGGAAGTTGGCGACGAAGCGGTCGCGCATCTCGTCCCAGGAGGGGATCGAGCCTGGAGGCAGGTTCAGGAGCCACGGACGGGCGCCGTCTTTGAGCGCCATAGGGAACCAGTTCGACATGACTTTCTCGTCCCCGTTGGCCGCCTCGATGCTTAGCTCGTAGAGCTGCAGGAACTCCGCGGGGTTGGGGGTGCTGTCGTAGTGAGGAGGCAGATCTTGCTTGAACTTGCCCGGCCAAGTGATGCTACGCAGCTCGGGAGTGAAGGTGCGGCAGCCGGCCGTGGTTGCCGGGGCCCGTCTTGGAGGCGGAGCTTGGTCTTAACGCCCACGCGCCGCTTCGGCAAGCTGTGCGGGGCCCGGCCGTGGCAGACGATCCTGGCGCGGTGGTGCAAGGAGTGGCGAAGCGTTCCCTTGCGGTCGAGGGACTTCTTGACAGCTTCTTTCTTCTCGCGCTGGCGCCGGGCACGGCGGGTCGCGTCATGGAGGCACGCGCCTTGGCGCCAGGGCGCCGTCTTGGGGCAGAGGTGGCGGAAGTGCTCCGTGAGCTACGTCGCCTGTAGCTGGCGGAGGGCGAGGCAGAGAGAGGGATGGCGCAGGGGAGCCCCCTGCGGCGCGGACAAGCTCGGCGATGCGGTCGAGCTAGTCCTCGTAGAGGTCATCGACCGGGCGGTAGCGCAGGAGCTCATGCGCCATGAGGAGCGCGGCCCGCGTGGCCATGGGAGCGCGAAGAGCGTGGGACGACGAACCTGCGGGAGTCGGCGATGGGGTGGCGGTGCGGCCGTCCTGCCGCACCGAGGGGTGCAGCGAGGACGCTTGGTGCTCGTTTCCCGCTGGGCCGGTAGCGGCGTTGGCGGCAGGCGACGGGGAACGACGAGGTGGCCTGCCGACGGGTGCAGCCCGGCGCTCAGCACGAGCACGGCGAGCGTCCGCCATGGAGACGACGGAGCAACTGGACGCGGAGCGACGGAAAGGAAGCTTCGGCGCACCCCTACCTGGCGCGCCAAATGTCGGATCACGGGTTCCGGCAAAACACTTAATGTTCAAACTCTGGGGTGCGCACGAAGTTCTTTCCTCCCTACCGATCCACGCCCTAGCTCGCTAAGATCTCGCGGACGAACTCGACGAACTCACAACACAAAAGACACAAGATTTATACTGGTTCGGGCCACCGTTGTGGTGTAATACCCTACTCCAGTGTGGTGGTGGTGGATTGCCTCTTGGGCTAATGAACAGTACAAAGGGAAGAACAGCCTCTTGAGGTTGAGGTGTTCTTATGCTCTGTGAGCTTGTGGGTGAGAGGATGGAAGATGGAATCTCTCTCCCTGCTGTGGTGGCTAGTTCTACTTATATAGGCCTTGGTCCTCTTCCCAAATATTGAGCGAGAAGGAAGCCAACAATGGCCAATTTGAAAGGGGACAGCTAGTACAGCTTATTCTACAAAAGTAGTCTTCGCCCGCAAAAGGCTCTGGTGGTGACGCCGCCTTGGGCTCCATGGTGACCTCCGTCTTGCCGTCCTGCTGGTCTTGGTCTCATTGCACTGATATGGAAACCTTTGCTTGACGCCTCGGTACTCTGCGCCTGCGCTTGCCCCCTTAGCACCAAAGAGGAAACAAGGATGCTGCGCGCGCTGGCGCCCGCCTGGTCTCGATCGTCATGGCTCACGTCACGAGAACCTCACGAGGTTTGCCCTGCCTTGATCTCTCCGCTCCTCGCGAGCCAACCTGGTGAGGTTGCTCCCGAGGAGGTCTTGCACCGTTCGCCTCGTGAGGCTTGGCCCCTCGCGCGGGTCTTGAATGCCTTGTTGATGAAGATGGGCCGTAGGGGCCTGCTAGCACAGCCACGTCGTGGGCCGCTAGCAGGCAAGTCTGGGGACCCCCGTTCCCAGAACGCTGACAAGTTGGTCATCAAGAAATTCACCTAGTGGCACAGTATTATCAAGCATAGGAGTAGTTTCATCATAAGTATCATGCATAGCAGAAGTGGCATCATCAATAACATGTGACATATCAGAATCAATAGCAGAAGCAGGTTTAGGTGTCGGAAGTTTACTCATAACAGAAGGTGAATCAAGTGAAGAGCTAGATGGCAGATTCTTACCTCGCCTTGTAGTTGAGGGATAAATCTTGGTTTTTTCATTCAAGTTCCTCATAGTGATCAGCAGATATAAATCCCAAGTGACTAAAATAATAGAGCTATGCTCCCCGGCAACGGCGCTAGAAAATAGTCTTGATAACCCACAAGTGTAGGGGATCGCAACAGTTTTCGAGGGTAGAGTATTCAACCCAAATTAATTGATTCGACACAAGGGGAGCCAAAGAATATTCTCAAGTATTAGCAGTTGAGTTGTCAATTCAACCACACCTGGAAAACTTAATATCTACAGTAAAGTATTTAGTAGCAAAGTAGTATGGAAGTAACGGTAACAGTGGCAAAAGTAACAGTAGCAGTTTTGTAGTAGTTGTAACAATAGCAACGGCAAAGTAACTAAGCAAAGATCAATATGTGAAAAGCTCGTAGGCAATGGATCAGTGATGGATAATTATGTCGGATGCGATTCCTCATGCAATAGTTATAACATAGGGTGGCACAGAACTAGCTCCAGTTCATGAATGTAATGTAGGCATGTATTCCGAATATAGTCATACGTGCTTATGGAAAAGAAATTGCATGACATCTTTTGTCCTACCCTTCCCTGGTAGCGGGGTCCTATTGGAAACTAAGGGATATTAAGGCCTCCTTTTAATAGAGTACCGGACCAAAGCATTAACACTTAGTGAATACATGAACTCCTCAAACTACGGTCATCACCGGGAGTGGTCCCAATTATTGTCACTTCTGGGTTGCCGGATCATAACACATAGTAGGTGACTATTAACTTGCAAGATAGGATCAAGAACTCACATATATTCATGAGAACATAATAGTTTCAGATCTGAATTCATGGCACTTGGGCCCTAGTGACAAGCATTAAGCATAGCAAAGTCATAGCAACATCAATCTCAGAACATAATGGATACTCCCTCCGTCTAGGTGTGTAAGTCATCTTACATTGCGCACCGTGACCAAGGTGGATGGGAAAACGAGAGAACTTAATGTAAGATGACTTACACACCTAGACGGAGGGAGTACTAGGGATCAAACCCTAACAAAACTAACTCGATTACATGATAAATCTCATCCAACCCATCACCGTCCAGCAAGCCTACGATGGAATTACTCACGCACGGCGGTGAGCATCATGAAATTGGTGATGGAGGAAGGTTGATGATGATGACGGTGACGGATTCCCCTCTCCGGAGCCTCGAACGGACTCCAGATCAGCCCTCCCGAGAGAGTTTAGGGCTTGGCGGCAGCTCCGTATCGTAACACGTGATGAATCCTTCTCTCTGATTTTTTTTCTCCCCGAACGTGAGTATATGGAGTTGGAGTTGAGGTCGGTGGAGCCTTAGGGGGCCCACGCGACAGGGGCGCGCCTAGGGGGGTAGGCGCGCCCCCTGTCGGTGTCAAAACTGGCGGATCTCGGGTAGGGGGTCCCAAACTGTGCGTCTAGGATCGATGGTAATAGGAGACGGGGGACACAATGTTTACCCAGGTTCAGGCCCTCTCTATGGAGGTAATACCCTACTTCCTGCTTGATTGATCTTGATGAATATGAGTGTTACAAGAGTTGATCTACCACGAGATCGTAATGGCTAAACCCTAGAAGTCTAGGCTATGAGTATATGGTCATGAATCTGTCCCCATCCGGACTACGCTCTCCGGTTTATATAGACATTGGAGAGATCTAGGGTTACATGGAGTCGGTTACATCAATGGGAATCTACATAGTCGGTCGCCAAGCTTGCCTTCCACGCTAAGTAGAGTCCAATCCGGACACGGGTGCAGTCTTCGGTCTTCATGTCTTCACAGCCCATCAGTCCGGCCCAGTAGATAACGGGCCGGACGCCCGAGGACCCCTTAGTCCAGGACTCCCTCAGTAGCCCCCAAACCAGGCTTCAATGACGAGGTGTTCGACGTGTACATAGTCTTCGGCGTTGCAAGGCGGGTTCCCTCTCCAAGTAATATATTCGACCATTGATCCAATGTCACCTCCTTGGCTTCTGTACGTTAAATAATCTTCACCCTCCACGTGTCGAGCGAATGTGGAAAGTCAGGGTATTTTGCGAATAACACCCCGTCCATGCAAGGAAGAGCGCCTATTTAAAGAGATTGGATCCTAGATCCATTCAGCGCCGCGCAGAAGAAATCCCCAGAGACTACTTAGGAGAAACCATTCCAGCATGGCTAGTGTTCCCAGCTCCTCCGCTCATCCCGGCCCAGAGAAAGGCGAGTGGGAGAGGTGTTATGTGTCTCATAGCCAATTGATAAAGTTACAAACACAAGGATTCCTTCCCCCTGCGGATCTAGTGCCTATTCAAACGGGGCTAGCTTCCTTCAATGAGGGGACTCAGGCAGAGGACTTCCCCAATCCGTCTGGGGGAGAGCGAGTGTGTTTTGTCCCCTTTCTGCTAAGAGGCGTTGGTTTTCCAATCCATCCATTCCTCCGAGGGCTTCTGGAGTATTACGGCCTCTAGCTGCACAACTTCACTCCGGCCTCAATTCTGCACATTGCGGGTTACGTCGCTTTATGCGAATTATTTTTGGGCGTCGAGGCTCATTTCGAGTTGTGGAGGAAGTTGTTCTATCTCGTCCCGCGCAATCACGAAGGGATCTATCCGGCACTCCAAGGAAGGGGCCTGATGAATGGCCCTCCGAATGGTTCTATATTGAGGACGTCGCGCTTCCTGACCCGGTTCGAAAGGGTCTTCCTGAATTTGCGTGCATCCCGCTGAAGAAACGCCACAGTTGGCGTCCCCGGAGCCTTGAAGAGGAGGACGGCGCGGAGGTTCGTCAGCTAATGAGCAAGATAAAAGAGCTCGCTCAGCCCGGGCTCACAGTTATTGAGGTTATGGCGATCTCCATAGCGCGAGGGGTCCAGCCGCTCCAATACAGAGGGCTTCCAATGTGGCACTACAATGGAGAGGATGACGCCTCTCGCTGTGGCCGGAAAGGTCCGGACACCCCTGCCGCTTGGGCAAAGATATTAGCCGAACTGTTCAAAGGGGAGGAAAAGGAATTTCTTCGCATCTAACTCAGAGACAGGTACTCTATATATAATCCTCCCAGTTGGGTAATGCCCAACCCCTCTGTTTTTGCTCCTTCCATCTCCGAATTGCCTTTGATAAATTTCTAGCTTGTTTGCTTATGACAGCACTGGCGAAAGGTCACCGAGGGATTTCATAGTCCCGCCCCGCAGCCGGAGGATCACGATCGGGAGCTTGATCCCGGGTTTGAAGAGGATCCGGATATATTTGTGGTGCTCGCGGAGGGGTTGTTTTACCAGACGAGCTATGATGGCACAGAAGTGGCCATCATCGCCGACTACTCTGGTCTTCTTCCTGCTTCACAAGTAAGTAATCAAGAAACACCTTCTCTGAAAGGGTGCTCTTACTCTGCCTCACCCACCGCATTGTCGCGCGTTCTACACGGGAGGCGTTCGGTGATACCGAGGAAATCGGTTCCTGCGCCGGACAGATCTTCGAAGAAGAGGGCCGTTGAAGGCACCGCCAGGCCTTCATCGAGGAGGTACGGATAAATATATATTTCAGCGGCCGTATCCAACTGTGACCTATGCGCCTGTTTGATTACAGGAAAAAGGTTCGCCGAACTGTGCCCGGGGGTCCGGCCGGCTGCGTTCCCAACAACCAAGATTTAGATCCAGTCGGGGAGACCGGGGCCGATGTAGGAACAAAGCCGGACTGCCCTTCGGCCGAGGGTTCGGACAATATGTCCGTTACCAACTCGGAAGTAGAGAGCGCCATGAATCATCAGCGTTGCAGGGCTGTTTTACGAGATCCGAAGTTCTCGGACGAGGCATTTAATGCCTTTAGCTCGGGCGACGCATACATCCGAGCTGCTCGAGATGGGCTTAGAAAAGCCACGAGGCAATATCTAATAGATGTGCAGGTAAGGTTACTTTGTCAAAAAAGGATAGCCTATGCCAGTAGCCCCCGGGACTGAAAGCAGTTGGTACAACTGTTTTAAGGACCGTTGTATGACCAGGTTCTTACAGAGAAGAACAACCTGCTATCCCAAGAGCTGGAACAATGTCGGACGTAGCTAAATGCTGCTACCGCTGAACTAAAAGAGTTCAAGAAGGCGTCACCTGGTAATATTCCCCTCCAACGAGAAAATATACTTACATGCCCAGAATACTAACAGTCTTGCTTATACCATGACATAATGGTCAGGGGGGGCTCAAAGAGGCGTTGGAAGTCGCGCAAGAGAATGAGCAAGAAGCCAAAAGGCTACAAGCTACAGGCGATCGTGTGCTGAAGCAGGCCATTATTGAGAAAAACCAGCTCCAGGATTGCCAGACCCAGCTAGGCGAAGAGCTGAAAGATGTGCGGGCCCAGCTAGCCGATTCCGTAAAGGAGAACAAGAAGCTGTGGGGCGGCATCTTCAGTACGTATCTGAACTATTTTGAAAGTAGTTCGGAGGTGGATGAAACTGATATAGTTGTGATCGCAGGTATATTGACGGGCCGTCCTGAAGAGGAGGTGTCCAGATCATCGAGTGATCTGCTGCAAGGGCTATCGCGAGTGCACGAACAGGCTCGGCTGGCGATGCGGAGTTTTGCCAAGGCTCTATGGCCATCCGCCTCCCCTCCATGAAGTATGGAGGAGCTTGTAGAGCTGTTTAAAGGAGCGCGGCGACGTATCCGGCTATGGAAGATATCGGCCTGCCAAGAGGGTGCGCGAGAGGCTTGGGCCATGGTGAAAACTCGGTACACCAAGCTTGATCCTAATCACATGGCGCGGGTCGGACCGGTAGGGTCGAATAGGGAAGAAATTCCCGTTACTTTAGTATATGAACAAGTAGAGGTGGCCGCCAAATATTCCCAACAGGATTGTAAATTAGACTGCCTATTACATGGTATAGAGGCAGAAGTGTTTGAGTCCAAGTGACTATGTACTTTCCTCACCATGTGGAATTTCTAGCCGAATTGTATATCATCTGTCATGGCAGACCTTTTCGCTTCGACCTCCAGACCCGAAGATGCGGAGTGTTTTCGAATACCGTCACGGCCGAATAGGCCGGGGTATGCGTGGAAAACTAAGCGTAGGGGTCATAGTTACTTGAACAGACAAGTTGTATCTGGCTAGTTATGTTATATTACATTGAGATTGTAAGAAACATCTTCCAGGAGAACAGTTCCGTTAAGGGTTCCTTTCACTGGGTATGCATGCATTAGTAGACATGTCCGAATTGTGATGTGAAAATCACAGTGTGTATAACTTCTGGGGGTTCACAATAGAGTGAGTGCAAAAAATATTTTTCATCCACCGACCGAATATTCCCTTAAGAACGCTAGCTTTCAGCTTCACCCAGTCTGAGGTACACATCCGGATGATCCGGCAGTAACAATCGCAGAGGTGCTCCCTTTACCACCTAGTCGAACAATTGGGAACGTAGGGGTAAGCACAGGAGCCAGGAAACCCAGCTTGGCCAAAACTTAAGTCATATCGATGCATATAATGGTGAAGAAAAGACATACGGGAAAGACGCGTATGTGTGATGAGCTTAATGCTCGGCAAGTAATATTAACAAGCTTCTGTTAAAAGAAGCCCCCATGTATAATGGGCGTACGTTTGTAAAAATGTGTACGCCAGCAGTATTCGGTCAAGCCGAATAAGAGCTTTAAAGCGAAAAAATGTGTAAAAGGGGGAAAGAGTTATGGAAATTGTAGGGCAGAAGGAGACTAACAAGGGGTTCGGCTCTAGGCATAGAATCTTCGGAGTCTGGCCACATTCCAGGGGTTCGGCTCTAGGCGATTGTCTAATGCGTCAGAAAGACGGTACGCTCCTCCGGTAAGAACTTCGTCAATTATGAAGGGACCCTCCCATTTGGACTTGATTTTGTCCTTTTTCTTCTCCGGCAAGCGTAGAACGAGTTCTCCAACGTTGTAAGTCTTGGCCCCTACTTCCTTGCTTTGATATCTTCGAGCCTGCTGTTGATAAAATGTTGAACGGGCTTTGGCGACGTCGCGCTCCTCCTCCAGGGCATCTAGGCTGTCCTGCCGATCCAACTCGGCCTCCTTCTCTTCGTACATACGCACTCGAGGTGAGTCGTGTATAATATTGCAGGGCAATACAGCCTCTGCACCGTACACCATGAAGAAAGGTGTGTATCCGGTAGTAGGGTTTGGCGTGGTCCGCAGCCCCCAGAGTACGAAGTCGAGCTCCTCGACCTAGTGCTTGTCTGATTCTTTCAAAGACCGCACTAGTCTGGGTTTGATGCCGCTCATAATAAGACCATTAGCTCGCTCGACTTGACCATTTGTTTGCGGGTGGTAGACAGAGGCGTAATCGAGCTTAATGCCCAGATTAGGACACCAGGTTTTCACCTCATCAGCTGTGAAATTCGAGCCGTTATTGGTGATGATGCTATGCGGTACACCGTAACGATGTACCACATCGGATATAAATGCAATCACCGGTCCGGACTCGGCCGTTTTAACTGGTCTAGCCTCTATCCACTTGGTGAATTTGTCCACCATGACCAATAGATATTTTTTCTTATGGCTTCCCCCTTTAAGGGGTCCGACCATGTCCAAGCCCCAGACCGCAAAGGGCCACGTAATGGGGATTGTTTGTAGAGCAGTTGGGGGAATATGGCTTTGGTTGGCGAAGAGTTGGCATCCGACACAGCGTTGGACGAGGTCCTGTGCGTCTGCCCGGGCCGTAGGCCAGTAAAATCCTGTACGGAAGGCCTTGCTGACAAGTGCCCGGGCTGCGGCGTGGTGCCCACCGAGACCGGCGTGAATTTCTGCCAAGAGTTGCCGCCCCTCCTCCTCGGAGATACACCTTTGAAGGACTCTGGTAGTGCTTTTCTTGTAGAGCTCTCCTTCGTGAACTTTATAGGCCTTCGAACGCTGGACTATGCGGTGAGCCTCGTTCTGATCTTCTGGGAGCTCCTTCCTATTAAAGTAGGCCAAGAATGGTTCGGTCCACGGGGCCATTACTGCCATGATGAGGTGGGCCGATGGTGTTACTTCGGTGGTTGAGCCTCCGATGATATCGGCGTGTTCGTTATTTGTGTTTGTGTTCGGAACGGGACTGTCGTTGCTATCTCTCCCTTGCCATACCACGGATGGCTTAAAGAGCCTTTCGAGGAAGATGTTAGGTGGGACGGGGTCGCGCTTAGCGCCGATGCGAGCAAGGACGTCTGCCGCCTGGTTACTTTCACGGGCAATGTGATGAAATTCGAGTCCCTCGAACCGAGCCGACATCTTCAAAACGGCATTGCGATAAGCTTCCATCTTTGGATCTTTGGCATCAAAGTCTCCATTAATTTGGGATATTGCGAGGTTTGAGTCCCCGCGCACCTCCAGGCGTTGTATGCCCATTGATACGGCCATCCGGAGGCCATGTAGCAAGGCCTCGTATTCGGCTGTGTTGTTGGAGTCTGTGTATAATATTTGGAGTATGTACTGGACGATATCTCCTGTGGGGGACGTTAATATGACACCCGCCTCTAGCCCTGCCAACATCTTGGAGCCGTCAAAATGCATCACCTAGTTGGAATACGCGCCATACTCTTTAGGGAGTTCGGCTTCTATCCATTCGGTGACGAAGTCAGCCAGTACCTGGGATTTGATGGCTCGACGTGGTTTCTACGTGATGTCAAATGGTAGGAGCTCAATGGCCCATTTGGCAATCCGGCCCGTTGCATCCCGGTTGTTAATTTTATCATTGAGGGGCACTTCGGAAGCCACTGTGATAGAGCACTCCTGAAAGTAGTGTCGCAATTTTCGAGATGCCATGAAGACTGCATATGCTATTTTTTGATAATGAGGGTATCGGGATTTGCATGGTGTGAGGACGGTGGATACGTAGTATACCGGCTTCTGGAGCGGAAATTTGTGTCCGTCCTATTCTCGTTCGACGACGAGTACGGCGCTCACCACCTGGTGTGTTGCCGATATGTATAAGAGCATTGGTTCACCGGCATTTGGCGCGGCCAGGATTGGGTTGCTTGCCAGAAGGGCTTTTATTTCTTCCAGTCCGGCCGTCGCCGCGTCTGTCCACTCGAAGTTATCGGTGCGCTGTAGAAGGCGATAGAGCGGCAACGCCTTTTCTCCCAACCTGGAGATAAAGCGGCTTAAAGCAGCCACGCACCCAACGAGTTTTTGGACCTGCTTGAGTTCGGTTGGTGTAGCCAGTTGTGACAGAGCTCAGATTTTGGATAGATTTGCTTCAATTCCTCTATTGGAAACGATGAAGCCTAATAGTTTACCGGCAGGGACGCCGAAGACGCACTTTTCCGAGTTAAGCTTGATGTCGTATGTGCGGAGGTTATCGAATGTGAGACGCAAGTCGTCTATTAGTGTTTCGACGTGTCTAGTTTTGATGACGACGTCGTCCACGTAGGCCTCCACTGTTTTGCCGATCTGTTTCTCGAGGCATGTTTGGATCATGCGCTGGTAGGTGGCGCCGACGTTCCTGAGCCCGAAAGGCATGGTGTTGAAGCAAAACGGCTCGTATGGTGTAATGAATGTTGTTGCGGCTTGATCGGACTCCTTCATTTTGATTTGATGGTATCCGGAATATGCATCCAGGAAGCACAGCGAGTCGTGACCTGCGGTAGCGTCAATGATTTGATCAATGCGGGGAAGAGGGAAGGGATCCTTAGGGAAAGCCTTGTTAAGGTCTTTGAATACCAAGTTCGCCAGCCAGTCCAGATGTTTAATGTCTTTGATGAATCCGGCCTCGATGAGTTTGGCTAGCTCCTCCCCCATAGCTTGTCGTTTGGGTTCGGAAAAGCGCCACAGAGTTTGCTTGACCGGCTTATATCCCTTTAGTATGTTGAGGCTATGTTCGGCCAACTTGCGCAGGATTCCTGGCATATCAGAAGGATGCTAGGCCAATATATCCCAGTTTTCGCGCAGGAAATCTCATAGTGCGGCGTCGACTGCAGGGCTGAGTTGCGCTCCGATAGACGCTGTCTTCTTCGGGTCTGTTGGATGGACCTGAAATTTGACTATTTCTTCTGCTGGCTTGAAGGAAGTGGATTTGGGTCGTTTGTCCAGGATCACATCGTCCTTATCCATGGTGGAGCGTAGTGCAGTTAGTTCTTCGGCCGCAAGGGCCTCAGACAATGCCTCGAGGGCCAAGGATGCGGTTTTATTCTCGGCGCGGAGTGCTATGTCCGGATCGCTGACGAGGGTGATTATTCCATTAGGCCCAGGCATTTTTAGCTTCATATAACCATAATGAGGTATGGCTTGAAAGAGCATGAAGGCCTCTCGCCCTAACAGGGCGTGGTACCCACTGTTGAAAGGGGCCACCTGGAAAGTTATTTCTTTGGACCGGTAATTCTCCGGCGTGCCGAACACCACATCAAGTGTAATTTTTCCTGCACACCGAGGTTCCCGGCTGGGAATGATACCTCAAAAGGTTGTGCTGCTTTTCTCGATGCGGCTCCTGTCTATTTCCATCTTGTGGAGCGTGTCCTCGTAAATGAGGTTTAGTCCGCTGCCGCCGTCCATGAGGACTTTTGTAAGTCGAAAGCCGTCCACGATGGGACTGAGGACTAGGGCAGCTGGCGCTCGGACTGTTCTGTATTTAGGTTCGTCACTGGCGTTGAAGGTTATGGCCGTGTCGTTCCAGGGTTCAATTGCAGCGACCTGGCAAAATTCGGCGAGATCGCGCAGGGCCCTTTTACGCTTGTTGTATGAAGCGAATGTTTCGAAGACTGCCAATACTCTATTGTCGTCGTTTGCCAGAGTGTCAGGACCCCGATTCCAAGTCACATCGATCTAGCCGGTAACACCTCATATCACTTTGCGGCCTCACGCATGGTATTCCCACGGGTGTCGCCTTACCATGGCCCGGGACCGTTTGCGTCTTTTGGCTCAAGTATATGATAGTGTCGCTAGCATCCATATGACAGAGAACCCGGGCCGACATGACTAGTCGTGAACCCAAAGTGGCACTAACTTATGGGGACAGGCATACATGAATCAACATCGAGCATGTCGGTCAGCAGCGTGCGAATCCGGGCTGTAGCACTGGGCTAACAGGACTCCGGTGAACCGGGCTATAGCAGGCTGGGCAGGACTCCGGATGTCACCGCGTGACATTTCCCCGAAGGGTCAGACATAGGAACGAAGTGAATCAAATGCCGGCTAGTCAAGTGTTCCGGAGCAGTAGTGCTGGGCTAGCAGGACTCCGGTGAACCGGGCTATAGCGGACTACTATGGCTCATGGAAGCACAAGACTACATTTCCCCATAAGAGAGGCTACCAAGGATAAACAATTAGGTTGTCGGATCCCACACATACCAAGCATTTCAATCATACACACAATATGCTCGATATGTGCAAATACAACATGACATCACAACAAGACTCTACGACTCAGAGTATTATTCATTAGGCTCCGAAGAGCGAGATATTACAGACATGGGTCTCATGACCCAACATTCAGAGCATACAAGCAACAAGCACATGCGGAAGCTTAACTTGTCTGAGTACAGACAAGTACACAAGAAAAGGCTGCGAAGCCTGACTATCTACCAGATCCTGCCGAGGGCACAAGATCGTAGCTAAGGTATCAAGCTAAACATCGAAGTCCACACGGAACTACTAGCAAGACTGACGTCTCTCTGCAAAACATAAAATAAGCAAACGTGAGTACAGATGTACCCAGCAAGACTTACATCAGAACTATCTACATATGCATCGGTATCAACAAAGGGGGTGGTGGAGTTTAACTGCAGCAAGCCAGCTTTGACTCGGTGGCTATCCTGAACTACGACTGCAAGTAACTCTTTTGAGGTGGCGCACACGAGTTCACATATTCACCATATCAATACACCACTATGGATCCGCTCCCGTCTCCCTACGAGGACGCCATCCATAGCACTCACACTTATCTTGCGCATTTTAGAGTATCCACTTTCACTTGTCTATGAACTGTACAGGCAACCCAGAAGTCCTTTACCGCGGACACGGCTATTCGAATAGATCATATTAACCCTGCAGGGGTGTACTTCGTCACACACGGTCTCGCCACTTACCACCATGTACACATCGTGTACCTCGGCAACCTTCAAGCGGAAGCCTGGCGTGGGAGTCGGCCACGACCTGACTAACCACACAAGTCTCTCGTCCAGGTTTATCGCCTATTCGGGTTCCATCCGCAAGGAGATCCGGCCGGGGTGTCTCTCACGGCCCCAAACGATGTGTGCAGGGTTCCCAAGCCCACCATCCGGGTGCCACTCGGTACACCAGGCCACGTGTGCCTAGTCTGTCCCAAGCCCACCTGTATCGGGTGCCACTTGGTAGACTACTAACACTACCTACAAACACCAGAAACTAGTTGCAACTCCTGGACAGAGATCAAGTTGATTAATAAGTCGAGAGGGGCACTTAAGCATTCCAATGTGTGGTAGTAACTGTTCATGGATCACAAACACAGAACTCAGTTCCTGAGGACGGCTGCAATGAGACAACCCACCATGTACTCCTACATGGCCTCTCACCGCTACCTTTACCAAATCGTGTTCACACACTTAGCTCTCAACAGTAGGACATGTTCACCACATTCCAGTTCATCCCCGATGAATCAGACCTGACTCAACTCTAAGCAATAGCAGGCATGACAAACAGGCATGAATGAGTAGGCACATCAGGGCTCAAACAACTCCTACTCATGCTAGTGGGTTTCATCTATTTACTGTGTCAATGACAGGTCATGCAGAGGATAAGGGGTTCAACTACCGTAGCAAGTAACAGATGAATCGTTGTTGTCCTAATGCAGTAAAAGGGAGCAGGAGCGAGAGAGTGGGATTGTATCGGAATGAACAAGGGGGTTTGCTTGCCTGGCACTTCTGAAGATAGCATTGAGTCTTCATCAGTGTCAACGATCACAGCGTCGGAACAGCGTCTACCGAGGGGAACAAATACCGGCAACAGAGAAAGAAAACACGATCAATGCAATGCACAATATGATGCATGATCATGACATGTCAATATGCTGTGTTTTGAGCTAATGCAACTAGCAACATGTTAAATGGAGTTGGTTTGAACCCTAGGTTCAAATTCAAACTCCATATGTGAGGGTTTAAATGCCATTTATATGATTTGGCCTAAACAGCAGCCATAAGTTGTTCTAACATGCATGAAAATGGTACAGATGGACAGATTGGATTTTTCTGATCATTTTTCATATATAAATGTTTTCCATCTGAGTTATAGATTATTTTCTATGATTTTTAGAAGTTTATAGGATTTTCTGGAATTTCCTGTATAAGAATAAGTCCAGAAAATCTATTACTGCGTCAGCGTTGCGTCATGCTGACCTCAACAGGTCAACAGGCGCCGTCCAGGTCAAACCTGACCAATGGGGTCCACTGGTCATTCACACAGTGTTGTCTGGGTCACTGACAGGTGGGGTCAGGTCAACAGCCACGTCAGCAAGTCAACGCTGACGTGTGGGGTCGGTCAACAGGTGACGTGGCCAGGTCAAACTGACCTGTGGGCCCTGCGGGGTTAGTTTAGTCTAAACAAATCTAAGCCGTGGTTAATTAGGAAGTGGGGCCCGTCTGTAAGTGGCTCTAGGGTTAATTAGCGATGTCATTAGCTGCTAATGATGGGACCACGTCGACCTCGCCGGAGTTCAGCTGGCGGCGACCACAGAACACGGCGGGGCGCGCCGGATTTGCGCTAGAGGCGTCGGGTCAGCACGCTGAGGGCACCAGGGCATAGCCCTTGCTCGCCCGCATCAAGAGGAGGCGGAGTTGGGTGCGGGGGTCGCCGGAATCAACGCCGGCGACGAGGTTTGCGGCTGCCGTGGTTCAGTCAAGCTTGGAATCGGTGTTGTGGTGCACGGCGGGTCGAGCGGTGGGGTGCTTCGTGCTCCTGCAGACATGCTGAGCACGGTGACGCGCTTAGGCTCGAGCTGCAGTGGCTGCAATGACGACGGCGACATGGCCGGCGGCAGGGGAAGCTCGGCCACGGCGGTTACGAACGCCGGAGGTCGCAAACGACGAAGATAACGAGGGGGAAAAGACGGAGAGCTCACAGCAGTCAGGTATACAAGCTCAGCGGGCTCGGGGACGTCCTGCGTGCGGCGAATCGATGACGGCGATCACCGGACAGGGACGAGGAAGATGGCGACGATGGCGGCTCCACAGGGCCTCCGCGTTAGCTTTCTTCGATGGAGAGGCGTGGTGCGAGGTGGCGGAGGTGTTGGACTGATCAGGGAGGCAAGGCATCGGGGGTGGGCGCGGCAGCAACGAGCGGCGGCGACGGTGGCGCTCGGGTTCGAGCGAGAGAGAGGGAGCAGAGGGGAGGAGGGCCTCAGGGAAGAGTGAGAGGGGTCGGGGGGTGCGTGTCGACGTCCAGGGCGTCCAGAGCGACGTCGGGGAGGCGGCGGAAGCAGGAGGTGGCCGAGACGCGTGGCCGCGCGCAAGGGGCACACGCCCGGCGTCCTTCTGTCCCAAGGAAGGGGACGACTGGCACGGCCAGATGGACTGGGCCGTGCTGGGCCGGACCAGTGGGCGCCAGGTCAGTTCTCTCTCTCTAACAATAATTTGTTCTGCTTTTCTATTTTTGTTATTTTGTTTTGATTTAGTTTATAGCCCAAATCATTTTAATAAATCCTGAAAATAATTGTGGGCATTAAATGAATTATAACAGAGGCCCTTAACTATTTTCAGAATTGTTGGAGCATTAGAAAATATTAATAGTATTAAAATGCCCCAATTCAAATAAAATATGGATTAATTCAAAGACCATAAATGCCTTGGAAAAATGTGCATGACCTCTAGTAAAGGTTTTAACCTTTTTCCATAAATAATGAACATTTTTGAAGGGCATTTTGGGTTCATTGAAAATATTTTTATTTTGAACCTAGTTGAATTCATTTGGTGCTAGGGTTTAACAATCCCCAATTCAACTTTAAATGAAATTTAGACATGATGCATCAACCAAGCTAGTCCAAGTGCATAGAAAGGCTAGGGACGTGACACGGAGGGTGTTGTTCTGGGGTGTCCTTGATAAGGATGTCCTCGCCGCTCTTGGCTACCTCCCGAAGTATCCAACATGCTCTAAGGCTGTGGGTTGCCACGGTATACGGCATCGTGTGTATTTTGCATGGGCCATTGAGCCATCCCTCTAGAACGGTGCCGTGCAACGTAATGGGTTTATGTTTTTTGACTGTTCGGCTGGGCGTGCCACGGGGGCGCGTCCTTTTCGCCTGTAGGGGGAGCCGGGATGGTTCCCAGCAAGCTGCCTGAGTTTTCCAGGCGCTTTCCATCGCGCTGTACTTTTGTACGATAGTTGCTAGGTCAGCGAACTTCGGTATGCGGCGGCGATTGATGTCGTTAAGGATACCTTCGTCCGCGCAGTTGTTGCAGAATGCTGTTATCGCGTCTTCGTCGCGGCAGTCTTTTACCTTGTTTTTAACAAGGAGGAATCTGGCCCAGAAGTGGTGGACCGTTTCCTGAGACTGTTGTTTGATGCTTCTGAGAGCATCTATGTCCGGGTGGGTGGGTGGAATTGAATCCGAACCCTGACCCGATTTTGGATCCGGAATTTGGAGGTCTACCGGGCCGGACAGTTCGGGCTCCGGGATATCGACTGATTTTTTAGGCTCATCATCCAACTCTATGTTCGGAGGAAGAGACATGCTTTTCTGCCGGAAAATATCCGGCTCTTCAAGATCGGCGATCCGAACATAGTTCGTCTTCAATATGTAGTGACCCCCAAGGCGGCCATGCGATCCAGGAGTTCATTCAACGACGATAACTCCATTGGATCCATGCGGGCGGAGTATTCGGATCAACGCGGAGGCGATTTTCGATGACTTGAGAGGTCATCGTCAGCTTAAGGGCCGAGCCGGCGGTCATGACGAAGCCGCCGAGCCGGAGGGTCTGGCCTGGGGCCAGGGCTCCTCCGGAGATGATATTATCCTTGACAACAAGGCGAGCCATCAACCCTCTTGGCGACGGCACAGTGGAACTCTCAATGAAAGCACCAATGTCGGTGTCAAAACCGGCGGATCTCGGGTAGGGGGTCCCGAACTGTGCGTCTAGGATCGATGGTAACAGGAGACGGGGGACACAATGTTTACCCAGGTTCGGGCCCTCTCTATGGAGGTAATACCCTACTTCCTGCTTGATTGATCTTGATGAATATGAGTGTTACAAGAGTTGATCTACCACGAGATCGTAATGGCTAAACCCTAGAATTCTAGCCTATGAGTATATGGTCATGAATCTGTCCCCATCCGGACTACGCTCTCTGGTTTATATAGACACCGGAGAGATCTAGGGTTACATGGAGTCGGTTACATCAATGGGAATCTACATAGTCGGTCGCCAAGCTTGCCTTCCACGCAAAGTAGAGTCCAATCCGGACATGGGTGCAGTCTTCGGTCTTCATGTCTTCACAGCCCATCAGTCCGGCCCAGTAGATAACAGGCCGGACGCCCGAGGACCCATTAGTCGAGGACTCCCTCACCCCCACCCTCGTGGACAGGGTGTGGGCCCCCTGGTCTTGATTCTTTCGCCAGTATTTTTTATAAATTCCAAAAATATTCTCCGTGAAGTTTTAGGTGATTCCGAGAACTTTTATTTCTGCACAAAAATAACACCATGGCAATTCTGCTGAAAACAGCGTCAGTCCGGGTTAGTTCCATTCTAATCATGCAAGTTAGAGTCCAAAACAAGGACAAAAGTGTTTGGAAAAGTAGATACGATGGAGACGTATCACCCATTTGTCAGGTGCAAATGTAGTTAGGAAAAAGGTTGTCGTGGCTGTGAGGACGGAGTTGATTAGCTGCAGCCTAGCAGTCCGGTTCATAAGCCTGGCTTTTCAACATTTCATTCTTGCAGCCCTTTCTCAATAAAAGGTTGAATGTCAACTCTTGTAACCTTTCAGGAGGAAAGGGGGAGCCCCAAGTATTTGCATCACCTTAATTGTATGGTGTTCATAGCTAATGTAATTATGTATTTTGGACTAAATTTCTAACACTAGTGCAGAACCCTGCTATGAAGACACACCTATCGCACACCCTTAAAATTGAACTCTGTGCAATTCACGCATCACAAACGGTAGAAAATGAAATCCTCTGATATATAAAAAGAGATACATGTGCGATGGTTGATCCACAGGCACGATCCAGAAAGGAGATGTGTGTGCGATATACGACAGTACAACACATAATTTTTTGAGCAGAACTGTTTGTGGTATGTGAAAGCAACACAGACGCCTGCACAAGTCGTGCATGCATTGCTGGCAAACGATTGCTAGGAAATTGTATGTGATTGTGGTAACCATTGCACATGAGTTCAATGTGACTTGCGCTGTCTGCACAACAACAACAACAACATGCTCTGAATAATAACATATGTATAGGGAAAATACATCCTACTACTAGGTGTTGTTACATCCTTGTCTCATGTACTACCATGTGATAGTATATATACTACATTATTATTTTTATTATGTTCATATACTATATCTAAGATACTCCAAAGTGAGTAATACGAAACAATTGCAAGTGGGCCCATATTTTTTATTATATTGTGCAATACATACATATTTGTACATACAGAGGAGTATGCTCCAAATATGATACATATTATCTAAAAAGTAGCATATATACTACCTGAACATTCTTATATACTACATACTGTGCGTACAAACACTCCGATGTGATAGATACTACCTATAACTTACAAAACAAAAGTGAAAGATCGAGGATGTCGCCTAGACGAGGGGTGAATAGGCGCTTTAAAATAATTACGGTTTAGGCTTGAAGAAATGCGGAATAAACATAGCGCTTAATTTGACAAGCACAAAACCTACAACAACTAGGCTCACCTATGTGCACCAACAACTTATGCTAAGCAAGATAAAAAACTAAGTGATAGCAAGATATGTAACATGAACCACTATGACTAGCACAATGTAAAGTGCATAAGTAAAGGGCTCGGGTAAGAGATATCCGAGGCACACGGAGATAACGATGTATCCCGAAGTTCACACCCTTGCGGATGCTAATCTCCATTTGGAGCGGTGTGGAGGCTCAATGCTCCCCAAGAATCCACTAGGGCCACATTAATCTCCTCACGCCCTCGCACAATGCAAGATACCATGATTCCACTAAGGGACCCTTGAGGACGGTCACCGAACCCGTACACTTTGGCAACCCTTGGGGGCGGTCAACGGTACCCGTCAAACTGCTCGGGCAATCTCCACAACCTAATTGGAGACCCCGACGGTTGCCCGGAGCTTTACAACACAATGATTAAGCTCCGAAGCACCACCAACCGTCTAGAGCGCCCAAGCACCCAAGAGGAACAAGCTCTAGGGTACCAAGCACCCAAGAGTAATAAGCTTCTCAACTTGTAACTTCCACGCATCACCGTGGAGAACTCAAATCGATGCACCAAATGCAATGGAAAGGGCACACGGAGTGCTCAAGTCCCTCACTCCCAAATCCCACCAAAGCAACAAAATCTATGGAGGGAAATGAGAGGAAGACCAAGGAGGAGAGCACAAAGAACTCCAAGATCTAGACCCAAGGGGTTCCCCTCACATATAGGAGAAAGTGATTGGTGGAAATGTGGATCTAGATCTCCTCTCTCTTTTCCCCCAAAACTAGCAAGAATCGATGGAGGGATTGAGAGATTGCATGCTTGAAGAATGTCAACAATGGGGGAAGAACACGAGCTAGAAGGATAAGGTTGAATGGGGAAGAAGACCCCCTTTTATAGGAGGGGAAAATCCAATCGTTATGTGCTCAGCCCGCACATGAGCGGTACTACCGCTCTAGCAAGCGGTACTACCACTCAGGCGGTAGTAACAGGAAAATAGAGCAACAACTATGAACCTTGGGGCGGTAGTGCCGTCAGAGCGGTACTAGCGCTCATCCCAGCGATACTACCGCGGGAGAAGCAGAACACGGGAGCAGAGGAGGCAGGGCAGAGCAGAGCACGATGGCAGTACTGCAGTAGCGGTACTACCGCCCGACCGGGGTGATACTACCGCTTATAGGCGGTACTGCCGCACTTCACTGCCACCCTACAACCACTAAACCCGACACGAAAAACAGAACCCTCAGAAAAGCAGCGGTAGGAGCTGCGGAACTGGACAGCAGAAGCACCACTTACAAGCGGTACTACTACCGACAGGGACGGTACTACCGCTTATAGGTGGTACTACCGCTGCCCAAAGTGGTACTACTGCAGGGGTGCAACACGCAAGCTCCAAGCAAAACAAATGCACCAGGAAACCCAGAACTGCCACAACTTCTGCATATGAGCTCCGAATTGAGCAAACTCAAGCTTATTGGATAGATGACGACCAGTAGCATCCAACGGCGATGTGAAACCTCTATGAATGAAGAACCGACAAAAAACCCAACATCAAAAACATCATAGAAGATGCATGTGAACTCCGTTTTTGATGAACTCGAGCTTGTCATGAAGATGACATAAGCTCCAAATCTCACAAGGAGAAGAACCAAACAAGAACCAAGAAAGATGATGCAAGGATGCAATGGTTTGAGCTCTCTATGAACGATACGATCAAGCTACCAACTTGAGAGCCCCCCTTGGTAGTACGGCAATCGATCCTATAACCCGGTCTCCCAACTACCACCATGAGACTGGTAATAGAAAACCTATCAAGGGCAAACCTTTGCCTTGCGTATAATTCACTTGAGCTAGATGATGAAGATCTTGTCCTCCTCAAGATGGACCACCTTTCTTGATTGCGTTGGGTCGATGAAGACTTGTTGATTGCTCCCCCATACTCCACTATGGGTGAGCCACTCTTCGGCACATCTTCACAACTCCATTGTCACCACAATGGACGGCAAGCGTCAAGCACTTGATCTCTTCGTGATGCTCCACTTGAACTTGCACACCGCAATCTTGATGGCGATCACCAGATGTCATCCTCTCCATGGGTTGTATGATATCTTTCTTTTGACGCAAGCCCATGGAAACATACCTAACCTCACATACAACTCTCACGTAGACCATGGGCTAGTACACAAAGCGTAATGGACAATGCTTACCATACCATGGGATCACTTGATCCCACTCGGTATATCTTCTACGCTTTGTGTGTTTATCAAACTGAATCACTCTTGTACTTAGTCTTGATCAACCTTTAATCTTTCCAACTCTCTTCATTAGGATGATGTCTTGAAGGTAAACATGAATGTTCACACAATCTTCTTCTTAAGACATGCTTGCAATAGGCTCAACTCTCACATGGCCAACCCAAACTTTGGATAATTCCTTGAAAAGCACCTTGGCCAACACATAAACTACTTGAAACCAACACATGGACTTCATGACAAGCCTATGGACAAATCCTTCAAATATAACTCAAGGCAACCATTAGTCCATAGAGATTGTCATCAATTACCAAAACCTAACATGGGGGCACCACATGTTCTTGCAAAAAGTGAGAGTAACTACACCCGGTCGTAGGAAACATTTCTCCATGTATAGAGAAAATATACATGTACATGGCGATGGACCAATATATATACACACTTATAAAATATGATAGACAACATTGTCCCCCTTCCCGCCGAGAAAACATTTGCCCATCAGTATAATATATATACACACTTATAAAACATCGTTGCATAATTGAACCGAATATCCATCACATAAGTAACTAAACGTCACATTGCACATTTTAATGCATACTTACATAAACTAGGAATCAATCATTGATCATATACCACTTCTGGAATAGGCCAACCCAAAAACTCGTCGCTCCCTTCGCCAGGTTCACTCGGTCGCTCACTTGTTGGGCTTTTTTCACTTGTTATTTCTTCAACCTCGACCGTTGACCATTGATTTAAAAACATTGATTTGCACAAAAAGTTCATGAATTTGAAAAAAATCATGGATTTGTAAACAAAAATTAAATAAAAAAGCTCGTGAATTCATAAAAAAATGAATGAATTTAAAAAATGTACCCAAATTGAAAAATGTTAACCGTGGGCTTTTTGAAAACCCCATGAATTAGAACTAAAAGTTCACATATTTGAAAAGTGTGCACGAATTTGTAAAAAAGTATGCGTAGTTGAAAAGTAAGTTCACAATTTTTAAAATTTCATGAATTAAAAAATGCACAAATTTGGAAAAAAATATATTCATGCATTTGATATAAGTTCATGCATTAAAAATGCACGAACTTGGAAAATATATTCATGAATTTGACATAAGTTCCCGGATTTAAAAATGTTTGTGAATTCAAAAAAAGTTTGTGAATTCTTTAAAAAATTATGAATTTGTAAAAATCTTATAGATTTATAAAATAATCTCAAATTTGAAAAAGTAGGTGAATTTAAAAAACAAAAAAAGTATATATCATATAAACCATGGATAAAAACACAGAAAACAAGACAAAGGAACATTCTAGAATGTTTCCAATACCAGGAAAGCCGATATTGTTTCTTCATTACATGGGCCAACCCATTAGCGATCTGAGGGTGTGCACGTTGCACGAAATGAGCTTTATCGGGGAGCGACTAAGTAACGTCCACTCCTTCCGGGGAATCCCAGCGGGTGCTACGGAGGCGCGCAGGAGCTGCTCCAGCCGCATTCGCATGTCGTGTGCTAGGAGCACTGATGACCCACAAGTATAGGGGATCAATTGTAGCTCTTTTCGATAAGTAAGAGTGTCGAAACCGAACGAGGAGCAGAAGAAATGACAAGTGGTTTTCGGCAAGGTAATGTCTGCAAGTGCCGAAATTATAAGTAGCAGAGTAGTTTGATAGCAAGATAATTTGTAACGAGCAAGTAACGATAGTAGTAACAAAAGTGCAGCAAGGTAGCCCAATCCTTTTGAGGCAAAGGACAGGCCAAAACGGCCTCTTATGATAAGCAAAGCGTTCTTGAGGGTACATAGGATTTTCATCTAGTCACTTTCACCATGTTGGTTTGATTTGTGTTCGGTACTTTGATAATTTGATATGTGGGTGGACCGGTGCTTAGGTGTTGTTCTTACTTGAACAAACCTCCTACTTATGATTAACCCTCCCGCAAGGATCCACAACTACGAGAAAAGTATTAAGAATAAATCCTAACCATAGCATTAAACTTTTGGATCCAATCGGTCCCTTACGGAATAGCGCATAAACTGGGGTTTAAGCTTCTGTCACTCTTGCAACCCATCATCTAATAGCTACTCTACAATGCATTCCCTTAGGCCCAAATATGGTGAAGTGTCATGTAGTTGACGTTCACATGACACCACTAAGGGAATCACAACATACATACTATCAAAATATCGAACACATATCAAGTTCACATGATTACTTGCAACATGATTTCTCCCGTGACCTCAAGAACAAAAGTAACTACTCACAAATAATAATCATGCTCAAGATCAGAGGGGTATTAAATAGCATATTGGATCTGAACATATAATCTTCCACCAAATAAACCATATAGTAATCAACTACAAGATGTAATCAACAGTACTAGTCACCCACAAGCACCAATCTATAGTTCCGGTAACAAGATTGAAGACAAGAGATGAACTAGGGTTTGAGATGAGATGGTGCTGTTGAAGATGTTGATGGAAACCCCCCCCCCCCAAGGTGGGAGAGTTTTTGGTGATGATGATGACGATGATTTCCTCCTCCGGGAGGGAAGTTCCCCTCGCGGAATCGCTCTGCCGGAGGGAAAAAGTGCTCCTGCACAAGTTCCGCCTCGAGACAGCGGCACTCCGTCCCGAAAGTCCTCTCCTTATTTTTTCTAGGTCAAAATGACCTATATACCAGAAGATGGGCACCAGAGGTGGGCCTAGGTGAGCACAACCCACCAGGGCGCGCCTGGACTCCCTGACGCGCCCAGGTGGGTTGTGCCCACCTGGTGGGCCCCCTCTGGTAGTTATTTGCTCCAATAATCCTCAAATATTCCATAAAAAATCCTTGTGGAGTTTCTGCTTGTCTGGAGTTGTGCAGAATATGTGGCGTGACGAACTTTTCCAGGTCCAGATTTCCAGCTGCTGGAATTCTCCCTCTTTGTGTATACCTTGCATATTATGAGAGAAAAGGCATTAGAATTACTCCAAAAAGCATTATTATGGATTAAAACATCATAAATAATAGTAAGAAAAGATGATGCAAAATGGACGTATCAACTCCCCCAAGCTTAGACCTCGCTTGTCCTCAAGCGAAAAACCAAAATCGAAAAACATGTCCACATGCTTAGGGAGAGAGGTGTCAATAAAAATAAAATACGAACATAGAAGCATCATGTTTATTATTATAACAACAACAAACTTAAACATAAGACTCTTGTCATAAAACTCTTATCATAGACTGCTCATGAATAAGTGACAATTCATCACACTATTGAAGTATAAAGCAAAAACTCTATTAAAAACCAACAAACTATGTTCTCAGTCAACTTTGCAACTACAATTCATCATCTTTTCAGGAAGGGTCATGTATCGGAGCCTTTAGGCAAGTCCACATACTCAACCATCATATAGTCTTCTATGATTGCTAAGAGCATCTCCAGCCGCGCCCCCAACAGGCCCTCCCCAGGCGTTTTTGCCGCGCCGACGCCGAAAAAACGGCCCAGTCACCCCCCTAGAAGCCCGTTTTTCGCTGGCTCGGGCCGAAACTGGTGCCGGCGGACCCAGGCAGAACCTGGCGCCCTGGGGGCGCCTGGGGCGCCGGCACAAGCGAAAAGGGCGCGTGGGTCCGCCCTGTCGGTGAGTCCAGCGCCTATTCCCACCGTTTCTTCCTCCTTTTCCCCCACTTCCCTCCCATTTTCTCCTTTCCTCCCGGCAACCTCCCTCCCGCTCGCCTCCCAGCCGGCCACCATGCCACCGAAGAAGCACGTCGTCCCCCGCCAGGCGGCAACCGCGATCGCCTCCGTCGCCCAGCCGAAGCAGAGGAAGCCGAGGGCGCCGCCGTCCAAGTCGCCGGGCATGCCAAACGCCGAGTGGAGGGTGAAAGTTCAGCGGCGGGAGGCTGTGACCGCCGACCGGCGGAACAGGGCCATCGCCAAGAAGGCCCGTGACAACGCGGCGCACACGGCTGCGGCTGCGGCTTCGGCGGACCAAGCCGAGGCCGAGGCGACTCGCGCGGGGATGATGAATCCTCCCGGCAGCCACGCCCAGTACGCTCCCTGGGGCCAGCAAAGCGTCGGCTCTCCGTGGCCGCAGCCATGGGGATCACCCTCGCCGAGCTACGCGGACGGGGGCGCGCACGGTGGGTTCAACCCAAACGTCACCTTCCCCCATGGACACCCGGCCCAGCGCACGCCCTCGCCCGCGTGCAGTACCCTCCACACAACTACTCGCCACCCGCCTACGCGTCCTCCCCGACGCCCCATATCCGCCGTTGCACGCTACCCTTCTCGCACCTCGGCGACACCGACGAGACCGAGGGCGACATGGACGACATCATCGCCGCAGGTTCGGTCGCGGCCGCCGCGTCTCTCGGGTTCGACACCCCGGACGAGACGGTGGATCTCAGCGGCGGCATGGACGGCGAGCTCGGCTATGTCTACGGCGAGGAGGAGCAGGAGGAGCAGGAGCAGGAGGAGGAGGATGACGAGGAGGAGGAGGTGGAGGAGGAGCCGGCAACTGTTTCGGCGAAGAGGCGCAAGAAGAAGAAGCGGGCGGCCAGGTTAGGCGAGCCGCGCATCAAGTGGGCGTCCAAGGAGGAGGAATGCCTCGCCGAAGCATGGAAAGTCGTCTGCCTCGACCCGACCACCGGCACGAACCAGAGCATCGAGACGTACTGGGAGCGCATCAAGGCCGAGTTCGACGAGCGCAAGCTCGTCGACCCCTACTTCAAAGGCTTCTACATGCAGCACGGCTCGAAGGCGATGGCGAACCATTGGGGGCGTATCCAGGGGGCGTGCAACAAATGGCATGGGGTCATCGAGGAGGTCGCGGCTCGCCCGGAGAGCGGCGCCAGCGTTGAGGATCAGGTATGCCACGCCGGTCTCCCGCCTCTCTTCGCCGTGTGCGCCCGCCAACTGTTTGTTCCTCCGCGCAGTTGCTGCGCATGTTCGCCCTATACCGGCAGAGCAACAGCGACGCCGAATTCAAGTACCTCCACGTTTACAAGCGCATTGACAAGTGCGAGAAGTGGGCGGAAGTCCGGCGCACCCTCGACAAGGCCAAGGAGACCTACAAGCCCGACGCGCCGACTCCTGGTGCATCGGAAGGGCGGCCGGACGGCAACAAAGGTGCCAAGAAGGGGAAACACGCCGACGCGGCCACCGCTCAAGTGCAGGAGTCCAACGAGCACTGCCTCGCCGACGCGCAGGCCCGAGCCGTCATTCGTGAAGAGAAGACCGATGTGCGGTGGTCGGCTTTGATGTCGAGCAGCGCCGTCAAGCTCGACCTACTCCGGACCAACGTCGCCGTGAAGAAGAGAAACACCAACCTGGCTTTCCTGCTGGGCGGGGCGGACATGCTCCAGAGCACCGATGAGGCGGTCAAGGCGTGGTACTTGGTGGAGCGCGGCCTCATGCTGAACCAGCTTCCCTCGACGACGCCCACGCCGCCGCTGCCGCCAAGCCCGCGTGATGACGCCTCCACGACGCCCAGCAGCACCGAAGCCGCGCCGACAACGCCCAGCGCGGAAGCAGCTCCGACACCGCCAAGCCCGCGCACACCGACTCCGCCGACGCCTGTGGCCGACCCCGCCGAGTGATGCATTGCGCACGCGAATGTGCCGCTCTATTTTTTGTACGCCTGACTATATCCGATCGCCGAACTGTGACTTGTGATCGCCGGACTTGTGGCGTCTTTTGTGAGCGGGAACGACCAAGTTCGAATTTTCCGCGCCCTGGGGCCGGCGCCTGGGGGCGTGACTGGGAGCTAGGTCGCCCCCAGGGGCCGAACTAGCGCCGGTTCGCCCCCAGACCGCTCTTTTTTAGCGCCCTGGGGGGCCGAACGGCTGGAGATTCTCTAACACTCACCGCGTACACATGAGCAAAACGTTTTAACCGGACACATAGAAAGATAGGGATTATAGTTTCGCCTCCCAATGTATTCACCTCAAGGGTGATGTCAACAATAATAACTCATGCTATCTATATTCAACTGGACATATGTGCCTAGTTCTTTCCTCACCACATGATGCTTGCCAAAGGAGAAAAATAAAAAGGAATAGAAGGAAACTTTGACTCTTTGCATAAAAGTAAATACATAAAAGTAAAAGATAGGCCCTTCGCAGAGGGAAGCAGAGGTTGCCATGCGCTTATTTGTTTGTATGCTCAACACCTTAGTGCAAAAGAATGTCACGTTGCATTGCCCCTTGTGATAGCGACCTTTATTATGCAGTCTGTCGCTTTTATTCTTCACCATCACAAGTTCGTGCAACGCTCAATTTTCTCTTACACTAAATGATCTCACACATTTAGAAGCAATTTTTATTGCCTTTTTGCACCGATGACAACTTACTTGAGGGATCTTGCTCAATCCCTAGGTAGGTATGGTGAACACTTGAAAATAAGATTTGGGTTTAAGGGTTTTTCGATGCACAAGTAGTATCTCTACTTAGTGCGGAATTTTTGGCTAGCAAAGATAGGGGGCAAGCACCACATGTTAAAGGATCCATGACAATATGACTTCTATGTGAATATAAACAAACATAAACCATTAAGTTGTCTTCCTTGTCCAACGTCAACAATTTTGGCATATAATATTTTGATGAGGGCTCACAATCACAAAAGATCTAGGATCGTATATTTATATGTGAATCTTCTCTTCCCTTATTAATTCTTTCATGAGTTGCATCATTGACTAATGCTATGTTTGTCAATCTCTAATAAAATTTTCTACTTATACTTTTCCTTATGTGGTGTCATCACCTACCATAAGATTAGTATATGATCTTTTTCATTATTTCTTTCCTTTTATTTATTTCCTTTCTCTTTTTTCTTTCTTATTTCCTTTCTTTTATTTGCAACATGAAAGTAAAGAAAGAAAAAACTCAAACTAAACTTTATTATATAACTTGCACATGATTACAAGGATAGATCACTAAGCAAACTCTCAAAGAAGAAAGGATCGAACTAAACTTTTATTCATCTAAAGCAAAAGACCGAACTAAAATATGTAAAGGCAAAAAGATAGTGGGATGATACGATACCGGGGCACCTCCCCCAAGCTTAGCGGAAGCCAAGGGGAGTGCCCATACCCGATACTCAATTCTCTTTTGGTGGTGAAGAAGAAGGTGGTGGTGATGACAATTGTGCCTTCAAATTTTTCATGTTGTAGTTGAGGAGAGCAATTTCTTCCTTTAAATCATCAACTTCCAACTCCATCTTCAAGATCTTGTCACATAAATCCCCTTTGTTTTTCTGCCGAAAACGAAAAGGAATAGATTGGTTTTAGACCAGTTAGCTCTCTTAGGGAGACTTGACTTCTTGAACTCCACGTGCATATCCCCAGGTTGAGGTAGAGGAACATCCTCCTCCTCCGAGCTTGAATCATCGATCCTCATCAAGTGAGCATCCTCCTCATCATCTGTAGGTCGACCATCAGAAGATCGGTCCCCATAGGTCTTTGGGTCAGCAATGAGATGTGAGACATAGCCCTCTCAGAGTCTTGGGACGACATATTTTCAGAACTACGCAGAAAACAACAAGAAAATAGAACAGAGGATTTCTCCGCGATACGGTGGTTAACAGGTTTGGGGAGTATATATAGATTTTTTTTATCTTGGGAGACAAGCAAAGTATAGAAACACGGAGTCCGGAAGGTGTCCCAGGTGTGGCGCGCCCTGGTGTCTTGTGCCCACCAGGGTACGCTACCTGCAAGTTTCTTATTTTCCTATTTTTCTAAATATTCCAAAACTGACAAAAAATATTTTTGCGGATTTTTCGGAGTCCATTTACTTATCGTATCACGCACCTCCTTATTTTCACGATTTTGGAGTGTTCCGGAAGGACTCTTTTATGTGTTCTTCCGGTGTCAAAGTTTGGATAATATTACTTTCAACATTAATGGGCGTACCTGAGATATAATGTTTTATTCGTTGTCCATTGACAACCTTCGGGTTAGTACCTTCGACATTATTTATTTTGATGGCTCTAGACCGATAAACCTCCTCGATAACGTAGGGGCCTTCCCATTTTGAGAGGAGTTTTCTTGCAAAGAATCTGAAACGAGATTTGTACAAAAGAACATATTCTCCGACTTTAAACTCACGCTTTTGTATTCTTTTGTCATGCCATATTTTAACCTTTTCTTTGAATAATTTTGCATTTTTCATAAGCTTGGGTTCTCCATTCATCTAATGAGCTAATACCAAATAACCTCTTTTCACCAGCAAGTTTGAAATCATAGCTGAGCTCTTTGATGGCCCAATATGCTTTATGTTCTAATTCAAGAGGCAAATGACAAGCTTTTCCATAAACCATTTTATAAGGAGACATACCCATAGGATTTTTATATGTTGTTCTATAAGCCCAAAGTGCATCATCTAATTTCTTAGACCAATTCTTCCTGGACCTATTGACAGTCTTTTGCAAAATTAATTTTATTTCTCTATTTCTAAGTTCAACTTGACCACTAGACTGAGGATGATAAGGTGATGCAATTCTATGGTTAACATCATACTTGGCAAGCATTTTACGGAAAGCACCATGAATAAAGTGTGAACCACCATCAGTCATCAAATATCTAGGGACTCCAAACCTTGGGAAAATAACTTCCTTAAGCATTTTAATAGAGGTGTTGTGATCACCACTACTGGTTGGAATAGCTTCTACCCATTTAGTAGCATAATCAATAGCAACCAAAATATGTGCATACCCATTAGAGGAAGGAAAAGGTCCCATGTAATCAAATCCCCAAACATCAAATGGTTCAACAGCAAGTGAATAGTTCATAGGCATTTCTTGACGCTTATCGATATTACCTATTCTTTGACATTCATCACAAGATAAGACGAACTTATGGGCATCCTTGAAGAGGGTAGCCAATAAAATCCAGATTGCAATACCTTGTGAGCAGTTCTATCTCTAGCATGATGCCCTCCATAAGCTTCGGAGTGACATTTCCGTACGATTTGTCCTTGTTCATGCTCAGGTACACAACGTCTAATAATACCGTCTACTCCTTCTTTATAAAGATGCGGGTCATCCCAAAAGGAATGTCTTAAATCATAGAAGAATTTTTTCTTTTGTTGGTATGTAAAGCTAGGTGGTAATATTTATCAACAATGTAATTAGCATAGTGAGCATACTAAGGAGTACTATGAGCAACATTTATTGCAGCTAATTGCTCATCAGGAAAACTATCATCAATAGGTAGTGGGTTATCAGGCACATTTTCAAGCCTAGATAAATTATCCGCTATGGGATTCTTAGCTCCTTTTCTATCAATGATATGTAAATCAAATTCTTGTAACAAGAGAACCCATCGAATAAGTCTAGGTTTAGCATCTTTCTTTTCCATAAGATATTTAATAGCAGCATGGTTTGTGTGAACAGTTACTTTGGAATCAACAATATAAGGTCTAAATTTATCACAAGCAAACACCACAGCTAAGAATTCTTTTTCAGTAGTAGCATAGTTTCGTTGAGCACTGTCTAGAGTTTTACTAGCATAATGAATAACATTCAATTTCTTATCAACTCTTTGTCCTAGAACAACACCAACAGCATATTCACTAGCATCACGCATAATTTCAAAAGGCAAGTTCCAATCAGGTGGTTGAACAATAGGTGTAGAAATTATGGCTTTCTTGAGTGTTTCAAAGGCTTCTAAGCAATCATCATCAAAAACAAAAGGAATATCCTTTTGCAAAAGATTCGTGAGAGGCCTAGAAATTTTAGAAAAATCTTTGATAAACCTCCTATAGAAACCAGCATGACCTAAGAAACTACGAATACCTTTTATATCTTTAGGACATGGCATTTTATCAATTGCATCAACCTTAGCTTTGTCCACTTCAATACCTCTTCCAGAAATTTTATGACCCAAGACAATGCCTTCATTAACCATAAAGTGGAACTTCTCCCAATTCAAGACAAGATTTGTTTGTTCACATCTCTGCAAAACTCGATCAAGATTGCTTAAACAATCATCAAAAGACTTCCGATAAATAGAGAAGTCGTCCATGAAAACCTCAACAATATTTTCACTGTCAGAGAATATAGCAGTCATACATCTTTGAAAGGTAGCAGGTGCATTACATAAACCAAAAGGCATACGACTATAAGCATAAGTTCCAAAGGGACAAGTAAAAGTGGTCTTTTCTTGATCAGGTTGAGAAACACATATTTGTGAAAAACCAGAATATCCATCAAGGAAGCAAAAATGTGTGTGCTTAGATAATCTTTCAAGCATTTGATAATTAAAAGGCAGAGGGTAATGATATTTTCTAGTTGCTTTGTTTAGTTTTCTAAAATCAATTATCATTCTATAGCCTATGACAATTCTTTGTGGAATAAGTTCATTCTTATCATTAGGAACAACAGTTATACCTCCTTTCTTAGGGACACAATGAACAAGACTTACCCATCTAGCATCAGCTATAGGATAGATTATACCTGCTTCCAGAAGTTTTAATATTTCCGTTCTTACCACTTCTTTCATCTTAAGATTTAACCGACGTTGGTGGTCAACAACGGGTTTAGCATCAGGTTCCATATAATTTTGTGCTAACATAGAGTGGGACTAATGCCCTTTAAATCATCACGAGTATATCCAATAGTAGCTCAGTGCTTCCTTAGAACTTTCAATAATCTTTCTTCTTCATGTTCTGAAAGGTTAGCACTAATAATAACAGGATATATCTTCTTTTCATCAAGATAAGCATATTTCAACGTGTCTGGCAATTGTTTTAATTCAAACACAGGATCACCTTTAGGTGGAGGAGGACCTCCTAGAGTTTCAATAGGCAAATTGTGTTTAAGCAGAGGACATTGTTCAAAGAAAATCTTATCTATTTCATTTCTTTCATGCATATGTAAATCATTTTCATGGTCTAGCAAATACTGTTCTAAAGGATCAGTAGATGGCACAACAATAGAAGCAAGACCAATTATTTCATATTTACTAGGCAATTCTTTTTCATGAAGTTTTCTACTAAACTTGGAAAAATTAAACTCGTGAGACTCATCACCAAAACTAACACCGACAGTTTGTTCCTCACAATCTATTTTAGCATTAATGGTGTTCAAGAAAGGTCTACCAAAGATAATGGGACAAAAGTCATCTTGTGGGGAACCAAGAACAAGAAAATCAGTAGGGTATTTTATTTTCCCACACAAGACTTCAACATCTCTAACAATCCCAATTGGTGATATAGTGTCTCTATTAGCAAGTTTAATAGTAACATCTATGTCTTCTATCTCTGTGGGTGCTATGTCATTCGTAATTTTTTGATATAAGATGTAAGGAATAGCACTCACACTAGAACCTATGTCACATAAACCATGATAACAGTGATCTCCTATTTTAACTGAGACAACGAGCATGCCAACAATAGGTCTATGTTTATCTTTTTTACCAGGTTTGGCAATTCTAGTAGCTTCTTCACAGAAGTAAATAACATGTCCATCCATATCTTCTTCCAAGAGATCTTTAACCATAGCAATACTAGGTTCTACTTTGATTTCTTCATCAGGTTTAGGTGTTCCAATATAGCTTTTGTTAACCACAGTTGAAACTTTAGCATGTTCCTTTATCCTAATAGGGAAAGGTGGTTTCTCAATATAAGCAGAAGGAACAACTGGATCAACATTGTAAAGTATAGTTTCTTCTTTAACTGGTACTGGTTCTTTGATTTCTTCTTTAATAGGTGGGTGATATTTAAACCACTTCTCTTTAGGGAGATCAACATGAGTAGAAAATGATTCACAGAAGGAAGCTACTATCTCAGAGTCAAGTCCATATTTAGTGCTAAACTTTTGAAAAGCATCGGTATTCATAAAAGATTTAACACAATCATACTTAAGCTTAATACCCGACTCTTTACCTTCGTCGAGTTCCCAATCTTCAGAGTTGCCTTTAATTCTTTCCAAAAGATCCCACCGGAATTCAATAGTCTTCATAAAAGAACCAGCACAAGAAGTATCAAGCATGGTTTGATCATTACGAGAAAGCTGAGCATAAAAGTTCTGGATAATAATTTCTCTTGAGAGCACATGATTGGGGCATGAATATACATTGACTTAAGCCTCCCCCAAGCTAGAGCGATACTTTCTCCTTCACGAGGCCAAAAATTATATATATAATTCCGATCACGATGAACTAGATGCATAGGATAATTTTTTTGGTGGAACTCCAATTTCAAACGATTCCAATTCCAAGATCCAATATCATCGCATAGCCTATACCGTGCCAATGTTTTCCCTTCAAAGATAAGGGAAAACCTTTTTCATAACTTCATCCCTGGGTAAACCTGCAAGCTTGAACAATCCACAAATTTGTTCTACATATATCAAGTGCATATCAGGGTGTTCGATTCCATCTCCTGCATAAGGATTAGCTAGCAGTTGTTCTACCATACCCGAAGGAATTTCATATTCAATATTTTCAGTAGGTGCAGTAGGTTGAGGGGTAGCTAATTTTGGTTTCGGTCGAGATGAAGACACCCCGAACAAACCCCTCAAAGGATTGTTTTCCATAGTAACAAGTGACAATAAATGTCAGCACACTATATAAATGTTTCCTTACCAAATTCCACTTACCAAAGGCGCTTCACTCCCCGGCAATGGCGCTAGAAAATAGCCTTGATGACCCACAAGTATAGGGGATCAATTGTAGCTCTTTTTGATAGGTAAGAGTGTTGAACCGAACGAGGAGCGGAAGGAAATGACAAGTGGTTTTCAGTAAGGTAATGTCTGCAAGTGCTGAAATTATAAGTAGCAGAGTAGTTTGATAGCAAGATAATTTGTAACGAGCAAGTAACGATAGTAGTAATAAAAGTGCAGCAAGGTAGCCCAATCCTTTTGAGGCAAAGGACAGGCCAAAATGGTCTCTTATGATAAGCAAAGCGTTCTTGAGGGTACACGGAATTTTTATCTAGTCACTTTCACCATGTTGGTTTGATTTGTGTTCGCTAATTTGATAATTTGATATGTGGGTGGACCGGTGCTTAGGTGCTGTTCTTACTTGAACAAACCTCCTACTTATGATTAACCCTCCCGCAAGCATCCGCAACTACGAGAAAAGTATTAGGAATAAATTCTAACCATAGCATTAAACTTTTGGATCCAATCGGTCCCTTACGGAATAGCGCATAAACTGGGGTTTAAGCTTCTGTCACTCTCGCAACCCATCATCTAATTGCTACTCCACAATGCATTCCCTTAGGCCCAAATATGGTGAAGTGTCATGTAGTCGATGTTCACATGACACCACTAAGGGAATCACAACATACATACTATCAAAATATCGGACACATATCAAGTTCACATGATTACTTGCAACATGATTTCTCCCGTGACCTCAAGAACAAAAGTAACTGCTCACAAATAATAATCATGCTCAAGATCAGAGGGGTATTAAATAGCGTATTGGATCTGAATATAATCTTCCACCAAATAAACCATATAGTAATCAACTACAAGATGTAATCAACACTACTAGTCACCCACAAGCACCAATCTATACTTTCGGTAACAAGATTGAAGACAAGAGATGGACTAGGGTTTGAGATGAGATGGTGTTGTTGAAGATGTTGATGGAAATTGCCCTCCCCAAGATGGGAGAGTTGTTGGTGATGATGATGACGATGATTTCCCCCTCCAGGAGAGAAGTTCCCCCGGCGGAATCGCTCCGCTGGAGGGCAAAAGTGCTCCTGCCCAAGTCCCGCCTCGAGACGGGGGCGCTCCGTCCCGAAAGTTCTCTCCTTATTTTTTCTAGGTCAAAATGACCTATATACCAGAAGATGGGCACCGGAGGTGGGCCTGGGTGAGCACAACCCACCAGGGCGCGCCTGGGCTCCCTGGCGCGCCCAGGTGGGTTGTGCCCACCTGGTGGGACCCCTCTGGTAGTTATTTGCTCCAATAATCCTCAAATATTCCATAAAAAATCCTCGTGAAGTTTCAGCTTGTTTGGAGTTGTGCAGAATAGGTGGCCTGACGTAGCTTTTCCAGGTCCAGATTTCCAGCTGTCGGAATTCTCCCTCTTTGTGTATATATCTTGCATATTATGAGAGAAAAGACACTAGAATTACTCCAAAAAGCATTATTATGGATAAAAACATCGTAAATAGCAATACAAAAACATGATGCAAAATGGACGTATCAAGCACCCGCGTGAACACTTGTTTTCTCTTGTCTGCATGTTTTTTGTTTAGGTTTTTAAGTTTTGCTTGGTTTTTCCTTGGTTTCTAATAAGAATGTCCAGTGAAGCACATTGTGTGAAAAGGCAAAGTTGCGCTTCACGGCAAAGAATAATTGTGCTTTCACGTGAAGTGCAACTATGCTTCCTAAGAGTGAAAAGAATAGTTATGCTTTCGAAAAGTGACAGATACAATTGTGCTTTCTTGAAAAGTGAAAAACACAGTTGTGCTTACAGAAAACTGAATAACCATAGTTGTGTTGCCCCAAAAAGTGAAAACCACAATTGTGCTTCCAGTTTTGCATTTGTTTCGACGTTCTTTGGGTTTTAGTTTAGTTTTTTTGGGTATTTTAGGAAAGAAATACATCCACATCTATTAATATGTGATATAATTTCAAAGATTTTGGTGCAAGAAATGCAACGTGAAAACGGTTCACGATTAGAACGTACGGTTAAAGAGATAAAATGTTTTGAAAAAAAATCTACAAAAGAAGAGCACAAAACTCCCAGGCTGTGATAATTGTGCATATTTATTTGAGAAGAAATTAGTGTCGCACATGCATTGCGTCACTTGTCATCACGAGAGGAGTTTTTTTTTAACATCAGTACAGACGCAAGCGCTCATATATACACACATACACTCATCTCTATGAACGCACACACGCACATCCTACCCGGCTGAGCACCTTCTAGAGACCGAGCCGGTATATCATCTTGAGATTTACGAAGTCACCGTAGGCGCCTCGTCGTCGACGGGAACGTCTCCTCCCACTGAAAGCGTATCGCCGAAAATCCTGAAATAAATCAGGGAATAATGCGAGCACCAGGATTTGAATCCTGATGGGCTGGGGATACCGCTATCCCTCTAACCATCCAACCACAGGTTGGTTCGCATCACGAGAGGACTTAACAGTAACTTTTTGTAAAAGATACCTCTAATTAGTAATTTCGGATTTATTCAGCGCATTAGGCGCGGAATAGGTATGTTGCTCAACAGAACCTATGGGCCGACTGCAGATTCAACCCACGTAGTGGGACTGGGCCTCTGACCGACTGCATTTGGTGTGAAAATGGATCCCATTTCAGCCTACCCTCGTAACCCTCCCAACTTTTCCGAACTGCCATGTGATTCGAATTGTGTGCTTTCAAGAATGTCACTTGATTCTGCTCGCAATCCCATATGCTGTGCTAGGTATGAGCGATGCATCTGTAGTTTGTTTTTATTAGAGTGACTTATTTTATGAACATTTTACAATAGATGCAGCTATACATACCTTGCACATCGTATGTCTGAATTTTGAACTACGATGGTTTTTTTCTTCTTCTTTTTGCGGCAAACTAAGATGGGTTATTACAGTGACTTGAAACAGTTCCACACTTAGACAATCTGATACCGAATGCTGGTGCTTCATGGTCTGATAACCAAAGACGTTGGTCACATATGTACTAAGGCAAGGCGACATGATACAAATCCAGAAGCCACCAAGTATATATGGACGTCAAGCTCAGTAGCCCACTCATAGGTCGATTCAACTCAATGGCAGACATACCTGATACTCACAGTATAACGCATAACACATATAAGCAGTGCGGCACGTGTGGAATACTATATGCTTTTTATGCTTTAATACTGCAAACAGTTCCCATGATTACGACTGGTTATTACAGTGACATGAAACAGTACCGATCACGAATGCTGCTGCAGATGGCCTGATAACGAAAGACTCTGGACGCATACACTGATAACACACGAGGCGACCGGATACAATCCAGAAGCCATCACGGTTAAAACTCACACATAGACATATGGTCGATCGACTTAATGGCAGACACACCTTGATGTTAATAACAGTGATGCGGCACGTGTGGGATACTGTATGCTTTATTGTTAGTGGCGGGCGACGAAGCTCTTGATGGCGTCGATAAGCTCCTGGGCTCGCTCCCCGGTGGTAGGGTCCATGTCGACGGCGAACTTGTTGAGGTAGAAGGAATGGCTCATGCCGCGGTTGATGAGCACCTCCACCTCCTTGCCGGCGGCGCGCAGCGCGTCGCAGTACTCGAGGTTGGTGTCGCGGATGAGGTCCTTCTCCCCGACGGCCACCAGCATCGGGGGCAGGGGAACGGACTCCAGCGGCGGCGCGTTCGGGCCCATCGGGCACGTGTACGGGTGGTCCTTGGTAGCGCCCTCCGGCAGCGCCATGGCCATGAACTTGTCCAGCATGTCCAGCGTGAAGAACACCGAGTCCGGCGTCTCCTCCAGCTCCGACTTGCTCCGCGTGGCGCGCATGAACCCCGGGTGGATCGGGACGCCGCCCGCGACGCGGAGGGGCGCCCAGGCGTCCGCGCCGTCCTCGCCAACGCGCGCGGCCACGAGGTGGACGAGGTTGCCGCCGGAGCTGTCCCCGACGAGGAAGACCCGGGACATGTCCGCGGCCTCGCGGAGGAGCTCGGCCGCGGGCTCGTCGAGAGCGCCTTCGTCGGACACGGCGATTGACCGCAGCCGGCGGAGCACGTCGACACCGGTGTCGAGCTGGGCGGGCATGCGGTGCTCTGGGGCTAAGGGTAGCTCGGCGGTGACGACCACGGCGGGAAGGGCGCAGGCTAGGCGCGCGTAGAAGTGGTGGTACAGGACCCAGGACGGGTGGGAGATGCAGAAGCCGCCGCCGTGGAGCTGCACGATGACGGGGAGGCGGCCGGCGCTGCCCGCGTCGACCTCGGGGAGGTACACCCGGAGGCTTGGCTCCCCCTCCCCGGGGAGGTCGTGGAGCGTGTGGCCGTCGCGGGGCACGGCGTAGGGCTGCACCGGCTCCATGAGCGGCAGGGCCTCCGGCGGGCCCGTCCACGTGCGGTCGATGCTGCCGTCGTCCATCACGCGCAACCAGCCGGACACCTCGTCCACCACCTTACGGCCGCTCGGCGGCGCCGCGGTGGTCGCCTGGTGCTGCGAGGCGGCGGCGGGGGCCATCGGTCGTCGCTGTGTTGGAGTATGTTACACGCTCTACGGTGCGGGTCGCGCGGTCTGGCAAGTGCGCGGCGTCGTGTGTAGAGCACCGTGTGAGAGTGTGATGGTTTGGTGGTGGCAACAGGGGAGGGGATGTGGAGTTTTATAGGCGGTGGCGGAGCAGGGGAGCGATGGTAAGGTGGTCGCGTCGAGTTTTGCCGTTGAATTTTTTGGAGGGAAATTTCGCAGCGGGTGGCAGGGAATTTGATCAGAACTGTCACGGCAGCAGACCGGCAGAGCAGTTGGAGCTGGTACGGTGTGTGGGCTAGCTTGTAATGAAGCGCGACCGAGATGATGGATGTGGACGTGTACGTCCTTGTCATCTTGTAAACACGCGTTACCCAGTCTGAAAAGTCTTTGAACTGGGGTTCCAGACCGCGCCGTGGACTCGACTACTGCACCTGGGTCAGTCTCAGTCAGGTCCGGGCAATCACTTCTTTCTCACTACCAACAGCAAAAGTGAAGAAATAAAACGCCTGTGGGGCTTGACACATCGGATGCGAACGAATTCAATCGTCCTGGGCATTTTCGCGGGGCTGGCCAGGCGCGCACGGGAACGGCTGCATGGGCGCAACGTGATTTTTAAGTGGGGATACACGACTGCTAGTAGACGTGACCCTCACATATCACATCAGAGGTGTATATTTCTGCGTGGTTCACAAGTAAATGCGTCCCGGACCGATGAGCACGATTGCTACTCCCTCCGTCCCATAATGTAAGACGTAGTGTTTAAAAACGTCTTACATTATGAAACGGAGGGAGTAAATCGCTACAAGTATATGTGATGTGTCACATCAGGATAATTTGTCACATCAGGATAATTTCTGCTTGCTTCACGCTTAGACGCGTCCCGGAGCGATGACTGATTGGTAGGCACAAGTTTTGATCTAGTATAGTACTGTGAGATCAGTGAAAACCACATGTGTAGCTCTATAATTAAAGTTACAACTTTCATTTATCCAAAAAGGCTTACACTTCGTTTTATATACTCCCTCCGTTCCGAAATGTAAGTCTTGTTAGACATTTCAAATGGACTATAAATATGGATATATGTAGACATATTTTAGAATGTAGATTCACTCACTTTGCTCCGTATATAGTCACTTGTTGAATTTCACTTGTGGGAATTTCTAAAAAGACTTATATTTGAGAACGGAGGGAGTATAAAGCAACAAGGCTGAATCATGTTGGGACGGCATTGTGATGAGGTCGTTCACCTTCTTCAAACTCTTGGAAGATATTCAATGACGACGCCATCGTATCGCCACTGCCGACCAGCGACCAAACCCTACATTTCACCCAACTCTACGGCCACCAGACCGAAGCATTGGGGTGCATGTTCCCTCACCGAAGCGACAGACGTGAGGAGATGGAACTCATGGTCTAGACCAGCCACCGCCCTTTGCTAGGTCACAGGAGCACGAAATAAAATATTATTGAGTGTTGTCATGCATCATGCCCAGAAGGCCCTGCAACCCTCTTGCCCTAATACAAATGGCGTCGGCCCGTCAAACGATAGAGAGCTCAACCAAATTACAAATTGTAACTTGAAACTAGACCACTAAGAAGAAATGTTGAGCCCCACAATAATCGATAGCCACATCATGCCAAGAGCAACATCGTTCTCACCCCTTCAATCCACACCTTGGCAGCCATATGAGAGGGGAACAAGCTCTCAAGAAGGCGCCTCCAAAGAGGGAACGACGCAACACGCTAGCTGCTGCCCACCAGTCCAGCAGGTCGGACCTAAGATTTTTGCCCTCAAGCCATGGTGGATGAGGACAACCCACATTGACACATGTTGTTGTCGACTGAATCATAATTGGACCCAATCTTCAAGTGTGCTCTACTCCAATGCTCTGGACTTGTGTTCATCATATCTCTCGCTCCTTCCGGTGTTATCTGAGCCAACCTAGCTCTATTGTAGTTGAACAAGATTTGGTTGGGAGCTTTTGCACACCTCCAAAACCTCTTTTGTAGGTCATGGCCAGGTTTTTTCTTTTTCCAATTTGCATATATATGTCTTGCGCACATCCTGTGTTCAACTTTGGGAATTATGTCCTCAATAGCACCAATTAGACCTTTTTGCTGGTCGAATATTACCGCCCAACCTTCTCCTTGGTTTGGTATTTTCAGATCCTTGTTCAACAGTGCAAGAAACCAAAACCAAGAGTCATATGTTTCCTTCTCAACTAAAGCCCATGCTATCGGATAAATCTGGTTATTTGCATCTCTGCCCAAAGCACATAACAACTGCCCACAGGTAGCACCCTTGATGAAACATCCATCTAGGCCTTTTACCCTTCGACACCCAGCTAGGAAACCTTTCTTACATGCAGCAAATCACATATAAAATCTCCGGAAAACATGTTGGTCATCTCTCATCTCTGGATCAAGTGTTATAGCAACTGTACTACCTGGATTGCTTCTCATAAGTTCCTGCTGGTAGTCAAACACTCTGGAATACTCCCCATGTTCGGAATTCCACATCCTTTCTAGCACAAGCTTCTTTGCTCTTTTGCTATATGAACATCAACACCCAAGTCCTCCAAGACAGTTTGTTTAATATTCTCAAGTTTCCATGTGGGGTTTGCTTGTATCAACTTCCCATATATTTTAGCAATAACTTCAGCAGTCACTAGCTTGTTGTCTCTCCTAGGGACACATTGATGATCATCGATAAGAGTCGAAACTTCAAGCCACTTGTTCTTGGTTGTTCTTGATGCATAGATCATCCATGGGCAACCTGGCCATGTGCAATGAGCTCTAACCTTTGCTTCCTCGTCCTTTGTAAAAGCCAAATGAATGCGCTCTTTAATTCCATAGTTTATTATGACCTTCTTCATTTGCTCCTTACCTCTGAACACCATTCCCAGCAATAACTTTGGTTTTTCAGCTGTATTGTCATATCTAGGCCATTGACTTTTTCTCCTAACCATAGTTGTACCTGCTTCACCATCACTTTCCTCGTCGTATGACCAATCATCATCTGAGTCATAATAAGGTGTTTCATTTCCTTCTTCATGACATTCTTCACCAGCCTCTACCACTTTATTGTCTTGCACAATTGGACCTACTACATCTCCTCTTTTCTTGGCTCTCCTTTGTTGCCTCAGGGCTCTTGCCATCTTTCTCAACTCCTCTGCCTCCAAATCCTCGCCTGAACTGCATTCAATAAGAGGAAGATAATCACAATCTGAATCTTCTGAAATCTCAACTTCTTTCCTTCTCTATCTCTCTTCTTGTTAGCTTTAACTGGTATTTGCAAAGGTGCTTCAACACCAGTTGTTGCTCTTGGAGTACCAGGAGGTGAGCTAGTTGCTGCATTGGCAGAGCTAAAACCAGGAATTGAGCTTGCTGCAGAGATGCCAGACCTTGTTGCTGCCTTGACAAAGCTACAACCAGGAGCAGAGCTTGATGACCTTGGGATAGGAGTTGCATGTGCTTCTTCTCCAACTTGGGGAACCGCAACATCACACTTCAGCAGTGCTTCAACATATATTGTATCAACAACTTCAACACTAACAAGTGGCAGTTTTGTTCCTTTGTGTGCAGTGTATATTTCACCAACTGCAATGTCAAACATACCATCTCCTGCAGTCTGATTCCCTGCCCCTTATGATTGGCACCAGAATTTCTGTTTGCTTCTAGTTGATCTACATAGATATCTGCATACTCACCATATGCAATGGAACTATCCATTTTCTAAACTGAGTCATCATCACAAAGAAAACATAGGCCATCGACAAATGATTTCCCTGGCAAGAGCCAATGCAACTTCATCTGTCTGTCCTTAATGACATATTCCTCTTCCACATCATATAAATCTTTAGTAACCTCCAAGAGTACTTGTAACTGAGTTGATCCCTCTCAATTGATGCCTCCGCTTCTAACTGACCACTGTAATATATAATTCCATCTTTCTTCACAAAGTGCCCATTATAGTGATATCCGACGCCAAGGTAATCGAGAGGATCGAAGACATCCTGCATGACATGAAAATAAATTCAGCAAGCTCCATCTCCAGTACAACAGATTAAGCTAACTTCATTTGTTTTCTTAGCAGAGTAGCTATAGTAGCAAATAAACTTTGGCCTACATAATGCAGATGTAGCAGCAGATGCAGAAGAGTATGCAACAAAAAACAGAGTTTTCAACTGCCGTCGGTTTCAGTTTCATGCATAAGTTGAATAGTTGAAAAAGAACAAGCTTGATTAATTTTTTGTGCTGCTACATAACTAATGTCAGTACTCAAAAAACAGAGCGACCACACAACTAGAGTGACCACACATGGAACAAACAACAAGTTCTAGCTCTGTTTTACTGAGTTTATTATTTATTTAATTCCACATAATAAATCCTTTGACCACAGAGAGAACAAACAAGCTCTTCACTTTTTCATTCTTCTGAATTTGACTAGACAGAGAACAAACAAACAATGTTCTTTCTTCAGAATTTGACTGTGAAATAGAACTACTCCAAAAACAGAGTTTCAGACTTAAAACTCTTCACTTTGCTTTCTTCAGAATTTGACCCCATAGGGAACAAACTGACGAAAGACAATCAACAATATTCTCTTCACTTCTCACATGCTACACCAATCAACCTCTCACTTCTCACTATGATGAAATAACAGACTGACGAAAATCACTCATTATCTCCACAAAAACCATCTTCATCTACAGGAAAAACACAAGCTACTTTGAGCACTTGCTCATGGCATGATTGCGTCACTTATGGGCATCCCCTCCTCCAACCAACCGCTCCAAAATCATGCCTGAACCGATCTCGAAAACCCTATCTCCTGCGCCCGACAGGGGGTTTGTGCACTACTCCCTCCATTCCTTTATCTAAGGTCTATTATTTACAGCACGGTGACCAACGCACATAATTATGCACTAGATAGGACAAAATTACCCTTCTCTAATTTGTAGATTAGCGGCAAGTAAATCATTTAGGCTAGAAAAGGTACACACAACCAGGAGAGAGATAGTTTCCTTTTCTTTCTCTACAAGGAGAGATACATGCAATCAGGTGAGAGATAGTTTCCTTTTTCTGGAGGCCAAGATTGGAATTACGAGAAATTAGAACAAATGCACCTTACATTGTGAAATTTTATCAAAAAACAAATACACCTTATATAAAGGAACGGAGGGAGTATGAAATAGAGGAGGCACGGCAAAAATCGTGGGGCATTGGATTCACATCACGTACCTCCTTCCATGGCTTCAATCGGATCACGGATTCATTGCGCCGGCTGCAACCCACGACGGCGACGATGAAGGTGGCTGGGGAGAAGGGGTGAAGCGACCAGGGAGGCGTAATGAACTGACCCAACCCAACCATGCCATGTCAGCTCCCTTTACTCCGTCTACCTACTCGCCACGTCAGAAGCTGAAATCGGAAGCAACCTAAAAATGGAGAAAACCCAGCTTAGGGAAAGATTAGCCCGATTTTGGAGATTGGGGGTTAAAATTGAACCAAATTAGATTTCAGGGGGGATTCGTCCCTCTGGGCACATTTGGGGGTGAAAAATGGTCTTCTTTCTATCTTTATAGAAGAAACTCTAAGCACCACGGGGCACTCCGTGACTCGAACAGATAGGTAGGGATTAGACTCAACCCCATGAATGTGCAGATATTTTACTTCAGTTTTCCAACTGCTTCCTCCCTCGAGGAATTCTTAGGTGGTTGAAACATATGAACTTGAAAGCCGGGTGTCGTGGTACTAAGTCTGACAGTAAGAATAGGGGGTACGTATGAGGAGGAAAGGTCCTAACTACGGCGAGGTTGTACACACGAGTTTACGAGTTCAGGCCCCTTTCAGAAGAGTCAAAAGCCCTACGTCTCGGTGCCCTGAGCAGTTGACTGGAATATGAGTGTGTGTGTTACAGGGGGTGCGAACCCTTGTGCCAGTGGAGGGGGATGGCTTATATAGAGTGCGCCAGGACCCCAACCATCCCACGTTACACAGGGTTCAATGTATATTAAGACAGGGCGTTACTGGTAACGCCAGCTATAAAGAGCTATAAAAGACCTTTAAGACTACAGAGTGAACGCCTGACCATTGCCATCCTGAGTGACTTTAGATCTTCTGTACTCCGAGTGGTTTCTTGTATGGTCGAGTGACTTCATCCTAGTCGAATGGAATTGGGGTATCCGAGTGAGATAATTGGTCAAGTGGATTGCACTCAAGGTTACTTCAGTCGGTATCCTTTGTTATACTTTGAATGTTCTTTATTCTAGGGTAGTGACCTTGGGTAGGGTGTCTAGGTCAGGCCTGTGACCCTACCCTAGGTCCATGGCATCGTCATTAGCCCCCGAATGGATTGAGGTCCGAGTGAAAAGAGAGTTGAAATTGATCCCGCCCTGATTCTTATGCTTCGGAGGCATTTTTCTTAAGTCTGGGAAACATGCTGAACCTTCAACTTTATTTCAGTCGCCTTGATCGATTCAGAAGTCGTCGAGTTAACTATGCTGGTAATCTTCGAGTGTCAATATGGTACAAAATCTTCGGCGCGATTGATTACTCTGCGGTTCCCGGATCTCACGGGATTCAAAATTTCAGGGAAGCGCGCGGGACGGAGCGCGCCCAGTAAACGGAGTGGATAGACAGGGGCGCCTCGATTCTTGTGCCACCTTTTTCGCCATGTATCGGGTGCGCGACTGTTACGGGATTTGACAGGATCACTTGGGCCCACGAGTCAGTCAGTCGAAAACAGGCCCACAAAAGGCGTCGAGGCCGAGGCATTTGCATAGTGCGCCTTATTCCCCTTCTTCCCCTGCTTCCCCACCGTGTCCTCCTCCACCCTTGACGCCGCCGCCCCGCCAGTGCATAGTTCACCACAATGGGAAAGGACAAGACGGCGACTCTGGAGCGCGCGAAGAAGGCGACGGCGACGGTGAAGAGCAAGAAGACGAGTCGGGGGTCATCATCGAGGTTTGGATTGCCTCCTGGTTGGATCCAGGGGGACTGGATTCGGTCCACGATCCGGGAAGAAGATTTGGAGGATCTTGCCAGCATGGGCTTGATTGCTCACGGGTCATGGAGGTTGCCGGGGAACGAGACCGAGCCTTGACCGCAGGAGGGCGAGTGCGTCCTCCTCGCAACCCATGTCGACCGCGGTTTCACTCTGCCTCCGCATCCTTTTTCCGGGGTTTCTTGAACTTCTTTGGTGCTCAACTTCATCACTTCTCCCCCAACACAATCACATACACTACAAAAAAAAAGACACATCCGTGACATTTTGGGCCGAACGAATTTTTTTCCTGTCATACTTATGACACTTCTATGACGATAATTGTGACAAAACCCGGTATCATCATAGATGTGGTGGGGTCCTACTTCTATGACAAAAAATCATGACAGAAAATGGGCTTTTCGTCCTGGGTGGGCCGGAGACGCAGCTGCATGACATTCTTTCGGCCGTCCATGACGGAAAAACCGTGGTAGAAGCGAGGACGAGGAAAATATCGGGGTGTTCCCGGTTACGGTGGGTGGTCGGGGCCGAGCGATGCGCGTTTCTCTCATACACGCACGCGCGTGGGTGCGAGGGGTTGGGCTCTAACTGAACCCGAGCGAGGCGTTGGGCTCTAACTGAACCCGAGTGATTGCACTGCAGGCTACGTGTTACTGAACCCCAAGCGATCGATCGATGGCTGTTAACTGAACCCGATCGAGCGATTCCTTCGCTACTGCTGCTAACTGAAGCCGATCAATGCTGCCTCTGGATGAATAGTGAGCATTGCTGGGGGGTTTGGATGAACAGTTCCCGGTGGGGTGGATGAACAGGACCCCGTGGTGTTGCCTCTGGATGAACAGGACCCCGATCGATCGAGCCGGTTGGGGCTGGATGAACAGGACCCCGTGGAGGGCAGGATGAACAGGACCATCCCGTGGAGGGCAGAATGAATAGTAGACGGTGGAGGGCTGGATGAACAGTAGCCCGTGGAGGGGTGGTTGAACAGGAGCCCGTGGAGAGGGCTAGTTGAACAGTAGCCGGTGGAGTAGCACGTGGTGGAGGCTGGATGAACAGGAGCCTGTGGATGAACAGTCGCAGGTGGAGGCTGGAGGAGGTCGACGGTGGATGAACAGTAGCCCATGGAGGCTGGAGGGGGTCGACGGTGGAGATGAACAGTGTCCCGTGGAGTCCTGTTTTGCAGTACGCCACACCCCCCCGATGAACAGGACCCCCGTTTCGACCGTAGCGCTCCAACACAAGTCCGTTTCCTCCGTTTTGCAGTACGCCACACCCCTCCCGATCAACAGGACCCCCGTTTCGACCGTAGGAGGTCCGTTTCCTCCGTTTTCCGGTACGCCAGACCCCTCCCGATGAACAGGATCCCGTTTCAAACGTGGCCGGTCGAACACAAGGCTGTTTCCTCCGTTCTGCGGTACGCCAGGCCTCGTTTCCATCGGCTGTTCCGTCCAAACCCTCCCGATGAACACGACGACGCATTCCGTTCCGACCCAGCCAGTTGGCTCCCCATGAACACGACGACGACGCTGTTTCTCCGTTCCGACCCAGCCATGTACAGGATCCCTGGCCGTACGTATGCGCGAGTAGGCGTTCGAGACCCTGCCCGTATGTACGTACGTGGCCGTATTTTCTTTCTTGCACACTGGCCGCTGTACATACGTGTACATGCTACGTGCGCGCCTCTACTACGACACGTGCACGCCTCTACATCGACCAGAATGACAATGCTACGTACGCTTCGACCAGGTGGGTCCCGACTGTCAGGCACTTCCTTGCCTGCGAAGATGTAGCTGGTGGGTCCCAGCAGTCAGGGGGGCGAATCGTTTTTTTTTTGCCCGGACGCACTTCCTTGCGTGCGAAGATGTAGCTGGTGGGTCCCTGCAGTCAGGGGGAAACGTTTTTTTCGTGAAATACGGTGGCCCGTCCGGTGGGTCCCTGCTGTCAGGTGGAGGAATCCTTATTTTCCGCGTAATAAGGAGGCACTTCCTTGCTGCGGCCGTGGACCCAGCTGTCAGCCTCTCCATGTACAGTCCACGTCCGATGGAAGTCATTCCTTGACCACGTTGACCACGCCGCGCCGAGAGCACCAAGGCGGTGGACGACGGCGAGGCCTAGGAAGGGGACGATGGGGAGCCGGGGAAGACGCGGCAGTGGAAGCCCGCGCGGAGAGGAGTACGGGGTTCACTGGTTCGGCTGCGGTGTGAGGCTGCCGTCGCCGCAGGGCCTGGCCAGCGGTGGGAATAGTAGGGGGCGGTGAGGCCTCCGCGGCAGCACAGCCGGCCACGGGAGGCAGGAGCATGCGGCACGACCGGCGCTGCTTTGGGCGGCTGGAGCAAGAAGACCAGAGGTTGAAGAAGCACTACGGCCGTTGGATGGACATCGTACAGTCACTAGAGCTAGAATCGTTCATATTGACTAAACTTGTCAAAGGCCCCCGTCCCAGTCAACTTAGTAGGCCCACAAGTCAGCCTCCCACCATGGTGGGTCCCAGCTAGCAGGGGGAGTATTCATTTTTTTTGTGCGTAATAAGGATGCACTTCCGGTGGGTCTGAGCTGACAGCGGGGGGAACGTCTTTTTTCGCGAAATACACTGGCCCGTCCGGTGGGTCCCAGCAGTCAGGGGGGAAACGTTTTTTTCGCGAAATAAGGTGGCCCGTCCGGTGGGTCCCTGCTGTCAGGTGGAGGAATATTATTTTACGCATAATAAGGAGGCACTTCCTTGCGGCCGCCTGGACCCAGCTGTCAGCCTCTCCACGTACAGTACTCTTCCGATGGAAGTCGGTCATTGACCACGTTGACCACGCCGCGCCGAGAGCACCAGGGCGGTGGTCTGGACAACGGCGAGGCCTAGGAAGGGGACGATGCGGAGCCGGGGAAGACGCAGCAGTGGAAGCCCGCGCGGAGAGGAGTACGAGGGTTCACTGGTTCGGCTGCGGTGTGAGGCTGCCGTCGCCGCAGAATAACAGGGGGTGTGGGTGAGTAGAGGGATGGCCTGGCCAGCGGTGGGAGTAGTACGGGGCGGTGAGGCCTCCGCGGCATCACAGCCGGCCACGGGAGGCAGGAGCACGCGACACGACCGACGCTGCTTTGGGCGGCTGGAGCAAGAAGACCAGAGGTTGAAGAAGCACTACGGCCGTTGGATGAACATCGTACGGTAACAGGAGCTAGAATTGTTCATATCGACTAAGTTGACAAAGCCCTCCGTCCCCGTCAACTTGGTAGGCCCACAAGTCAGCCTCCCACTATGCTGGGTTCCAGCTGGCAGGGGGAGTATTCATTTTTTTGTGCGTAATAAGGAGGCACTTCCTTGCGTGCGAAGATAGCTGGTGGGTCCGACATGTCAGCGGGGGGCACGTTATTTTCGCGAAATACAGAGGCCCTTCCGGTGGGTCCCAGATGTCAGGGGGAGGAATCATTATTTTGCGCTTAATAAGGAGGCATTTCTAGTGGGTCCCAGCAGTCAGGGGGCGAATTGTTTTTTTGCCCGGACGCACTTCCTTGCGTGCGAAGATGTAGCTGGTGGGTCCCCGCAGTAAGGGGGAAACGTTTTTTCGTGAAATACGGTGGCCCGTCCGGTGGGTCCCCGCTGTCAGGTGGAGGAATCATTATTTTGCGCGTAATAAGGAGGCACTTCCTTGCTGCGGCCGTGGACCCAGCTGTCAGCCTCTCCACATACAATCCACGTCCGATGGAAGTCGTTCCTTGACCACGTTGACCACACCGCGCCGAGAGCACCACGGCAGTGGACGACGGCGAGGACTAGGATGGGGACGACTCGGAGCCGGGGAAGACGCAGCAGTGGATGCCCACGCGAAGAGGAGTACGAGGGTTCACTGGTTCTGCTGCGGTGTGAGGCTGCTGTCGCCGCAGAATAACAGGGGGTGTGGGTGAGTAGAGGGATGGCCTGGCCAGCGGTGGGAGTAGTAGGGGCGGTGAGGCCTCCGCGGCATCACAGCCGGCCACGGGAGGCAGGAGCACGCGGCACGACCGGCGCTGGTTTGGCCGGCTGGAGCAAGAAGACCAGAGGTTGAAGAAGCACTACGGCCGTTGGATGAACATCGTATGGTAACATGATCTAGAATCGTTCATATTGACTAAGTTGTCAAAGCCCTCCGTCCCTATCAACTTGGTAGGCCCACAAGTCATCCTCCCACTATGCTGGGTTCCAGCTGGCAGGGGGAGTATTCATTTTTTGTGCGTAATAAGGAGGCACTTCCTTGCGTGCGAAGATAGCTGGTGGGGCCGACATGTCAGCGGGGGGCACGTTATTTTCGCGAAATACAGAGGCCCTTCCGGTGGGTCCCAGATGTCAGGTGGAGGAATCATTATTTTGCGCATAATAAGGAGGCATTTCCTTGTGTGCGGCCGTGGACCCAGCTGTCAGCCTCTCCACGCACAGTCTACTTCTGATGGTGTCGTTCGTTGACCACGTTGACCACGCCGCGCTGAGCGCATCCAAGGTGGTGGACGACGGCGAGGCCCCGGACAGCAACGAGCCGGAGATGGGAAGACGCGGGAGTAGAGTCACAGACGGAGAGGTGTACGAGGGTTAACTGGTTCTAGTGCGGTGTGGTTCGGTAGTCGATGGAGAAGAACAGGAGGTGTGAAGGGGTGGAGGGATGACCTGGCCAACGGTGGAGTAGCGCTTCATAGTGAAGCGTGCTAAGCAGAGCTGCTAGCTGCAGGAGGCGGGAGGTGGTCCCGACGGCGCTGGAGGAAGAAGACGAGAGATTGAAGATGGATGCCGGTCGTTGGATGTAAATCCAACGGCTAACATGTGAGAATCATTTGTTGACTAAATTGACAACGACTTGCGTTGGCTTCGACCTATTGGCCCACATTTCAGCCTCCAAAAATGTGGCACGTATTCAACCCATTTTTTCAGAATTTACAGTCTTTTTTTTGCGCGGTAGAATTTACAGTCAATTTGATCTTTTTTTTGAATTACAGCCATTAGCTGGGCTGGGTGAACAAATAATGTAGCGTCCATGCGGCCATTTATTTTATTTCCTAAAAAATTACAGGCCATTTGCACTTTCTCGAAATACACGATTTTGCTGGGCTGATTCTAATTATAATGTTGGGTTGGGCCAGCAATGTTATCAAAAAATAAAAAAGGGCTGAGCATTTGTTATAAATATATTTAAATAATAAGTGATATTATTACATTCGTCCTTAAATCTTACCAAGCTTTTGTACACAATCACTAGGATTTTCATGCCAAAACAATCCAGGATTTTATTTGTTAAGAAATTATTTTTATAAGTTAATAAGATGTGGGATATTGTTTTCTTACATATGTAAGTATCTGTTAAATATATGATGACAATAAAAATAATATATAATAACATATAAAATAATTTAAATATATATAATATAGTTAGAAGGGAAACATAAGTTGGACCTGGCGTTCCTATTCTTATATAGAAAAATAGAACAGACCTCTGCGTTTTCTTCAAAAAAATACATAAATTGGGCTGCCAAAAATAAAACCTCGGATGGGAGGTCCATAGGCCGGTCGATACATGACGGCCCTAAGAAAATACAAACATGCCTATGGACCTCCCATCCGAGGTCGTGGGCTGCGCATGTTAAAAATGAAAGCCTAGACGGGGCAGCCCAAAACCACGTCCAACACTTGCCAAAACTTCGTCCCTCGTTTTCTCTGTGTTTCGCACACTCGACATTGTGTGGGCATTTTGACTGTGCATCATATGAAGATGTGCTATGCATGAATGTTGATCAGCATGATGTTAACTGGCTGGTAGTTCCATTTTGGACCATGAATAAAACTTCCAACATGATGTTAACCCTGTTTGAAAAGGCCGTGTTAATATAAATGCTCTGCCTCTGAAAGTTGCAGTTTCTTATCTGAAACTGAACTTGCAGTTTCTTATCTGAAACTGAAACTTGCAGTTTCTTCTCTGAGAATCACATTGTCTGCACTTTTATACTCCTATGAAACTACATTTTTTAAGTGCTAAAAATAGATCTCTAGAATTCATAAAATACTTCATATGCTCAATACTGCAAATCTGAAATTCAAAAGACATTCATATCTGAAAGTACTCTCAAAATACACAACACAAAACACAATTCACAACCTGCAAATACTGACAACCCTAAGCTCCTCCTGACAATTCACAACCTGCCCGACTATTGGGCTGGGGGGGGGCAGCCCCCTCCTATTCCTCGGCGGCAGACAGCCGCCCCGTGAGACGATGTGAACGGCGAGGGAGACGATGGCGGGGAAGCGTCGTCGGGCCAACTGCTTTTCTCCTCTTGCAGTTGGGTTATGTCGACGAAGACTCCATCGGCTCGCTCTGGCAGGACACCCTCACAAACGGCACGCTGTAGATGCTCGATCCTTCAATCTCTGGTGGATGCTCCATCTGGGATCGATACTCCCACCACCGCTCCCTCATGATCGGATTCGGTGAATCTGTTTGCTCCATGGCCCAGAGAGCAACTCTAAGTACTCCAGCGCGACTCCCTCCGGGAGTATCACTGCCTTTTCGCCCTGTTGCAGATATTTGGCCATGGATGTCGCCGTCGCCGCTAGTTGGTCCTTGTTGTCAAACCAAGACTGTATCTCCAACATCCTAGCTAGCTTCACAGGGTCGCCGTCTACGATCCTCACGTATCGGTTGTAGTCCTCCATCGATCTACTTGTCCACATCACCTTCACTCGCCGGCGGTGGTTTTTGAATGGAAGAGGAGAGGAGCAGCGCTGGTTTTGGATTAGAACGGGAGAGGAGCGACGCTGGTTTTGGACTGGAATAGGAGAGGAGGGGCGATGGTTTTGAAATGGAAGAGGAGAGGAGCGGCGCTGTATTTAGATTGGAACAGGAGAGGAGCGGCGGTGGTTTAAGAGGAGAAGAGCGGAAGAGCGGCGCTGGTCTTGGAAGTATTTTTTTGTTGTTTCGCGTATTTTGGGTCAAAGTTTGACCACGTACTGTATTTGACAAGCAAAATGTGAATGCATGTCCCCAAAAATTGTATCGTTTGGTTCGTATCTGAATGTACTTTCAAATTATATTATTTTTGCAACGTATAACATATATTTTATGTGCGAAAATCATGGTCAATTATGACCCAGAATAAAAGGGAGACTAGTTAATGTGGGGTCGCTTTCTTAATTGAAGGGTAAATTGATTTTGATTTTGATCCAGTCACAGCGCGCCGGCCCTCTCGTCCAATCCTAAATCGCTGCCGCACGCTCCTCTCCCTCTTCTCCATTGCAAAACCACCTCCTCTCCTCTCCATCATCTCCATTCCAAAACCACCGTCTCGCCTCTCCCTCTTCTGATCTTCTCCACTGCAAAACCACCTCCTCTCCTCTCCATCATCTCCATTCCAAAACCACCGTTTCGCCTCTCCCTCTTCTGATCTTCTCCATTGCAAAACCACCTCCTCTCCTCTCCTCTCCATCATCTCCATTCCAGAACCACCGTCTCGCCTCTCCCTCTTCTCTATTGCAAGACCACCGTCTCTCCTCCCATCTTCCAAAGCTAGCACCGGACCACTCAGAAGGACATCTATGGATAGGATGCAGCAGCGAATCTGGCAGATCGCCGGCGGCGTCCAGGCAAAGTTAGCCAGGTTGAAGGAGATCCTTAGTTGGTTTGACAATGAGTGGGAGATTTCGAGGATGGTGCGGGCCATGTGGCAATGTATGCGAAAGAGCGAGACGGCGGCGATGAGGGCGGCGATGTACATGTACTCCTCGGCGGCAGTCACGCCGCAGTCCTCCGAGTTCATCGAGTATCTCCTCTGGGCGATGGAGCAGACAGATTCGCCCGAGGCGACAGTCAGGCGGAGGTGGTGGGCGTACAGGTCGAAGGTCGAGCACCCAGAGGATAACGAATCGATCGAGTATGGTGTGCCGTTCGTGAGGGTGCAGAGCCAGCCGGAGCCACAGGAGTATTCGTTCTCCCACCGCAAGAGGAGGCCGGATGGCGCGACGTCGCTTCCCCGCCGTTCTCCACGGTTCCCTCGACGCTCGCCTCGTTTCAACGGCGGCAGTAGGGTTTAAGGTAAGCTTCGGACTAACCTAATCTTCCACCTGCTGATGCTTACAATCAGTGTGACAGCTAATGAAAATCATGCTTACAATCAGTCTCCGAGTACTACGCCAATCACCCTAAAATAGCTTTGGACCTTTGGGTCAAAGTTGTGACACAGTGTACAAATAAAGAAAAATAGATTGGTGCTTCTTTCAGAAAAGAGTACTCCCTAGAAAACTGCCAATATAAGCTACTAGTATTTGGTTAGATGATTTGCTGCCGAGAAAGATCCGTCCACAGAGAGCGCCACACATCCCACTGGTGGTGGTGGATGCCAATGCGTGCATGCAGCATGGTTGGTGTCGGTAATTTTTACTTGGCACACCTCGCACTCTGCATATATGCCGGTTCCATACGTACATTTGTGCAGTTCCACCAAAATGCAGCTGAATAACCCTGTTTGCACAGATAATGAAAAAGCGTGATTACATTATAGTGGCACTAGTTGATGAAACACACAAAATAAATAGAAGAAAATATTGCAATAGTATCATAGTATGCCATGTTGCAAGGGCGAGATGGGCACTACGACGCCTCATACGGTACGCCTCATACTGGACATCGTCCCAAGTCTCCCAGATACACCTTCTGCCAGTGATGAACATCAGTGTACAGCGGTAGTACAAGGAGGCGCCTTGAGACATTCAAATCTCTATTTTTGTACATATCAACTAAAATTAAGCACCCCAGTTTGCAGAAACGCTTAAACATTAACAATGGGACTAGTTGATGAAACATACATTAACAAAGAGAAGCACTTTCTTTATCTACATTGGAAATGAAATGATAGAGATGACACTCGCTCTATTTTAACTGTATTATTACTTCATTTTAGCAGTGACACTAGGGTCGAGCAGGTGGCAAACGAGGTGTACCGTGCGTCGCAAGGATGGAGGCCGGGGGTGCTTAGACTGGGATGCTGAAGCTGGCTCTTTCAGTCACCGACATGGATGATTCAATTCATGGGACCTTTTGATGTAGTTCACCTAAAATGAAGCAATGTCCCGTGAGCTAGCAGCTTCTTCTTCAATTTTTTTTAAGAAAAAGGACTCCAGCCCCGGTTCCATTTCCATCAGAAAAGGAAACCCACAGAGCTTCTTCTTCATTAGTTGCAATAAAATGGAGCAACATCAAGGTTGGTTGTGAAGCTCCTGGAATGCTCAACTATATTTTGGATATCATTTGTGCAGTTCAACTAAGATCGAGCGTGAAATGTATATCTCTGTTTGCACAAAAAAGGTGGAAAGGAGGGTGACTAACAAGTGATGAAACATGCATCAAATGAAAAGAAGCATGTTCCTTATCTGAATGGCAATCCTACAAGGGCAGTAGCAATTTCTAAAGCACCGGCATTGCTAGATATTAGTGTGGGCATTAGGATTAACTATGACAACCGTTAAATACGACATTACTTTGGGCACGGGAGAGTAGGCGGACCAGGACAGTTGCATTTCTAACGAAAAGAACCAACTTATCTTAATGGGAAATTTTAGCAGGACATGTAAAGAAGTGCCATTGATTCATATTACTGGAGGCATTACATTGAAAACAACATTGGTTTAACGTGTCCTTACTTTTAACAGTGCGACTGCTACATTTTACCAGTGGCATTACATAAGAGTGGCTCGGGGCAACAAACATCAGAACAAGATATCTGGGTTGGTCCTATTTTTGTTCGGTATAGCCACCTTATACTGTGTGAGGCTAGCAAATCTAGTGCTGGACTTACTCTGTTGACTTGTCCCCCAGTCCCCACTTTCTTTCCTTTTTCAACCAATAGATCGGGTTTATATTGAGTTTGCACTGCGTTTCCCTTTATTTCCCTATTAGACCTAGAGACCAGTTGGATAGCCAGTCTCTGCTACTTTTCGCCACCATTATTTCCTCTTTCGACCAAGTCCTAGATTCAGGTAACAAATCCTCCCCCACCCCCACCCCCTTTCTTCCTTGTTTGAACCAAGTAGTACTAGATTCGAGTGCATGAACTAGTTTTACCTCTTAAACGTAAAAAAATTAGGTGGTTTTCGAACAGCCGATCGATCCTATCTACGAGGGGGCCTGAGAAATAGTAAAAGATACAAATGCAGCAACCTCAGGAGCTCGGGAAGTAGAGCAAGGCCGGTTTCGAAGGAAGTTATACCTGATGGTCGCCGGGATGTCGCTAGGTGGGCGGCGGGAGGCCGGATCTGCCCACACTATGGCAGCGAGGAAGAAGGGGTCAGAGGCCCTCCCTCTCCAGCGGTGCCTGGGAGAGAACGGCAAGGTAGGCTGATCGAGACGTGCCCAGCAGTGGGTAAGAGCCGTCGCCGAGGACGACCGCGTGAACGTTGCACCTTCTCACCTTCCCCGGCGGAGAGGATCCGGCTGGATCTGTGACCAGCGGTGAGCAGAGAGAGAGAGAGAGAGTGTGGCCACCGCTGTCGTGTTTAGATCTGGAGAGGCCGAGACAGTGTGAAGAGAGCAACACTAGCAAGCAAGCGCGGAGGCTCCTGCCTATATAGTGGAGTAGTACTAGTTTTCTTTTGTCTACCGGAGCCGGCTTGACCTTGTCAATGACTGTCGAGAAGTCTTCATGCACGTGGCCCGGAGGCGCAGTTGTCGTCATTTTGATCTGAAGCGCCGGATTATAACATATAACACGAAAAAATGCCACATGACAAGAAATCATAACCTCACTGCCCAAAGGAGACAACATGAATCCCGACGAACAAACTAGACGAGGAACAAAGCTCAAATTAAAGATAAACTCATAGAAAAGGGGTCCGTCGATAGATGTCCTAATTAACATAGCCGGCTTGACCTAGATGGCAGCCGAGTAGTCACTGTTCGTGCATGTGCCCCCAATGACTAGCCCAACTCAGTTGTCGCTGTTTAACCCTCGCAGTGATCCGAAGCACATGACACCTAATTTTGCGAGATGACAAGAAACCTTTTTTTAGATTTCTCACCGCAACTACAACCATGTACAACACAACCTACACGATATGTAGACGATAGCCAATCCAGGCGTGTCTGTTGGAGTCTGGTCACATGCATGGACGAACTGATCTTCCGTGTCTTGCAGGGATCGTCCAGGCACCAACGTAGTACAACACTTCTCTAGTACTATCGCTCGTCTCCCTCTTCTATTAAGTCACCCGACTTGCGGGGCCGGGGAGTGTGCCTATGGTCGGTTCTCAATTGCCGTCCCACATGTGTGTGCAAACGCAATATGATGCGCGTTCCATTCGGAGAGCAGCGTGCCAGACCGACCGACCGTCTGGGGTGCGACGCGAACGCGACGGGCTTGCTGTATACTCCGTACATGTGTACCGCCGTTTTCTAGATGCTTTGCTCCATGGCGCGGGCGCAATCCATGTATACAAAATTAGTATACTGTATACTATTTAAAAGTCGAGGGCGGGGCTTTTCCTGCGCGGTAGGGGGCGGGGCTTTTCCTGCGCGGTAGGCGGCGGGGCAGTTCCGCCTAGTCGGTTCGACAGAGACGTGAGAAGATGAGGGAGACCCCTACCCTAGGGTGCCCTAGGTAGCTGCCGCACGCATCATTGTTTTCTCTTTTCTTTATGCTCTTGCGCCCTAGAGTGAAATGATGGTTGCTTAGTCCGTCCAGCTTAATGCGGGAAAGGTGGGGCTTTGTGATTTGACCCCTCATCGCTCATTTTCTACTACTGCGGCGCTACGACCAGGGTGCCTCCAATTCCAACCGCTGCTCCGAACTGTAATTTGGTGCATCACACATGGAACAAGACGGTGGATGAGCCACATGTCGGCCAAAGGGGTCCTGTTAAGTGTGTCGCCATTTCGTGTGCGGACTGACCCTGCTTGAGTTGGTACGCCAACACGACAGGAGCAGCATACCACTTGGTTTTGCTCCTTGGTGAATCCCGACTATATTGATCTAAAAAGATACGTGCTGAACTACCCTCTCCATCTCGGGTTTTTTATTTTTAGGCGTCTCGGTTTATAGGGCCTGCACGTAGTTCTAGGTCATCCATTTGACTAACTAAATATGAGTTACTATGTCACAAAAAGTATATCATTGGATTCTTAAGCGGATGTAGTTGTATTTAAAAGTCGAGGGCGGGGCTTTTCCTGCGCGGTAGGCGGGGCAGTTCCGCCTAGTCGGTTCGACAGAGATGCGAGAAGACGAGGAAGTAGGCTGCTGCAAATGTAGGGCTGTGTGATTTGACAGCGAGTTACTGCTGGACAGGTGGGGCCCCGTGATTTGACTTGTCATTATCATTTTAACTGCGGCGCTACGACCGGAGTGAGTCTCCCGATTCCTGACCACCTCCATACAGGTGCCTCTCCCAATGCTCCACCATGTAGTAGAGGCTAGCTCTTGCATGAGAGCCCACTTCTCCACTTTTTCCTTGCCTCTCTTTCCTCCACATATGCAAAAATGCCATGTAAAGCGCACTATTGTACTTACTTGCTCCTACAGGTGCTTAAGCTTGCCACATAGGCATAAAGTCTGATGTGGCAAGTTAATCAAGAAGAGAGAGACTAGTTTGGTGACCCAAGGAAGAAATGGTGCTAAGCGCGTGTACCTAGGTGAAAAGACAATTTTGAGTCTATAGCTAATTAAATGAAGCAAACTTAGCAACACCATTTCATTGGAAGAGGTCACTCCTTGGCAAATGCAATAAATACTAGTACTCCATGTGTCCCATAATATAAGAACGTTTTTGGCACTACACTAGTGTCAAAAACGTTCTTATATTATGGGACGGAGGGAGTACGAAGAAAGAGATAGAGAGGAGTAAAAAAAAAATACACTTATAGCCAACCTTGTTGTAGTATGAGTGACTAAGTTATGACTATGTATGACATGCCAACATCAGATAGCCTAACGCACTGTGTTAAATCTCCAAGGGCGCGACTGCGCGAGCGACGCGACGATCGTGGTAGGCGCGACCATGATACAGGCTGCTGGCAGCCCTTGGATCTGAGATCAAACGGTCGCATGCTAAGTTGCTGAAAATTTGCAGAATAACCCTCCAGGATAGGATATTCACCCATAGGTCTAGAATCACGCCATGCAACCGTTCGATCTCAGATCCAAGGGCTCTCGGAAGCCCGTATCATGGGAGAATGGAAAGCCACTACCCTGCCGTTCGCACACTGGCAGTTCGCTCCTACTCGTCCCCGCACGTCCTTCAATACTACGGCGGTTCGCTCCTAGTCGTCCCGTCCATTCACATTACGGCAGTTCCACTAATCCTAACCCTCCTCCCAAATCCATGGCGTCTCAAATCTCCACGATCGGCGGTGAGTACAAGGTTAGAACCATCACCGGCGATGAGTTCGACGTCATCTACACCCGTTCTTCCGCGACGGTGAAAGGATGCCTTTCTCGCTTCAGACGCATGTTCGAAGACTCAGATAATGAGTGGGTCGCTGGGCTAGATGTTGAGTACACCACAGTCCTGGGACGAGAGAAGGATCTAAAGGACGAAGAGAGGAAGAAGCCCGCCGTGATCCAGGTTTGCGTGCATGACTTATGCTTGGTCTACCACATATGCCATGCCGACGTTGAGTGCCAGGATTTAAGGACTTCCTCGAGAGCAACCTAGTCAAATTCGTTACTGTAGACTTTGGTAACGACAAAGAAGTCCTGCGTCAGATAGGCCTCGTTGTAGGCAACACCTTCGACCTCCAGAAGAATCGGCTGGTGTCCTCTCGTCAGCCTTCAGTGCTGACCCTGTGTAACGCCCACGATGCGGCTATATCTCCCACATGTCGAGGCACGACTTGGAGGCATAATCGCATGGTGGTTTTATCGCAAGAAGGGTCATCTTCACACAGTCCCATTTAATGAACAAGAATGGGATAAAGAGTTGGCTTACAATCGCCACTTCACACAATACATTAATTAAACATACATCATCCAAAATACACATAGTCCGACTACGGACAAATCCAAATAAAAGAAGATAACCCCAAATGCTAGGTCCCTGATCGTCCCAACTGGGCTCCACTACTGATCAACAGGAAACGAAACATAGTAACGATCAAAGGTCCTCCTCGAGCTCCCACTTGAGCCCGGTTGTGTCACCTGCACTGGTATCATCGACACCTGCAACTGTTTTGGTAGAATCTATGAGTCACGAGGACTCAGCAATCTCACACCCGCGAGATCAAGACTATTTAAGCTTATAGGAAGGATGGGGTAATGAGGTGGAGCTGCAGCAAGCACTAAGCATATATGGTGGCTAACATACGCAAATAAGAGCGAGAAGAGGAGCAATGCAACGGTCGCGAAGCTAGAAGTGATCAAGAAGTGATCCTGAAACTGCTTACGTTCATACATAACCCAAACCGTGTTCACTTCCCGGACTCCGCCGAAAAGAGACCATCACGGCTACACACACGGTTGATGCATTTTAATTAAGTCAAGTGTTAAGTTCTCTACAACCGGACATTAACAAATTCCCATCAGCCACATAACCGCGGGCACGGCTTTTGAAAGTTTATACCCTACAGGGGTGTCCCAACTTAGCCCATCACAAGCTCTCACGGTCAATGAAGGATATTCCTTCTCCCGGGAAGACCCGATCAGACTCGGAATCCCGGTTACAAGACATTTCGACAATGGTAAAACAAGACCAGCAAGACCACCCGAATGTGCCGACAAATCCCGATAGGAGCTGCACATATCTCGTTCTCAGGGCACACCGGATGAGCAATCCGTACAACTAAAACCAGGCCTCAAGTTTCCCCGAGGTGGCGCTGCAAAGGGCTCTAGTTTGGACCAACACTCAGAGGAGCACTGGCCCTGGGGGTTAAAATAAAGATGACCCTTGAGTCTGCAGAACCCAAGGGAAAAAGGCTTAGGTGGCAAATGTTAAAACCAAGGTTGGGCCTTGCTGGAGGAGTTTTATTCAAGGCAAACTGTCAAGGGGGTCCCATAAATCACCCAACCGCGTAAGGAACGTAAAATCAAGGAACATAACACCGGTATGACGGAAACTAGGGCAGCAAGAGTGGAACAAAACACCAGGCATAAGGCCGAGCCTTCCACCCTTTACCAAGTATATAGATGCATTAATTAAGATAAGAGATATTGTGATATCCCAACATAAACATGTTCCAACATGGAACAAACTTCATCTTCACCTGCAACTAGCAACGCTATAAGAGGGGCTGAGCAGAAGCGGTAACATAGCCAAACAACGGTTTGCTAGGAAAGGTGGGTTAGAGGCTTGACATGGCAATATGGGAGGCATGATATAGCAAGTGGTAGGTAGCGCGGCATAGCAATAGAGCGAACAACTAGCAAGCAAAGATAGAAGTGATTTCGAGGGTATGGTCATCTTGCCTGAGATCCCGCAAGGAAGAAGAACGAGTCCATGAAGAAGACAAACGGACGTAGTCGAACGGATCCTCACAAACGCAACGTAACCGGAACTATCAAGGCGAAGCACAACCGGAAAGAAGCAAACAACATGGTAAACACACAAGCATAAACATGGCATGATGCACAACCAAGGATGATGCATGTCCGGTTTAAAGATGCATGGCATGGCAAAGCGCAACAAACAATACTACAAATTAAGTGGAGCTCAATATGCAACGAGTTGCATATTGACGAAACACCACGTCAATTATTTAGTTCTCTCTCGTTTATGTACCCAACAATATTAAATGTTATTAAACATGGCAAGAGGTGAAGCATAATTAATCTAACTATTTAGGCAAGTTTAAATGAGGCCGGAAACATCAAACAATATTTCCGGAAAATCCCCATATGCATAAATAGCAATTTAAAGGAAACAACAATTATAAACATTTTTAAATGTTGCTATCATGATGCGGATGACAATGCAAGTTTTATGCCATTTTATGAAAATGTTGACATGAGCATGTTATGAAACATTTGGTCACCATGATGAAATGAAAGGGTGCCACGGCGACGATAACGGACACGGTGCCACGGCAACATTCCGGTTCCGACAACTCGTTGAGATATCGGTGCAAAAGAAGCAAGTGTGCGGATGTGCGGAACATGCTAGAGATGGTGGGGTGATCCCGGTTACCGGGTTCCCACGGTTCGACGACATGGCAAATGAGGAGGAACGTGCAACGTCAATGACATACGGTGAAAACATGCGGTTCATCTCATACAACAAACATGCATTCGGTCCACGGGCGGTCGTTCCGGCGGTTATACCTTCGAAGCATGCGTTCAGGAAGGTTCGGGTTCGATGCGGCATAGATGTACATGGGTCGTAGAGGAACTTGGCGTATCCGGGGGCTCCGGATGTCGTGGTACTTGGCAAATCTGCGAAGTCGTACACGTTCAAGAAGAAACTTATGCGGCGTCGTGGAACTTGGCGCATCCAAAGGGTACTTGACGGGTCCGAGGTCTCCGGCCGTAGTGGTACTTGCTGTTACATGTAGTCGAACTTGAGGTGCTCCTGGCGTCGGACTTGTGGCGTTGGACAGAACCATGGCGAGGTTCAGCAGCTACCCCACGTCCATGACGAAAAACGAAGCTCGGGCAGGGAGTTGAAGTAGCAAGCAGGGCATGTGTTGAGCAACAGCACAACATCAGCAGAGGCCTTGGCGACATGGGGCCTTGGGCGCCATCGGGGTGGAAGGCGAACTCGGGGTCTGGCAGCAGCAAGGCAACGAGGATGAGGCTCGTCGGGGCAGCAGGGGGAAGGCGGAGCAGAGGCGCGGCGCTGGAGCTTGAGGGCGCGGGGCAGCAACGACGGTTTGCAGAGGAAGGCCGGCGAGGCATGGAGGTCGAGGTCGCCAAGGAAGGGAGGCAGCAGGGGCACGGCGACGCTGATGGCCTTGCGGGCCATGCCGGGCGACGGGCGCGGCTTGGGGAGGCGCAGGCGATGCAAAGGCCTGTGACGGCAAGGCATTGACGCGGGGAAGCGGATCGGGAGGATGGGACAGGGAGGCTGGCGGCGCTGGAGGAGGGAAGGCTGCAGGGGCAGCGATGGTAAACGACGAGGGCAGCAAGGAGGAGGTCGGGCGCCGGGGTCTCGCGGTGGAGGCGGCGAGAGGATCGGGTGTAGGGAGCTCCTCTCCCTGGCTCGATGTGTGCGTGTGTGTGAGTGGCGGCGGTGTGGGAGGACGAGAGGGAGAGATCGAGAGGAGGGGGGGTCAGGGCTAGGGTTATAGGCGCGGCTGGGCCTTGGGCCAAATGGACTGCGGGGAAGCAGGCCGGCCTGGCTGCTGGGCTCTCTTCTCTCTCTCACTCTAAAGAAAGAAGAAAAAATAGAGAAAAGAAAGAAAAGAAAGAGAGTTTAGGGGAAGAAGTTGGACACGCGGATAATTTTCCCGGACTCACAAAAATGAGCTTGATCCAAGAAAATAGAAGTTGGCACGAATGCAAGATTTAAATTCAAACTCATTTGAATTTAATTCAAATGGTTTGAACTAGGACAAGGTTTAGGAGTGGCCAAAATGTTGAGATTTTTGGAGGAGCTCCGGAAAGTGAAGAAAGAATATATGGCAAGGTTGGAGACCATGGAATTAAGATAACAAAGGCATTGGGATAAATTGTAAGTGTGTTATGGTGATTTCCAAATTAAAGAAATATTTAATATAGCTCCCTAATATTGGGAGGATATGTTATAAAGAGAAGTCACGCTTCCCTCGATTTAAATAGATCAACCATCTATGCATTTTATTAGTTGAGTTGAGATGCAAAGATTAATGACATGATGGCATGATGACATGATGCAATGCAAAAATAAAAGAGCAAGCACAAAAGAAACACACGGTGATCACGAAAATATGGAAGTCTTCTGAAGCGTCGGTCTCGGGGCGTCACACCCTGGCAGGAGCCATGGTTCATCCTTCGTACGGTAAACTGGAGAAACCTCCATACACGTTTCATCGTCATGCATGGCAGCGGAATGTACTAGATATAGGCCACATCCACTACGCTGCAATGGATGGCTACCTTTGCTTCAATATCTACAAGGGTTGGATGAAGAGAAACAACCAAGTGTGCGGTTCAAGCAAAGAAGTATAGGCCAAGAGGAACAGGGACAAGGACGAAGTCGAGGACGTGGACGAGGACTCCGAGTAAGGTGGCAGTGTCATTGCTCATGGTGGTTCTAATGCAGTGTCTACCGGAATAGTTGCAAAGTTTAATTTCAGGTGTGCTTAATTTAATTTGAGGGGTGTGTTGTGCCGAGCCCCCAGTAGAACTATGTTATGTTTCTTCTCGTTACTTTAACTCTTCAGTACGTACATACTAGTATTTCTTACATTTCATCTTTTAGTTGGTATAGTTTACCACTCGTTTCTTCACATTATATACATACAATATATATGGCCAACATCATATGGCCAACAGTTTAGTTGTCAAAGAATTTCAGGGTGCTTAGTTTTGTCAAAGAATTCCAGGATGCTTAGAGGGTGCTTGGATCCAAGGGACTTATTTTAGTCTGACTAAAAATAGTCTCTTTAAGAGGCTAAAGTTCCAAGCAACCCTGATTAAAGAGGGGCTAAAACTAGTCTTGAGACTAAAATTTTTTAGTCAGGGGTACCCCTACTAGAATGTGGATTAGTCCTCTCTCTACTCATTTAACTCCTCTCCTTTAACACAGGCGAGTTCTGGATTGGAGGGTTTGGAGGATAATAAATGCTCATTAACTTGATTTTAGCCTTTTTAGTATTTGGATCCAAGCATGGGTGAGGCTAGCATGTTTTAGTCCCACTACTTTTAGTCATGGGACTAAAACGTATCCAAGCACCCTCTTAGTTTTATTTGAGGGGTGGGTTGTGCTGGACACCATTATTGTGACTAGCCTTTTTAATAGTACTATATGCATAATTTGGCGACGAGCGCTCTCTATATGTACCACCTTTTTTTTAATTTCAAGTTTTGCTCCATGGCACAATCCATCGATACTACTGCTGTACAAAAGTATACATTTTTTAAAAGGCTAGAGGGCGGGGCAGTCTAGCTTGGTCGGTTTCACGAGAAGCGAGGGACTTTGTGATTTGACGGCTCATTACTACTGGAAGGCGGGGCCTTGTGATTTGACTGCTCGTATAAATGCGCCGACGACCTGATCGAGGAGGAGCAAAGAACCGTGCGGTATACTCAAGTTTTCCACTGGAGTAGTACTACGACGGAGGAGCACGAAACACGGCAGCTCAGTGCCATATGGCAATAAAAAATGATCTAATTTGCTAGTCATCTCATTGTTAGCATTGTTCTATACATTCCCTAAAAAAACCATTGTTCTATTCATGCCTCGCAGAGAACGTGACACGTGCGGCGAAACACCCGAAGCAAAAGATGAAACACAGGAGCAAAAGAAGAAGGAAGATTATCACCCCAAATGATCTAATCCGCCGCGGAGTCGTAACTGCTTCTTCATCGCCTCCACGACCTCCATCTCCTTGCGCGTCTCCTCCGCCATCTTCTTCATTCTGTCCATGACGCGGGATTTCTCGACGCGAGCCTTCATCATCTGTTCCACGGCCGCATTACGTACCTTGACAGCAGCCGGGTGCTCGATGCGGAGCTTCGCCAACTCCTCCTTCTGTTCCATGACGAGGGCCTGCAGCATCTTCATCGAGGAACTACTATTCTCATGCAGCTTCTTCTAGCCGGTGATATTCTCCTTCAACAGGTCGATCTCGTGGCAGAGCTTCACCTTGTCCTCATGAAGTCACAGGATTTCGCCGGTCGCCTTCTTCTATGAGGCAATGCTCTTCTTCAGCAGCATCACCAAGCCGGCGGTCAACTCCCCCTGCTGATTGAGCTCAGCGGGCATGTCGTCGAGGCTCTCCTTCAGCAACTCCATCAAGCCTTGGATGAACTCCTTCTGCTTATTGAGCTGATCGGGCATGCCGCCGAGGGATAACGACTCCAGCTCCGCCGGCTCGGCATGTTCGCCTCCGCGGCTAGGGCGCTCCTGGGAGCCATCGCCTGCCCGTGAGAGATCTTTCGAGGTCTCTGCGTGGCGGCGAGCCCTCTCTTTTTTTCCGCGCTGCTCCCTTGTTACGAGTAGTTCTCGACCTAGACCTCTGCTCACCGGCCATGGGAACGATGGACGAAGAAGAAGCACTTATGAGGAGGAAAGGTAGAGTAATTTTCGGTTAGGTAGTTCCCCTTTTTATAACCTAAGTATTAGCACTAGTACTAATACCTGCATAGTGGGAACACGTTCAGGTTTGGTACGTACTAGTAGGTGTGAGCAGGCTTTTGAATGTGATGGGAACAAGGTAAAGATTAATTGATGGTTTTGGTTTCGAGGCCCGAAACGGCTCCCGATGAGTTTAGCGGAACATAAATTTCAAGTACTACACTGCTCAAATGCATAAATATTATGTTACTGTCAAAAATTGGCACAAAATACGAAGGAGACCAATGGAAGTACTACTAGCAACCCACGATTTAACTACTCGCAAGCGCGCAGTGGAGTAATAATGTCTTTCTTCCGCCTTCACGCCCACTCAATTTGCATGCGCTGTATTAATTGACCATCAATGAAGTGAACGACTTTACACGCGTCAAATTATCACATGGGGTGGATCTTGGTACAAAATTGCGTCCACCCGTGTACCCGCGTGTGCGTGCGAGGGAATGAGTGCGTGCGTGGCGTGCGTGCACATCTTCGCTTCGTGCATGTACCGCCAGTATGGCTCAGGGAGGACGAGTACATTCTTCTGGAACCAGCAACACGTCATTGTGATCAATCCACGCAAGGAGGTCGCAACAACGCCTCCACATGTGCCTCGTGGCTTCATGAACTGTAAGAGAGACACTGTGTAGCGTGCCATTGGTATTCTAATTTACGTGTTTTGCACATACTCGAAGTACTAGTAAGGTACACGTGCATTGCACGCATCAGATTTTGCAACCAGATTATGAATAAATACCACACTAAAGCATGTAAGCTCTGAGTCATATATGCCTGATGTAGCCCTTCGTTTAATTCTTATAGTTCATCTCATTCAAAATCAATTATTTTTTATAAAAAAGCTAAGAACGCGGGAATAGGAAAAACATGGGATTATAGTGGAATGTCGTCTTGAATCCTACAGGATTGTACGAGTGTTTGATTGTGCATAGAAAAAACGCAGAATTCTTTCAAAGAGGTTTGAGTGGATGGGATGTATCCTATGAAATCTAGTGCAAATGAAGCATATGGAAAAATTCCTATGGTTTACAATCCTACGAATCAAACAACCAAGATAGGAAAAATTCCTAATGATTAGAATCCTCCAAAATTCATTTGAGAATCCTTTGAATCAAAGAAGCCCTTAATCTATTTTATGATTCATGGAATTGTGCGTTGTAAAGCATAAAGTAAAAACAAATAATGTAATTCAACTAGAAAAAAAGTTTGGGCAGTTATGATACGGAAGATTCTAGAAGAAAAGAGAACCACTGTTGTTTTGAGGTTTGTGCATTATGCTTAAGTTCAACCATGGAGTCTGCTAGATTGTACATGTGGCAAAATCCGGTGGGGGGCTAGAAGATGGTGCGAGGGGCCGAGTGGAGGGAGACTATGAAGGAATGCACAAGTGCGAGATCGATATTTAGAGAGAGGGGGCGAACACGTGCGCTGTTGCGCGCAGTGGCGGAGCCATGAAAAATAAATGAGCTAGGGGGCCAAGCATTGCTAATCCTTTACGAGGAGGGTCAATTCAAGAACTTAAACCATTTTTAGCAGCAATTGTCTAATGATCACATTCATATTAGCCTCGATATATAGTGATGTTAGGGGGGGAGGGGGCAGGGCCCTTACTGCCCCCTGTCTTCGCCATTGTGCACGCGTCTGAGAGATGAAGCGAAAGGCATGGATGATGAGAAGGGGACGTTGGATATATAATTAATGTGGGTGTATTAGCTATATATGTTAATCCTATATAGAGAGGTATAGATTGATCGATGTGGACGTGGGAAAGAGGGTGAGACCTCACTGGATATATCGATTGATCGGTTTGTGTGGAAAACTATGAAAGACCTAGCTATATACACACATACATAGAGGAACATCGATCGTTGCGCATGCACGCGTGAGAGATAAAGAATGCCCGATATGATGGAGAGGGGGATGTGTGTGGGTGTGTGCCTTCTTGGGAGACCGACCTGAAGAAAAAGATTGCATGCGTGCGATGGATAATGCCAACTGGTAGTGTGTGTGCATGCATGCACGAGAGAAAGTTAGTGGTACAATTATAAAGAGAAGACTACTGTGTGGGTGTGAAAGAATATGTGAGGTCATAATCAATGTAAAGTTGAATTCAAATATTTGAATAAGAGATCCTGATGTTTGAAACCCATGCATGCATGAATATAACAGAGATCTGCGCGGTGTGGTTTGGAAACGAGCATGTTGTAATGTACACACATTGAACAAGGTCAGACTGATTTGAATTTGAGATACCGATGGCAGACATCATTTGGCCACGCCGCATCCGTGCATGGACACACTATTCTAATTGGAGATGATGGGCGGCTTTCGCATCACATATCTATATCTATACCCCTATATATATATATTATATATTATATTTTTTTATATTGTGTGCGGGTAACTTTAACTTTGAAAGATGGTCGTTGGATGAGGCGAATCCGATGGTCCAAAGATGGCAAATTTGAGCACTACTGGCCGTTGGATATCATCTAGATTCCACCAGATTTCTCCACATGTATAATCTAGAAGACTCCATGGTTGAACTTAAGCATAATGCACAAACATCAAAACACAAACACTTCTTATTTGTTCTAGAATCTTCCGTATCAGAATTGCCCAAATGTTTTTCTACATGATTTGCCATTATTTGATTTTACTTTATGTCTTACAACGCACAATTCCATGAATCTTAAAATAGATTAGCTTTCTTATAAAAACTAGATGATTTTGAATGAAATGAACTATAAGAATTAAACGAACATCTACATCATGCATATATGACTCAAAGCTTGCATGCTATAATGTGGTATTTATTCATAATTTGGTTGCCAAATCTCATGCGTGCAATGCACGTGTACCTTACTCTAGTCTAAATGGTGTTTGTGTGTGTCTTATGCGTGTTGAGGTGCAAATTGTCTTTTTTTGGGTACACGTTAAGCTTGTTCTTCCGAAATTTCAAGCCGCGCCTTGTTATGCCAAAAATTCAAGCTAGCGTCTCTGTCTATCGTGCTGCAAAACTCCCGCCTCTTCAACCCGCGCCTTGTTAGCCCGAAATATTTAAGATATATCTTTGTCTCGTTGTGCTCCGACAACTCCCTCCATCTCAACCTGCGCCTTGCTATTCCGAAATTACAACGTGCGCGAAAACTCCCACCTCCTGTGAAATCCCGACACGTGAAATGCCCGTGGTACCCCTGAACCGAAAGAACTGCCTCAAATCGGTGGGGCTACTTTTGTAACTTACCCCACATTTCGGACAAGCGCGTCTCTAAGCCATGGTTCCCCACTGCCATCCCATCCGCCCACCCATTCGTACACCGAGGCCGCGAAAACCCGTGACGAAACCCCACACCCTGCTCCGGCCGCCACCCAGCCGGAGCCTCTTCCCTGACGACGTCGTCCACAGCAACACCTCGACGTCCCTCATCTACCATACCGGATGAGGATCCATCGTCGATCTCATCGTCCCGCCGGTTCAGCCACCCCGTCCTCCACCTCCAGGGAGCTGCCCCGACGTTCCCCTCGTCTTTCACGCTACCTCCATTCCCACACCGCCGTCTTCACCTATACCACCGGAAGAGCATCATCATCACCGTTTCCTCGGATGAAGCTGCGGCCTAATCAGCGCCACCAAAGAGGTTGTATACTAATCGCCGCATTTTCTTCTTGATTCGATCTCACGGTGCTGCCGGCGCTCGGTCCCGAGCCGACACGGCGCGGCTCCATCCACGGCGGCATCACCGGCCACTTCCTCCATGGCATCGCTCCCTCGGCGGCGACGTCCACATCAGTAGGAGCTGCTGCTGCTTTAGCTCTCGCTCGCGCTGCTGCTCTGCTCTTGCTCTCGGTCCCCTGCCTGGTCTGCTCTTGCTATTGCTCTTGCTCGCGCTGCTGCTCTCGCTCTTGCTCTTTCTTGCGATGCTGCTCCGATTTAGCTACACTTCAGTCGACTGAATCGACTTTTGGGTCAGTCGATTTTCAGGGGGTGGGGGGGGGGGCTCGCCGGGGTGAAGGAAGAACCAGCCGCAGCGGGGAGGGGGGCTCGCCGGAGAGGTACCCCACTATCTATCTTAGGGTTCAGGATGGGGGCGGTGGACGCCGGCGGTGGCGGGGCGTTGGCGGGGCGGTGGCGTGGGGATCGCCGGAGAAAAAGCTCGGCACGGGGGGGGGGGCCTAGAGGGATGGCCGGGGCAGCGGCGGACCGACGGTGGGGAGTGTTTTCGGGGCGGGCGAGGCGGCGCACCACCGGCCGCGGGCGGCGGGGGGCTGCTGTTTGGCAGGTGGTGGCTGGCGGCTCAAGGGGGTGGAGGTTGAAGATGAACCGCAGGCCCTTGATTTTGTATCCAACGGCTGCAAAATCGACTGACCAGAGATGAAAAAGTCAGTCGACCGACGTGTAGCCTCACCTTGCTAGTGCGTTCAGTTTCGACAGCAAAATTCAGTTTCGACAGTTAAGTTCAGTTTCGACAGTTAAGTTCAATTTCGACAGATAAATTCAGTTTCGACAGTTAAGTTCAGAGATGAGCGGCTGATGTATTTTACATCTAGCACTTTGTGGTTATGTATTTTACGTCATGTATTGGAGATGCTATTAGAATTCCACTCAGGTTAACGTTGTTCGTTGTCTGTCTTGTCCTGCTTCAACCTCGGTGTCGTACAAGTCACCAGAGCTGCTCCAACGACGAAACCCTCCATCACAGCGGAGCAGTACCTCGGGCTCCATCTCCAGACGCCTAACATCTTCTTCCCCTCCTCCGACAGCCAAGTCAGCCGGAGCATCCTCACCGGCCAACCCAATCACGCTGAGATCGACATGGCTTCGCCAAAGAGGTTGTACACTTGTTGCATCTCTTTTTTACTCTACATGTTATATATATTGTCCACTGAGCACTCGTAGTAACGGGAAATACGATTATTTTATCCTACTATATGACAAGCAGTGAGGTACCAGGCAACTTAGCTATCCGTGATGGACTCTCTTGAACGCCATCATTATTTATCTCTGCGCGTTTGAGCTGTGCATTTGTCGATGGGCCTGGGAGTTGAGCTAGTATGGCAGTGGCCTGGGTCCAAAGTAATAGAAGTAGCACAAAAACATTTTTTTAGTGTAGGATTTTCCTTGCTCAAGCCTGCCTACTAGAATCGCCAGTGCTTGAAAGGAAAAGTGAATGAAAAACATCGGAATTGGAAAGTTTCCTATGGTACTACTTTTCATGAATTTGGTGCAAAGGAATGGAGCAAAGGAAAACTGTAGGATTTGTTCCTTTAGTGTCTCCTTGAAAGAAAAACCGTAGGAATTCTAATTTCCACTTCTCCTCCTTTTCATATTCCTATTCATCAAGCACAAGACTAAGAGATAGTAGCATAATAGCATTATAACCGTACATTTTCTTGTGGTTTGACTTAATCTCACCATGCTTTTTTGCATCCTGTGATCTTCCAATTGTTGTGAATCAAACACCCAGATTGGCAGAAATCCTGTGTTTTTAAATTCTCTGTTTTGCACGTGCATTCCTATCCTATTCCTGTCTATTTCCTATCCCTGCATTGTTAGAATCCTCAAATTCAAACAAGCCCTTACTCAATTACTTCTGTTACAGATATGTGTCAAAGAAAACCTTGTGTGGTTTGTCCTGCTCCTGCGGCGCTGTGTTCCACCCCAGCTCAGCTGCTCCAACGACGGAAGGGTTCACCACAGCAGGGATCCGCTCTCCAGACTGTCTTTCGCCGCCTCAGATCTTCTTCCCCGCCGCCGGCAGCCACGGCAACTGCATTACCATCATCAACTGAGCAGATGACCTTGAGGACTACACGGGTCCGCAAGAGAGGTCGCACTCTTCCGTGTCTGCTTACGTTATGCGTCGCTTAATATGATGACATGCTACATTATCGTCGTGTTCACCTATTAGACTCCGAGTCAGGTCCAAACTAATGCTGAAACTTGAGTTTTTAAATGGTTGTGGGGTACATATTGGGGCAGCAATCAGTACTATCTGTCTACTATCTGGTTAATCTCCGGTGTCTACTATGAGTTTCATGTTGGGTGCAAACAAACATTAAAGGAGCCATTATCTGTATTTTTTAACTAAAGCTATTATCTGCCTGCTATCATTGGTTTTGGGTCTATCCACAGTTTGCTACCATCACTCTGGATTTGTGCATGCACTCCTTACATAATCTCACTATGTTTTATTCCTATGCATGCCAGTTATTGTACACAATGGAACTGATCATGTAGAGCAAAAGAGACGAGCCTTGCGTGGCAATAAAATTTCATGCAGACGTCGTTCCATGGTGGGCGCAAAGGCAGCCCCCCTCCACCCATTTCGGATCGTAATCAAGAGGAAGATAACTGTTCTGAGGGGGATTCAGAAGGAGAAGACCACTCCTATTTACCCCATGAGGTCTTCGCTCTAACTTGGCATGCTGATGTTGGTAATATCATGCATATGGTGCCTTGCATTGCTTACTGTATACATTAAAGATGTCATCTGCTTAGTTTAGACATGCTTTGTGTCAATGCCATCTGTTTAGTTTCTTTATCGTATATGTGAATCATGCAATGCCATCTTGTCTAGCCAGGCATCATATATGTGAATTTTGCAATGCCACCCTGGTTAGCCAGTCATCTTATATGTGAATTATATCATGCCATCATTTTTTTATTACGTGTTAAATTTGTCAACAATTTTAGTACATTCAATTACTCTTCCTGTGCATCAGCCATTCGGCACGGTCATGGAAAAATCTGGAGTGGAAACAAGGTCTTCAGAGCAGACAATGCTATCTGACGAAGCGCATGTCTTGCTGGTTACCGATAGCTCCTCAGAGGAGGATTCAGAGACAGATGACCAGTCATATTTCCCCCCCCGAGGTGCATGCCCTAACTTGGCAGGGTTATGTTGCTCATATCGTGCGTATGGTATCTTGCATTGCTATGTCATTTGCTTAGTTTAGACATGCTTTGTGTGAATGCCACCTGTTTAGTGTCTAATTACCATATATGTGAATTATGCAATGCCATCTTGTTGCAAGACATTATATATGTGAATTATGCAATGTTATCTTGTTGCAAGGCATTATGTATGTGAATTATGCAATGCCATGCTGTTTAGGCAAGCGTCATATATGTGAATTATATCATGCCGTCCTTTTTTTGTATTTCTCATTGCTTTTGTCGACAATGTTTGTATATTCAACTGCTCTTCCTGTGCATCAGCCATTTGAATTGGTGATGGAGAAATCTGGAGTGAAAACAAGGTCTTCAGAGCAGACAATGCTACCTGCTGAAGCAGATATCTTGCTGGTTACAGATAGCTCTTCAGAGGAGGATTCAGAGGCAGATGACCAGTCCTATTATCCCCCTGAGGTGTATGCTCAAACTTGGCAGGGTTATATTACTCATATAATGCATATGTTGTATTGCAATGCTTAGTTTTTACATCATATACACAATATTGAATGCCATCTCCTTAGTTGACACATCATATATGCGATTGCCCTCTGCTCACTTCCTTAGTATATAAATCATATATTTGAATTATGTCATGCCATGATGTTTACATAGACAGCATGTATCTGAATTATGGCATGCCAACCCATTTTCTAAAGACATAATATTGTTATATCATCTCATCTTGTTTACATAGTCATCATATTTTAAATTATGTCATTCTATCCGTGAATTATATCATGCCATCATGTTTCCATCGACGGCATGTTTGTGATTTATGGCATGCCAACCACTTTAATAGACACATCGTATAGTTATATCATGTCATCCTGTTTACATAGTCATCATATTTTGAAGTATGTCATTCTATCCTGTTTAGTTAGCCATCATACATGTGAAATTGTGTCATGCTATCCTGTTTAATTAGCCATCATATATGTGAAATTATGTCCTGCTATTCTGTTTGCTTAGACAACATAAATGTGAATTATTTCATGCCCTGTTTTTTCTTCCCTACTATCCATTGCACCTGTCTATCTTACAATGTCTGTACATTCAATTACTTTTCTTGTTTATCAGCCATTTCAATTGGAGGGAGTGATGGCAGCATCTGTGGGAGTAAAAACACGGTCTTCAGAAAAGATTGTGCTACGTGTCAATGCAGATAGAACCACGGTTGTACTTGCCCAAGAACCAGCCCCACCACACATAACCCACACTCATGCAGATTGTACCCCTACCCAGTTAGACAGAGAACCAGCTACACCCCTTATAACCCCAACCCCAGCAGATAGACACCCATGTCCCGTTGACACAGCACTGTCTCCACCACAGAGCACCCAAACACGAGCAGTTAGTAAGGCAACTGCAGTGCCCAAATCACAAGGACCACGACTCCGAACCCGAAGTCAACGCTTAAAGCAGAAGAAGAATTGTTCTTAGGTTAGGTTCCGTAGCTATGGTTCATACTACTTTGCTCTTGCATCACTGTATTTACTGATACCAACTAATTTCAAATTTGAAGGATGCAATTGAAACTCCAATGGCGCAACAGGTATGTTTTAAACCTGTTTCTTCAATGTGTTTGGCTGTTTGCCGTTGTAACTTGCTCTATGTTGATTTCAGTTTCAATTGAATAAACAGTTATGTTCTCATGCCATGCACATTACAAGTGTTGTTATTGCTGTGTAGTTTCCCACACTTATATTCTATCTATGCTGCTTTGTCTTAAATAGATATGATTCGAACTGTATCAATCTTGATTTGGCAACATAAACTAGAATGATATAGACCATACAGTGACCATACTACATAGATATATGTTTGTTTCATGCTGTTATCCTGTCCACCTTACTACTGAACTGGTTTACCAAAATGAGTTTCATATACTACATTGTAAACCTGAGATGTGTTTGTTTGTTTCTCTTTTAGAATGCGGATAAAATATTGGAGAAGAGTACCCTGTTATGCAATAGTAAAGGAAGTAATGCAGATATGGTTCAAGATAGTGAGACATCCCTGTTGGTCTCCAAGAAAGCTGATAAAAACTATATTGAAGACACTGAGACAACCCCAAAGTCCTGTCTTGATGTAGTGTTCGAGTTACTGGCTACCACTGCTGGCACCAGCTCTTCGAACTCGTTGCCTGAATCAGTTCGGCTTCTTGAGTCTCAACTTCAAGTTGAAAGACATCGATCAGATGTTATGTGACAGGAAGCCGAAGGACTGAGGAAGTCCCTGCAGAATTCAGATGCATACTTTCTGGTGCAACAGCAAGCGCTGGAGGACTTAAGAGCCAAACAAGAGAAAGTTAATAAGCTTGCTAAGAATCTTGCCAGCATTATGGGTACCCAGGATATTGTTTCTTGAGCTCTTCTGAAGTGGTTTCAGTTCTGGACTTGTTTTGCTGCGGCGTTTATATGCTGTTGTATTCCCTATATTTGCACTGGTGGCGAACTTTGATGCCCAGTGGATGTAATATGTGTAATAGCCGTGATAGCCTAGTGTAAGTTGCTTGCTTATTTATTTCCTTGTTGTCTTGTTTATTTGTTTGCTTATAGTCAGTGCAGTTCTTTTTCTGCGGTTTGCTAGTGGCTGCAATAACCTATTTTATAAAACTAGGCCACAATAACCATGGGCTAATATTTACTGTAGTGACACTGGCCTCCTACGGGCCGTAGAAACAGTGGGCCTTCTACGGGCCGTAGAAACAATGGGCCTTCTACGGGCCATAGAAACAATGGGCCTTCTACGGGCCGTATCATCAATGGGCCTTATATGGGCCGTATGATCGATTGCCCAAACATGGGCCAAACAGACCGCATTCTGGCCGTAAACGGGCTAGGGTTGGAATCGTCCGTTCATGGGCCGACCATAACGGGCCATCATTAATAGGCCGTATTTGATGACGCTATGAAAACGGCCCAACGTATTAACGGACCACAAACGGGCCGACTGTAACCACGGGCTGAATTTGGCCCACAAGAAGAAAATGACAGTAACGGGCCGTAAGTAAACGAATGCTGGAAAATAGCCCAAGAATAAATGGGCTCTGAGAAGGCCGAAAGATAACATGGGCTGGAAATGGCCCAACGGAATAACGGGCCGTTAATGGGTATAAAGTGATACACTGTTCTTCAGGGGCCAGTTTCACCACGGGCCGTTAATGGGTGTAAAGTGATACACTGTTCATTACGGGCCAGTTTCACCACAGGCCGTTAATAGGCCAAGAGTTACATAGGGCCTCATATGGGCCGAAAGACGTCATGGGCCATACATGGGCCAGAAGTGAAAATGGGCCGGAATCATATTGGATGGCCCAGATGACGCTACTGGGCCTAATTCGAATAGGGCATAACGGGCCTTGGGTTAGCGGGCTGTAAATGGGCTATATGCGAACAGGCCGTTAACAGGCTTTCCATGGGCCAGCCCGCCACCTTTTGACCAAGTCAAACAGGCCGGCCTTTTCACAGGAATGGGCCTCTGTTGGGCCATGCCATGTGTCGACGTATCATAGGCGCCTTCTGTCCAATGAGTGGATGACATCTATCCCAACGATGAGCCGACACGTGTTTCCTCCAGCCAATGATGATTTTACACATGGAAAATCCCCATTGGTCGGGGCTGTTAACGGGTTATCGGATCCAAAACCCGACCCGATAGCTTAACGGCATTCCGTTACGGTGGATGCCACGTGTCGGTCACCCTTGATGAAAGCACTTCTATGACGCGCGATTTATCGTCATGGAAGTGGACACTTCCGTGATGATGATTTTGGTAATGTCATGGAACACTTCTACGACAGCACAGGTATGACTATCTTGATTCTGTCATAAAATCGTCATGGATGTACATGCATGACAGAAAATGCGACCTACTGTGACAAACACGTATCATCACGGAAGTGTATTTTTTTTGTAGTGATATCTCGCGGCGTATGTCTCTCTGTGTGAAAACTTCTTGGGTTGTCGACCACATTGGGGTCTCTTCAAACACATCTTTACCTGCCGCTCTCAGACTGTGAAGAAAGCAAATCCGGTCGATGAAAAGACGCATGTGATCCAAATGTGTGAAGGTTTAGGGATTCAGATGAGGGGTAGGAGCACTTTTCCTTCTATGACCCTCCCTGAATCGGTTAGAGGGTGGCAGTTGACCTGGTTCTATTGCAAAGATGTTCCGACTCCTGGTCAGTCGACTGGTCTTCCCCCCTTCACCATGGACCAAGTCCGCCAACCCTCTTCATTGACCGTGACTCTAGCAGAGAAAGTAGAGGTGTCCATGCTAGTCGACCGGGTAGTTCAATTAGTCCGCGATGGTGTGACCGGCATGGATTTGTTGGAGGTGTTCGTCATTCGACGCATCCAGCCTCTCCAAGCCCGTGATCATCCGATGTGGATGTACTCGGGTACTAATGACACCGCTCGGGTCCACCGGAGGAGGTCACCGAGGAGACGGTGACACAGTGGCTGTGGAGCATCACTGGAAACAAAGACAACCCTAGGGGGTCTAGAAGAGTTTTTCCATTCGGCGTTGACAACGAGCCAGACAAGGTCTGACATTTGTTACCGAGTGTCTTTTTATTCTGATTTGTCACTGTCCTTGAATCTGATTGACGCCTGTTTAACTCCTTGCCTTGCAGCTTTATCTGAGATGTAGTCGATGCCAAATGGAGAGCAAGACCAGGAGGGAACGGAGAGCGGAGGCGAGAGTGCCAACTGGAGATCCGATGATGAAAGTGACGATGAAAGTGACGAAGAAAGTGAGGACTCAAGCAGTAGCAAGGAAGTCGACTCACCACCTCATTCTAAAAGACGCTGCAAGCAGACACATGATCCAGTAGGTGGACGTGGCAAAGCGGTTGCGCCAAGCACGCAGGCATCGAAGCGCACTCAGACATCCACACCCGATCTGATGGAGAAGGCCTCGAAGCAGCTCAAGGTTGCGCCTACGAAGCCTCGGAAGGCCCTGCCTAAGATCAAGGTGGACGTTCCTGTTGCCTCCGCGTAAGTGTTTATCCTCTTTGCTTTTCTTTTGCTCGAGAACTTCTGTGTTTGTTGCCGACTCATTCACCTGTTTGACCGAGTGAGTTCTGAAACTTTCAGTGCTGCTAATTCTAGGACCTCCATGGACATTTACAAGGATGAAGATGATGAGGAGACTGAAGACGAGGCCACTTCCAAAGTAGGTACAACTCTACAATCTTGTCCTCATTTTGTCAATTGTACTGTCGGTCGACCGAACTCTTACAGTCAAGTCTTTTACAGCGCCCCCAAGTGTCATTGAACTTCCAGACGACGACGGTCATGAAGATGTGCCTCAGAAGACCACGGGAAGAAAGGGCCGGACTTCGAGCAGGAGGGCGCCTGCCAGTAAGGTACCTCAGTCGACATCAGCGCCAGAAGCAGTGATCCAACAATTCAGAGATTCAATTCAAGCTTCTGTTTGTTTTGTCAACCCTGTGTCGACTGATCGTCCTTCGGTGTCGACCCCCCAAGTCCTTGCTCCGTCCGTGCAACTCCATGCTTCAGATCCCCTGGCTGCTTCGACTGTTCCACCAACTCCGCTTTTTGTTACCCATCATGTCCCAGAGGACCCAGTGAGTGCTGCTAAGGAAGCTATACGCCAAGCAGGCCTGATGATGGAACAAATGAAGGTGGTGCATGAAGCTAGCAAGGCTGCCTACGATGCCGACTCTGCTCTTTAAACCAATGTCCAGGTGAGTTGATTTCCGACTGATTTTTCAGCTTGATCTTTGCTCTGCTAGGATATTGTACTTGAAAACTGCTGCTTTATTATTCGCAAGATGTTCGTGGATGAGAGTTTTGAAACCTTTAATGTGCATCTATCATGAGTCTGCACCTTGCAACCGTTCACCCACTAGGTGCTTTAACTTTTGCTGTATAGTTCTTGCACTTGAGTCGACTAGGTCGCGTCGAGTGTATCCTTGAATCAATGGGGGCACACAGAGTGCACCCACTGGGTGTAGTCCCCGGGACCACCGTCGAATGTTTTGATTCGGAGGGGGTCTTTGTCAAATGTTATCTTTATAGTTCTTCCACTCGGTCCAGACAAGTCGTGCCGAGTGGGATTCAGACCAGTGGGGGCACGCCAAGTGCACCCACTGGGTGTAGTCCTCGAGATCGCGGTCGGCTGTGGGCGGTCGGCGGTGGTCTGAGAATAAGTGCTGCCATTTTTTTTGAGTGGATGGACCATGTCGAGTGTAAAGTCGAACCAGTGGGGGCACGCAGGGTGCACCCACTGGGTGCAGTCCCCGAGACTACTGTTGAATGCTTGATTCAGTTGTAGTCTTAGAACTCTTTTTGTCGCAATAACTTTAACTTGTATCTCATCACTCAGAAGTAATCGATCTTCTTTTTTGTCGACTGACATGTCTTATTTCTTGACTTCAGAAATCTTGTGAGCTCGAAGCCCAGTTTGCTGAATTGGAGAGGAAATAGATCCAGCTCAATCTCGACCTGGAGCTGGCCAAGGAGAACTTGCAGAAGGCTAAGGATGAAGCAACTGCCATGGGAGTCACCTTGTCATCTTTTTCTTTTCGTCTTTTGAACCAAGTGACTCCACTCGAACAGATGTGCGTAGTGAAAACAGACAACTCCAAGCTCGTCTAAAGAATGTTATTTCTTTAGACAAAATGAAGCAGGCTCTGGAGCAGAAGGACCTTGACCTTGCAGCGGCGCAGAAGACGGCGCGAGAGAAAACTGAACTTGCTGACAAGAAGCTGGCTTCAGTCGGTAAGTTAGAAGAAGAAAACGCCAAGCTGAAGACTGCCATTGATGTGGTCAATAAAGAAGTCATGCAGCTGAGGAAGGACAAGGTGGCCCTGACTGACAAAGTTGGAGATCTCGCTTGGAAGAGGGACGAACTGGAGACTTATCTGGGAGGACTCGCCAAGAAGATGTTCCTTATGCTTGAAGGTACTTTCCCTTGTCCGACTGATTTGCAACTGCTGACTCATCATACCACTGTCGACTCACCATTTTCCGTGTGTGCAGAATTCTGTCAAAACTTTGAGGAAGAGACTGGGCGGATTGAGACGAATCTGGATCCCATTAACTCCCGTGTCAAGGACGAAGCTGCGATCAACGTGCTGCGACTGGAATCTCGCCTCGCAAGCGTTATGGAATATCTTGCACGACTGAAGGTGGTGGTGTCACGGATTGACACAGAGCTCTGGCCAGGTGTGACATTCCAGAATGACCTCGAGTCTCTGATGACTCGACTCAATGATATACCTGGTCGAGTGCAGGCATGGAAGAAGTCGTCTGCTCGCTGTGGCGCTGACGTGGCCTTGTCTCTGGTGCGTGTCCATTGCTAGGAAGTTAAAGAAGAGAAGTTGGCCGCACTCAAGGTCGCCAATACCAAGAAGCTTCAATTCCAGTCCTTCATGGAGACCTTCATCGACGCTGCTACTTGTATTGCTAATGGAATCGACCTGGACGAGTTCGTCGAGCCAGCTAGCCGTCCTCCTGCGGAGTGAACAAACTTGATGCCTTGATTTTATTTTCCTCGGAATTCTGAGTGATTTTTGTAACCGTTAACTCATTCGGGCTTGATGCCCGAGCACTTCTGTTCGCGGTTCTGAACCTTGCTGGATTTATCCGAACTTGGTTTTTCTTTGAATATGGTTGTCTTTGGTTTTACCACTTTCAGACCTCTTAACTCCGAGTGAAACTTGATTCTTCACTTGGAATAGACGTCGTACTTGTGACGCAGCTCCGACGAGATGCCCGCAGACATGAGCACTAGGTGCCTCACACGACCTGCACCTCGTCGTCCTTGTGGATCGGGATGGAGCGGACGTTGTACTTGTGGCACAACTTTGTGTGCAACCATACGTTGTATTTGTGGCGCAGCTCGGAGCGTGTGGCCAAGTTTCCGAGTGAGGGGGTTGCTCCCCACTCGGAATTTATTTTGTAACTTAGGCGAGTACAGGGTCGCAACTAAGCCCTCGAGTGAGAGGATTGCTCTCCACTCAGAGTGTTTTTGAAACTTAGGCAAATCGGGTTCGTAGCTAAGCCCCCGAATGGGAGGATTGCTCTCCACTCGGAGTGTTTTTGAAACTTAGGCGAATCGGGTTCGAAGATAAGCCCCCGAGTGGGAGGATTGCTCTCCACTCTGAGTGTTTTTGAAACTTAGGAGAATCAGGTTCGCGGCTAAGCCCCCGAGTGGGAGGATTGCTCTCCACTCGGAGTGTTTTTGAAACTTAGGCGAATCGGGTTCGCAGCTAAGCCCCCGAGTGGGAGGATTGCTCTCCACTCGGAGTGTTTTTGAAACTTAGGCGAATCGGGTTCACGACTAAGCCCCCGAGTGGGAGGATTGCTCTCCACTCGGAGTGTTTTTGAAACTAAGGCGAATCGGGTTCGCAGCTAAGCCCCCGAGTGGGAGGATTGCTCTCCACTCGGAGTGTTTCTGAAACTTAGGCGAATCGGGTTCGCAGCTAAGCCCCCGAGTGGAAGGATTGCTCTCCACTTGGAGTGTTTCTGAAACTTAGGTGAATCGGGTTCGCGGCTAAGCCACCCACTGGGGGATTTTAACACATGTGTCTATGGGATAACAATCATTAAGATACTGCAAAAATCTTGTCTTTGATAAGCAAACCGAAAGATTCTTATTACAACTCGTCGATCTGAGAGTTTAGGTATAGAAACGGCGGAGCAGCTCCGCATTCCACGAGCGTGGCTCATCTTCTTTCTTGGCTACATTGTAGAGGTGATACGCCCCTTTGTGGAGCACCTTGGTGATGATGAAGGGACCTTCCCAGGCTGGAGCGAGCTTGTGAGGTCGTTTCTGATGCACTCAGAGCACAAGGTCTCCTTCTTGGAATGCTTGACCTCTGACATGCGGGCATACACAAGTCTTGTTGATAGATGGTTGATCGGATCAGAGCCATTTCACGTTCTTCCTCCAAGAGATCAACTGCATCTTGGCGTGCTTGTTCCGCTTCAGCTTCTGAGAAAAGTTCCACTCGGGGGGCGTTGTGTAGCAAGTCACCCGGAAGCACAGTTCCCGCCCCATACACCATGAAGAAAGGAGTTCGGTTAGTCGACCGATTTGGAGTTGTTCTCAGTCCTCATAAGACAAACGGCAATTCAGTCACCCAAGCTCCAGCAGCATGCTTGAGATCGCGCATCAGCCGGGGTTTCAGCCCTTGAAGGATCAAACCATTCGCCCTTTCTGCCTGCCCATTCGACTGCGGGTGCGCAACAGATGCGTAATCGACCTGAGTGCCTTGGGAAGCGCAGAATGCTCTGAACTCATCAGAATCAAAGTTGGAGCCATTATCTGTGATAATACTGTGAGGGACTCCATATCTGAATATCAACTCTCTGATGAAACTGATGGCAGTACTTGAATCAAGATTTTTAATAGGCTTGGCTTCGATCCACTTGGTGAATTTGTTGACTGCCACAAGAAAATGAGTGAAACCACTTCTGCCGGTCTTGAAGGGTCCATCCATATCCAACCCCCAAACAGCAAATGGCCAGACTAGTGGAATAGTCTTCAAGGCAGACGCAGGCTTGTGAGACATGTTTGAGTAGAACTGATAACCTTCGCACTTGTCGACTATATCTTTTGCCATTTCATTTGCTCGCGGCCAGTAGAATCCTGCTCGGTATGCTTTGGCCACGATGGTCCGAGAGGACGCATGGTGACCACAGGTCCCTGAGTGGATCTCATGTAGGATCATTCGACCTTCCTCTGGGGAGATGCAATGCCGAGCAACTCCAGTAACACTCTCTCTGTAAAGCTGTCCACCTATCACTATGAAGGCTTTGGATCGACGGACAATCTGACGGGCCTCATCTTCATCCTCTGGAAGCTCCTTCCTGAGCAGGTACGCAATATATGGCACCGTCCAGTCAGGGGTGATCACTAGAACTTCCATGCATGATCAAGTCGACTACAGCTGGGACTTCAATCTCAGTCGGATTGGTTGAACTTATCAGTTCTGGGGGCTCTTCCATGAAGGGATCTTCTTGAACTGATAAGGTGTGGAGATGCTCCAAGAACACATTACTGGGGATAGGCTTCCGAGTGGAACCTATCCTCGCCAGATCATCAGCAGCTTGATTCTTGATTCGAGGTATGTGGTGGAGCTCTAACCCCTCAAACTTCTTCTCTAGCTTTCTTACTACATTGCAATAACCAGTCATTGCTGGGCTCCTGATATCCTATTCCTTCATCACTTGATTGACCACCAAGTCTGAGTCGCCATAGACCATCAGGCGACGGACGCCGAGTGAGATGGCCATAAGCAACCCATACAAAAGTGCCTCATACTCAGCTTCATTGTTTGAAGAATCAAAGTGAATTTGGAGGACATAACTGAGCTTGTCACCTCTGGGGGATACCAGAACCACACCTGCACCAGAACCATTCAGCATCTTGGACCCATCAAAGAACATAGTCCAATGTTCTGAGTGAATCTGAGTCGGTTGCTATTGTTCAATCCACTCGGCGAGGAAATATGCTATTGCTTGTGACTTGATTGCTTTCTTTGCCTCAAACTTGATATCCAACGGAAGGAGTTCAATCGCCCACTTTGCCACTCGACCAGTTGCATCTCTATTGTTCAGAATTTCTGATAATGGAGCATCCTGACAACTGAAACCGAGTGGTCTGAGAAGTAGTGTGCAACTTTCTTCGTGGTCAAGTAAATTCCATAAACAAGCTTATGATAATGTGGATATCTCTGCTTGGACGGAGTCAAGACTTCAGAAATATAATACACTGGGCGCTGAACTTTGTAGGCTTTGCCTTCTTCTTCTGGTCGACCGTGAGCACTGTGCTGACAACTTGTCCAATGGCTGCAATATACAGTAGTAGAGGCTCTTTGCTGATTGGGGCAGCAATCACCGGCTGGGTGGAAAGCAGGGCTTTGAGCTCTACAAACACTGCTTCGGCTTCAGGAGTCCACTCGAACTTGTCAGACTTTTTCATCAGTTGGTAAAGAGGCAATGCATTTTCACCAAGACGAGAGATGAATCGGCTCAATGCAGCCAAACAACCAGTAAGCTTCTGAACGTTGTGCACACGCACGGGGCATTTCATTCAGAGGATTGCTCCTACCTTCTTCGGGTTTGCATCGATCCCTCATTCAGAAATGAGGAAATCGAGTAACTTTCCGCCTAGGACTTGCTATCTCTTGAGCATGCGTTGGTTTTCCCTTGAAGAGGAATGGGTGATGCAGCAAAGTAGCTTAAGTATTTCCCTCAGTTTTGAGAACCAAGGTATCAATCTAGTAGGAGACAACGCACAACTCACATAGTACCTGCACAAACAATCAAGAACCTTGCAACCAACGTGATAAAGGGTTGTCAATCCCTTCACGGTCACTCGCAAAAGTGAGATCTAATAAAGATAGTAAAGTAATTTTTTTGGTATTTTTGTTGTATAGATTGGAAAGTAAAGATTGCAAAATAGTAAACGAGATGCGATGTAAATAAAAGAGATGCAATATAATAAGAAAGAGACCCGGGGGCCATAGGTTTCACTAGTGGCTTCTCCCAAGATAGCATGTATTACGGTGGGTGAACAAATTACTGCCGAGCAATTGATAGAAAAGCGCATAGTTATGAAGATATCTAAGGCAATGATCATGAATATAGGCATGATACGTCTCCAACCTATCTATAATTTTTGATTGTTCCATGCTATTATATTATCTGTTTTGGATGTTTAATGGGCTTTAATATGCTGTTTTATATTATTTTTGGGACTAACCTATTAACCGAAGCCCCAGTGCCAGTTTATGTTTTTTTTCCTATTTCAGTGTTTGCAGAAAAGGAACACCAAATGGAATGAAACCTTCGCGATGATCTTTCTTGGAACAAACGCAATCCAAAAGACTTGGAGTTGAAGTCTGGAACTCCGCGAGGCGGCCACAGGGCAGGAGGGCACGCCCCCACCCTCGTGTGCCCCACGGAGCTCCACCGACGTACTTCTTTCGCCTATATATACTCTTATACCCTAAAACATCAGGGGGAGCCACAAAACCACTTTTCCACCGCCGCAACCTTCTGTACCCGTGAGATCCCATCTTGGGGCCTTTTCCGGCGATCTTCTGGAGGGGGAATAGATCATGGAGGGCTTCTACATCAACACCATAGCCTCTCCGATGATGTGTGAGTAGTTTACCACAGACCTTCGGGTCCATAGTTATTAGCTAGATGGCTTCTTCTCTCTCTTTGGTTCTCAATACAAAGTTCTCCTCGGTGTTCTTGGAGATCTATTCGATGTAATACTCTTTTGCGGTGTGTTTGCCGACATCCGACGAATTGTGGATTTATGATCAAGTTTATCTATGAATAATATTTGGTTCTTCTCTGAATTCTTATATGCATGATTTTATATCTTTGCAAGTCTCTTCGAATTATTGGTTTAGTTTGGCCTACTAGATTGATCTTTCTTGCAATGGGAGAAGTGCTTAGCTTTGGGTTCAATCTTGCAGTGTCCTTTCCCAGTGACAGTAGGGGCAGCAAGGCACGTATTGTATTGTTGCCATCAAGGATAAAAAGATGGTGTATATGTCATCTTGCTTAATGCGTTACTCTGTTCTTATGAACTTAATACTCTAGATGCATGCTGGATAGCGGTTGATGTGTGGAGTAATAGTAGTAGATGCTGAATCATTTCGGTCTACTTGACACGGACGTGATGCCTATATTCATGATCATGCCTAGATATTCTCATAACTATGCGCTTTTCTATCAATTGCTCGGCAGTAATTTGTTTACCCATCATAATATATGCTATCTTGAGAGAAGCCACTAGTGAAACCTATGGCCCCCGGGTCTCTTTCTTATTATATTGCATCTCTTTTATTTACATCACATCTCATTTTACTATTTTGCAATCTTTACTTTCCAATCTATACAACAAAAATACCAAAAATATTTATCTTATTATCTTTATTAGATCTCACTTTTGCGAGTGACCGTGAAGGGATTGACAACCGCTTTATCGCGTTGGTTGCAAGGTTCTTGATTGTTTGTGCAGGTAATTGGTGACTTGCGTGTTATCTCCTACTAGATTGATACCTTGGTTCTCAAAAACTGAGGGAAATACTTACACTACTTTGCTGTATCACCCTTTCCTCTTCAAGGGAAAACCAACGCATGCTCAAGAGGTAGCAAGAAGGATATCTGTCGCTGTTGCCGGGGAGATCTACGCTCAAATCAAGACATACCAAGTACCCATCATAAACTCTTCTCCCTCGCATTACATTATTTGCCATTCGCCTCTCGTTTTCCTCTCCCCCACTTCTAAAACGATTTTTGAAAACCTTTGCCTTTTCTTCGCCTCTTTTCCGTTCGCCTCTTTTTCGCTTGCTTCTTGTTTGCATGTGTGTTGGATTGATTGTTTGTCACGATGGCTCAAGATAATACTAAATTATGTGACTTTTCCTATACCAACAACAATGATTTTATTAGCACTCCGATTGCTCCTATTACCGATGATGAATATTGTGAAATTAACGCTGCTTTGTTGAATCTTGTCATGAAAGATCAATTTTATGGCCTTCCTAGTGAAGATGCTGCTACCCATCTAAACAACTTTGTTGACTTGTGTGATATTCAAAAGAAGAAAGATGTGGATAATGATATTGTTAAATTGAAGCTATTTCCGTTTTCTCTTAGAGATCGTGCTAAAACTTGGTTCTCTTCTTTGCCTAAAAATAGTATTGATTCATGGAATAAGTGCAAAGATGCTTTTATCTCTAAGTATTTTCCTCCCGCTAAGATCATCTCTCTTAGAAACGATATTATGAATTTTAAGCAACTTGATCATGAGCATGTCGCACATGCTCGGGAGAGGATGAAATTAATGATACGTAATTGCCCTACACATGGTTTGAATTTATGGATGATTATACAAAATTTTTCTGCCGGATTGAACTTTGCTTCTAGAAATCTTTTAGATTCGGCCGCGGGAGGCACTTTTATGGAAATCACTTTAGGAGAAGCTATTAAACTCCTAGATAATATTATGGTTAATTATTCTCAATTGCACACCGAAAGATCCACTAGTAAAAAGGTTCACGCGATTGAAGAGATTAATGTTTTGAGTGGAAAGATGGATGAACTTATGAAATTGTTTGCTAATAAGAGTGTTTCTTCTGATCCTAATGATATGCCTTTGTCCACTTTGATTGAGAATAATTATGAATCTATGGATGTGAATTTTGTTGGTAGGAACAATTTTGATAACAACGCGTATAGAGGAAACTTTAATTCTAGGCCGTTTCCTAATAATTCCTCTAATAATTATGGTAATTCCTACAACAACTCTTATGGAAATTTTTAATAAGATGCCCTCTGACTTCGAGACTAGTGTTAAAGAATTTATGATTTTGCAAAAGAATTTCAATGCTTTGCTTGAAGAAAAATTGCCTAAGATTGATGAGTTGGCTAGGAACATGGATAGAATTTCTCTTGATGTTAATTCTTTGAAACTTAGATGTATTCCACCTAAGCATGACATCAATGAGTCTCTCAAAGCCATGAGAATTTCCATTGATGAGTGCAAGGAAAGAACCGCTAGGATGCGTGCTAAAAAAGATTGCTTTGTGAAAGCGTGTTCTTCTAGTTTTCATGATAATTATGATGAAGATATAAAAGTGATTGATGTGACTCCTATTAAATCTTTGTTTTCCAATATGAATCTTGATAAATATGGGACTGGAGATGAGTCAACTTTAGTTAAAAGGCGTCCCAATGATTCGGGGTTTTTAGATCTTGATGCTAAAATTAATAAAAGTGGGATTGAAGAGGTCAAAACTTTACATAGCAATGAACCCACTATTTTGGATTTCATGGAATTTAATTATGATAATTGCTCTTTGATAGATTGTATTTCCTTGTTGCAATCCGTGTTAAATTATCCTAATGCTTATAATCGAAATAAAGCTTTTACTAAACATATCGTTGATGCTTTAGTGCAATCTTATGAAGAAAAAGTTTAACTAGAAGTTTCTATCCCTAGAAAAATTTATGATGAGTGGGAACCTACTATTAAAATTAAGATTAATTACTATGAATGCTACGCTTTGTGTGATTTGGGTGCTAGTGTTTCCACGATTCCAAAATCTTTGTGTGATGTGTTAGGTTTCCGTGAATTTGATGATCGTTCTTTAAATTTGCACCTTGCGGATTCCACCATTAAGAAACCTATGGGAAGGATTAATGATGTTCTTATTGTTGCAAATAGGAATTATGTGCCCGTAGATTTCATTGTTCTTGATATAGATTGCAATCCTACATGCCCTATTTTTCTTGGTAGACCTTTCCTTAGAACGATTGGTGCAATTATTGACATGAAAGAAGGAAATATTATATTCCAATTTCCGTTAAGGAAAGGCATGGAACACTTTCCGAGAAAGAAAATTAAATTACCTTATGAATCTATTATGAGAGCCACATATGGATTGCATACCAAAGATGATAATACCTAGATCTATTCTTGCTTTATGCCTAGCTAGGGGCTTTAAACAATAGCGCTTGTTGGGAGGCAACCCAATTTTATTTTTGTTTTTTTGTTTTTGTTCCTGTTTAGTAATAAATAATTCATCTAGCCTCTGTTTAGATGTGATTTTATGTTTTAATTAGTGTTTGTGCCAAGTAGAACCTTTGGGAAGACTTGGGTGAAGTCTTTGCGATCTTGCTGTAAAAACAGAAACTTTAGCACTCACGAGATTAGATGCCATTTTTTTTTGACTATACACAGTAGGGCAAAACCCCACTGCAATTTTTATTAATCTAAAAAAGTAAAGTCCCAGAAAGGAACCAAAGTACAAAAGGCTTGAGATAAGCCAAGGAGGAAGCCAAAAAAAGGAGAAAAGAAAAAGTAGATGCCATTTTTTACTAGAGAGTGCTTTTAGGTGGATTCTTTTTGCAGATGATTAATAGACAAATTCCTCACGTCCACAAATTTATTTGAGAATTTTTTGGATTTCCAGAAGTATGCGTACGAATCAGATTACTACAGACTGTTCTGTTTTGACAGATTCTGTTTTTCGTGTGTTGTTTGCTTATTTTAATGAATCTATGGGTAGTATCGGGGGGTATGAACCATAGAGAAGTTGGAATACAGTAGGTTTAACACCAATATAAATAAAGAATGAGTTCATTACAGTACCTTAAAGTTATGGTTTGTTTTCTTATACTAACGGAGCTCATGAGATTTTCTGTTAAAGTTTTGTGTTGTGAAGTTTTCAAGTTTTTGGGTAAAGATTTGATGGATTTTGGAATAAGGAGTGGCAAGAGCCTAAGCTTGGGGATGCCCATGGCACCCCAAGGTAAAATTCAAGGACAACCAAAACCCTAAGCTTGGGGAAGCCCCGGAAGGCATCCCCTCTTTCGTCTTCGTTTATCGGTAACTTTACTTGAGGCTATATTTTTATTCACCACATGATATGTGTTTTGCTTGGAGCGTCTTGTATGATTTGAGTCTTTGCTTTTTAGTTTACCACAATCATCCTTTCTGTACACACCTTTTGGGAGAGACACACATGAATCGGAATTTATTAGAATACTCTATGTGCTTCACTTATATCTTTTGAGCTAGATAATTTTGCTCTAGTGCTTCAACTATATCTTTTTAGAGCACGGTGGTGGTTTTATAGAAATTATTGATCTCTCATGCTTAACTTATATTATTTTGAGAGTCTTTTAGAATAGCATGGTAATTTGCTTTGGTTATAAAATTAGTCCTAATATGATGGGCATTCAAGATGGGTATAATAAAAACTTTCTTATAGAGTGCATTGAATACGATGAGAAGTTTGATACTTGATGATTGTTTTGAGATATGAAGATGGTGATATTAGAGTCATGCTAGTTGAGTAATTGTGAATTTGAGAAATACTTGTGTTGAGGTTTGCAAGTCCCGTAGCATGCACGTATGGTAACCGTTGTGTAACAAATTTGAAGCATGGAGTGTTTCTTTGATTGTCCTCCTTATGAGTAGCGGTCGGGGACGAGCAATGGTCTTTTCCTACCAATCTATCTCCCTAGGAGCATGCTCGTAGTGCTTGGTTTTGATGACTTGTAGATTTTTGCAATAAGTATATGAGTTCTTTATGACTAATGTTGAGTCCATGGATTATACGCACTCTTATCCTTCCACCATTGCTAGCCTCTCTAGCACCGCGCAACTTTTGCCGGTACCATAAACCCACCATATACCTTCCTCAAAACAGCCACCATACCTACCTATTATGGCATTTCCATAGCCATTCTGAGATATATTGCCATGCAACTTTCCACCGTTCCGTTTATTATGACACGCTTCATCATTGTCATATTGCCTTGCATGATCATGCAGTGACATCGTATTTGTGGCAAGGCCACCATTCACAATTTTTTTCATACATGTCACTCTTGATCCATTGCCCATCTCGGTACACCGCCGGAGGCATCATATTTTTTCTAGTATCGAGTTGTAATCCTTGAGTTGTAAATAAATAAAAGTGTGATGATCATCATTATTAGAGCATTGTCCCGTGTGAGGAAAAAAAAGAGGAGAAAGGCCAAATAAAAAAAGAGAAGGCCCAAAAAAATGAGAGAAAAAGAGAGAAGGGGCAATGTTACTATCCTTTTTCCACACTTGTGCTTCAAAGTAGCACCATGATCTTCATGATAGAGAGTCTCTTATTTTGTCACTTTCATATACTAGTGGGAATTTTCGTTATAGAACTTGGCTTGTATATTCCAACAATGGGCTTCCTCAAATGCCCTAGGTATTCGTGAGCAAGCAAGTTGGATGCACACCCACTTAGTTTCTTTTGTCGAGTTTTCATACATTTATAGCTCTAGTGCATCCGTTGCATGGCAATCCCTACTCACTCACATTGATATCTATTGATGGGCATCTCCATAGCCCATTAATACGCCTGGTTGATGTGAGACCATCTTCCTCTTTTTTGTCTTCTCCACAACCACCATTCTATTCCACCTATAGTGTTATGTGAGGGAGTCCTGGACTAAGGGGTCCTCGGGCATCCGACCTATTATCCATGGGCCGGACTGGTGGGCTGTGAAGACATGAAGGCCGAAGACTCTACCCGTGTCCAGATTGGACTCTCCTTGGCGTGGAAGGCAAGCTTGGCGATCAACTATGAAGATTCCTTCCTATGTAACCGACTCTATGTAACCCTAGATCCCCCCGGTGTCTATATAAACCGGAGGTTGTAGTCCGGAAAGGATATACTCATTACCATAGTCATACAGGCTAGACTTCTAGGGTTTAGCCATTACGATCTCGTGGTAGATCAACTCTTGTAACACTTATATTCATCAAGATCAATCAAGCAGGAAGTTGGGTATTACCTCCATAGAGAGGGCCCGAACCTGGGTAAACATCGTGTTCCCCGTCTCCTGTAACCATCGATCCTAGACGCACAGTTCGGGACCCCCTACCCACGATCCGCCGGTTTTGACACCGACATTGGTGCTTTCATTGAGAGTTCCACTGTGCCGTCGACGAAAGGTTCGACGGCTCGCCCTGTCCTTAAAGACAACATCACCTCCGGGGGAGTCCTGGCCCCAGGCCAAACCCTCCGACTGGGTGGCTTTACCATGATCGCCCGTTTGGCCGTTGAGCCGACGATGACCTCTCGGGCCATCGAAAACCCCCTTCGCATCAACTCCGAGCACTCCAAGAAGATGGATCCGGCAGAGTTGTTGTCCTTGAACGAGCTCCTAGATCGCATCACCGCTTTGGGAATCGCCACAGATTACGATCGGATCGGGCTTAAAACCGATCAAGGAGAAATCAAAACTCCACCTGTCACCCACCAGATAGCGGTAGTCGAAGAGCAGGATGGTGAGTCTTCTTCTATATCAAAGACGGACTATGTTCGGATCACCGATCAGGAAGAACCGGATACCCCCCCAGCGAAAGGACGCGACCAGCCCTCCGAACATAGAATCGGACGGCAGTCCTAAACAATCAGAAGATACTCCGGTGCCCGGACTGTTGAGTCTGGAAGGTCTTCGGACTCTGGACAATCGGTTGGGTCAGGGTTCGGATTTAATACCACCCACCCACCCGGACATAGATGCTCTTATGAGCATAAAACAACAGTCTCAGGAAACTGTCCACCACTTCTGGGCTAGATTCCTCCTTGTCAAAGACAAGGTAAAAGATTGCCGCGACGAGGACGCGATATCAGCGTTCTGCAACAATTGCGCGGATGAAGGAATTCTCAACACCATCAATCGCCGCCACATACTGAAGTTCGCCGACTTAGCAACTATCGTACAGAAGTACAGCGCGAGGGAAAGCGCCTGGAAAACTCTGGCAGCTTGCTGGGAACTGTCGGTCCCAACTCAACTCCTCTTACAGGCGAAGAGGGCGCACCCCCGTGGTACGCCCAGTCCAATAGTCAAGAAACATAAACCCATCACGCGGCACGGCACCGTTCTGGAGGGATGGCTCGACGGTCCATGTAAAATACACACGACACTCGATGCCGTGGCAACCCACAGCCTTAGGGCATGTTGGATACTCCAGCAGGTAGCCAAGAGCGGCAAGGACATCCTTATCAAGAACACACTAGAGCAGCACCCTCCAGAAAACGACGACACCAGCGTATTGACGGTCTTCCAGACATTCGCTTCAAACAACAAGCGCAAAAGGGCACTTCGCAACCTCGCCGAAGTCCACCAAATCGTTGCAATAAACCCTTGGAACGACATGGCCATAACATTCAATGCCAGGGACGAACCGAGGTACAGGACAGTCCGAGTACCAGCCGCATTAGTCCTCGGTCCCATCGTGGATGGGTTTCAACTGACTAAGGTCCTCATGGACGGCTACAACGGACTAAACCTCATTTATGAGGATACACTCGGTAAAATGGAAATAGACAGGAGCCGCATCAAGCAAAGTAGCACAACCTTCCGAGGAATCATTCCCAGTCGGGAGGCGCGGTGCGCGGGAAAAATCACACTGGACGTAGTATTCGGCACGCCGGAGAATTATCGGTCTGAAGAAATCACTTTCCAAGTGGCCCCTTTCAGCAGCGGAGACCACGCCTTGTTGGGGTGGGATGCTTTTACACGCTTCCAAGCTATACCACATTATGGATATATGAAGCTCAAAATGCCCGGACCAAACGGTATAATCACTCTCGTCAGTGATCCGGACATAGCACTCCGCGCTGAAAACAAAACCGTATCCCTGGCCCTTTAGGCACTATCCGAAGCCCTCGCGACCGAAGAATTAACCGCGCTGCGGTCCACGGTGGACAGGGACGATGTGATCCTCGACAAATGCCCCAAATCCACCTCCTTCAAACCAGCAGAAGAAATACTCAAATTTCAGGTCCACCCAACGGACCCCAAGAAGACAACATCCATCGGAGCGCAACTGAACCCAACAGTCAACGCCGCATTACGAGAGTTCCTGCGCGAAAACTGGGACATATTTGCCTAGCACCCTTCAGATATGCAAGGGATCCCACACAAGCTGGCCGAACATAGCCTCAATATATTAAAGGGATTCAAACCGGTCAAGCAAACACTACGGCGCTTTTCTGAACCCAAGCGACAAGCCATGGGGGAGGAGCTGGCCAAGCTTATCGAAGCCGGATTCATTGCAGAAATCAAACATCCGGACTGGCTGGCAAACCTGGTGATGGTACCAAAGAAGGAAAAATCCTGGTGCGTGTGTGTCGATTTCAAAGACCTCAACAAGGCTTGCCCTAAGGATCCTTCCCCCTCCCCCGCATTGATCAAATCATTGACGCCACCGCAGGACACGACTCACTGTGTTTCCTCGATGCATATTCCGGATACCATCAAATCAAAATGAAGGAGTCCGATCAAGCTGTAATAGCATTTATTACCCCATATGGGCCATTCTACTTCAACACCATGCCCTTTGGGCCCAAGAACGTCGGTGCCACATACCAACGCATGATACAAACATGCCTGGAGAAGCAGATCGGCAAGACAGTTGAAGCTTACGTGGACGACATCGTCATCAAAACTAGGCACGTCGAAACACTAATAGACGACTTACGTCTTACATTCGACACCCTCCGTGCGTATGACATTAAGCTCAACCCAGAAAAATGTGTCTTCGGCGTCCCTGCTGGAAAACTGCCGGGCTTCATCGTTTCCAATAGAGGAATAGAAGCAAATCCAGCAAAAACCCGAGCTCTGTCACAGTTGGCTACGCCAAAAGACCTCAAACAAGTCCAAAAACTAGCTGGTTGCGTGGCAGCGTTAAGTCGCTTTATCTCCAGATTAGGAGAAAAGGCACTACCACTTTATCGCCTTTTACGGCGCACCGATAACTTCGAATGGACAGATGCGGCGACTGCCAGACTGGAGGAAATAAAGGCCCTCCTAGCAAGCAACCAAATCCTGGCTGCACCAAACGCTGGCGAACCCATGTTGCTATACATATCGGCAACACATCAGGTGGTGAGCGTCGTGCTCGTCGTCGAACGAGAGCAGGACGGACACAAATTCCCACTTCAAAAACCAGTATACTACGTATCTACTGTTCTCACACCATGCAAATCCCGGTGCCCCCATTATCAAAAGATAGCATACGCGGTCTTCATGGCATCCCGAAAGCTCCGACACTACTTCCAGGAGTGTTCAATCACGGTGGCCTCTGAAGTACCACTGAATGACATAATAAACAACCGCGATGCCACGGTCCGGATTGCCAAATGGGCTATCGAGCTACTTCCATTCGACATAACATACAAGCCCCGTCGAGCCATCAAATCCCAAGTACTGGCTGACTTCATCGCCGAATGGACAGAGGCCGAACTCCCTAAAGAGTACGGCACATATTCCAATTGGGTTATGTATTTTGACGACTCCAAAATGTTGGCGGGGCTGGGACCGGGCGTCGTGTTAACGTCCCCCACTGGAGACGTCGTCCAGCATGTACTCCAAATATTATACACAGACTCCCACAACGCAGCCGAATACGAGGCCTTATTGCATGGTCTTCGGATGGCCGTATCCATGGGCATACAACGCTTGGAGGTGCGCCGGGACTCAAACCTCGCAATATCTCAAATAAACGGAGACTTTGATGCCAAAGATCCAAGGATTGCAGCTTATCGTCATGTCGTCTTAAAAATATCGGCTCCGTTCAAGGGGCTTGAATTTGATCACATCGCCCGAGAAAGTAACCAGGCGGCGGACGTCCTTGCTCGCATTGGCATTAAGCGTGACCCCGTCCCACCTAACATCTTCCTGGAAAGGCTTTTTAAGCCATCGGTGGTATGGCAAGGGGAGGGCAGCAACAACAGTCCAGATCCGAACACAACCCAGATTCTGAACACACCGATATGACCGGGGGCTCAGCCACCGAAATGACACCGTTGGCCCATCTCATTATGGCAGTCATTGCCGCATGGACTGAACCCTTCTTGGCCTACATTGATAGGAAGGAGCTTCCCAAAGACCAGAATGAGGCCCGCCGCATTGTCCGGCGCTCGAAGGCCTTCAAGGTTCACGACGGAGAGCTCTACAAGAAAAGTACTACCGGAATACTTCAAAGATGTATCTCCGAGGAGGAGGGGCGACAGCTTTTGGCAGAAATTCATACTGGTCTAGGCGGACACCACGCCGCAGCCCGGGCCGTTGTTAGCAAGGCCTTCCGTACAGGGTTTTATTGGCAGATGGCCCGAGCAGACGCGCATGACCTTGTCCAACGCTGCGTCTGGTGCCAACTCTTCGCCAACCAAAGCCATATGCCCCCAACTGCCTTACAGACTATCCCCATCACTTGGCCTTTCGCGGTGTGGGGACTGGATATGGTTGGACCCCTTAAAGGGGGAAGCCATTAGAAAAAATATCTGCTGGTTATGGTGGACAAATTCACTAAATGGATAGAGGCTAAACCGGTCAAAACGGCCGAGTCCGGCCCGGTGATAGACTTCATATCCGGTGTTGTGCACCGTTATGGTGTCCCACACAGCATCATCACCGGCAACGACTCTAATTTCACAGCCGACGAGGTAAAAACCTGGTGTACTAATCTGGGCATTAAACTCGATTACGCCTCCGTCTACCACCCACAAACCAACGGTCAAGTCGAACGAGCCAATGGTCTTATTATGAGCGGCATCAAGCCCAGACTAGTGCGGTCTTTGAAAGAATCAGACAAGCACTGGGTTGAGGAGCTCGACTCCGTACTCTGGGGGCTGCGGACCACGCCCAACCGTACTACCGGATACACACCTTTCTTCATGGTGTATGGCGCAGAGGCCGTGCTGCCCTGCGATATTATTCATGACTCACCTCGAGTGCGTATGTACGAAGAGAGAGAAGCCGAGCTTGATCGGCAGGACAGCCTAGATGCCCTGGATGAGGAGCGCGATGTCGCAAAAGCCCGTTCAGCATTTTACCAACAGCAGGCTCGAAGATATCAAAGCAGAGAAGTACGGGCCAAGACTTACAACGTTGGCAAACTCGTTCTACGCCTGCCGGAGAAGAAAAAGGACAAACTCAAGCCCAAATGGGAGGGTCCCTTCATAATTGACCAAGTTCTCACCGAAGGAGCGTACCGTCTTCATGATGCATCAGACAATCGCCTCGAGCCGAACCCCTGGAACGCGGCCAGACTCCGAAGATTCTATGCCTAGCGCCGAACTCCTTGTTCGTCTCCTTCTCCCCTGTAGTTTCCATTATTTTTTCTCTCTTTTCTGATTACTTTTTCTTTCTCGCTTTAAAGCTTTGGTACGGCTAGAACGCACACCCCTGACACATACATCTTTAAAATATGTATGTCCATTATACCTGGGGGCTTCTTGGACAGAAGCTTTTCTTTATTATTCCTTGAGCTTCAAGCTCCTCACATATGAGTTTTTACATATGTACCTTTTCTTCGCCATTATATGCATCGATATGACTTAAGTTTTGGCCAAGCTGGGTTGCCTGGCTCCTGTGCTTATGCCCTACGTTCCCGTTAGTTCGGCTAGGGCATAAAGGGAGCACCTCCGCGATTCTTACTGCCGGGTCATCCGGATGTGTACCTCAGACTGGGTGAAGCCGAAAGCTAGCGTTCTTACGGGAATATTCTGTCGGTGAATTAAAGATGTTTTTTGCACTCACTCCATTGTGAACCCCCAGAAGCTATACACACTGTGATTTTCACATCACAACTCGGGCATGTATACTAATGCATGCACACCCAGGGAAAGGAACCCTTAACGGAACTATTCTCTCTAGAAGATGTTTCTTACAATCTCAAAGTAATATAACATAACTAGCCGGATACAACTTGTCTGTTCAATCAACTATGACCCCTACTCCTATTTTTCCATGCATACCCCGGTCTATTCGGACGCGATGGTATTCGGAAACACTCCGCACCCTCGGGTCTGGAGCTTGAAGCGAAAAGGTCTGCCATGACAAATGCTATACAATTCATCTAGAGTTCCACAGGTCAAGGAAAGTACATAGTCACTTGGACTCAAACACTTCCTCCTCTATACCATCCAACAGGCGGTCTAACTTACAATCCTGTTGGGAATATTTGGCGGCCAACTCTACTTGGTCATATACTAAACTAACGGGAATTTCTTCCCCATTTGACCCTAGCGGTCCAACCCGGGCCATGTCATTAGGATCCAGCTTGGTATATCATGTTTTCACCATGGCCCAGGCCTCTCGCGCACCCTCTCGGCAGGCCGATATCTTCCATAGTCGGATACGCCGTCGCGCTCCCTTGAACAACTCTACATGCTCCTCCATACTTCCTGGAGGGGAGGCGGATGGCCATAGGGCCTTGGCAACACTCCGCATGGCCAGTCGAGCATGCTCGTGCACTTGCGACAGTCTTTGCAGCAGATCATTTGATGATCCGGACACCTCCTCTTCAGGACGGCCCGTCAATATACCTGCAATCATAACGATATCAGTTCCATTTATCTCCGGACTACTTTAAAAATAGTTCCAACACATACTGAATATGCCGCCCTGTAGCTTCTTGTTCTCCTTTACGGAGTCGGCTAGCTGGGCTCGCACATCTTTCAATTCTTCACCCAACGTAGTGTTGGAATCCTGTAGCTTGTTTTTCTCCCCTCTGACTCGGGTCAGCACTCGCTCGCCTGTGGCATGTAGTCTTTTCTCCTCTTTTTATCCCTCTTGGGTGATCTTCAACTTCTTTTCAAGTTGATCGTGCGACCTTGTTATGCAATCAACAACAATACTAGTATAGTTGGTATACAATTATCGTTCCTCGATGGAGGGGAATGTTAGCAGAAGACGCCTTCCTGAAGTTTTCCAGTTCGGTGGTAGCAGCATTTAGCTGCGCCCGACACTGCTCCAGCTCTTGGGCTAGCATGGCATTCTTCTCGGTAAGGACCTGGTCGTACAATGATCCTTAAATCAGTTGTACCAACCGCTTTCAGTCTCGGGGGCTACGGGCATATGGTTATCCTTTTCGGACAAAGAAAAAACTTACCTGCACATCTGTCAAATGTTGCTTTGTGGCTTTTCTAAGCCCATCTCGAGCAGCTCGGATGTATGCATCAGCCGAGCTGAAGGCATTGAATGCCTCTTCCGAGAACTTGGGGTCTCGTAGGACAGCCCTGCAGCGCCGATGAATCATGGCACTCTCTACTTCCGAGTTGTTAACGGACATGTCTTCCGAACCCTCGGCCGAAGGACAGTCCAGCGTTGTCCCCATAGCGGCCCCCACCTCTCCGGTGGGATCTAAATCCCGGTTGTTGGGAGTGCGACCGGCCGAATCCCCGGACATAGTCCAGTGAACCTTTTTCCTGATACAGGACCAACACAACAATCACGGTTGGGTACGGCCGCCGAAAAACATATTTATGTATCCATACCTCTTCGATGAAAGTTTGGCTGTGTCTTCACCGGCCTTCCTCTTCGAAGGCTTGCCCAGCGTGGGAGACGATCTCTTCGGAATTGCCGAACGCCTCCTCTTTGGAGCACAAGACAGTGCAGTGGGTGAGACAGAATAAGAGCACTCTTTTAGAGGAGGTGTCTCTTGATTACTTACATGTGAAGCAGGAAGGAGGCCAGGGTAGTCGGTGGTGATGGCCACTTCTGTGCCATCATAGCTTGCCTGGTAAAACACCCCCTCCGCGAGCACCACATATATATCTGGATCCTCTTCAAACCGGGGGTCAAGCTCCCAGTTGTGATTCTCCGTCTATGGGGCGGGACTATGAAGTCCTTCGGTGACCTTTCGCCAGTGCTGTCATAACAAACAGATTTGAAATTTATCAAAAGTAATCCTGAAGTGGAATAAGTGAAACAGAGGGGGTGGGGCTTACCCAACTAGGAGGATCATACATAGAATACACATCTCTGCGCTTAATGCGAAGAAATTCCTCTTCCTCCCCTTTAAACAGCTCGGCCAATATCTTGGCCAGAGCGGCGGGGGTATCCGGACCTTTCCGGCCACAGCGGGAGGCGTCATCCTCTCCATTATAGTGCCACATTGGCAGCCCTCTGTATTGTAGCGACTGAACCCCTCGCACTATGGAGGTCGCCATTACCTCGATTATTGTGAGTTCGGACTGAGCGAGCATCTTTATCTTGCTCATAAGCTGACGAACTTCTGCGCTGTCATCCTCTTCAGGGCTCTGGGGACGCCAACTGTGGCGTTTCTTCAGCGGAATACTCGCGAATTCAGGAAGACCCTTTCGAACTGGGTCAGGAAGTGCGACGTCCTCAATGTAGAACCATTCGGAAGGCCATTCTTCAGATGCCTTCCTTGGTGTGCCAGACAGATGTCCGGTATCAGCGATACGCCGTACTTCGGCTCCGCTCACTTTAAATATTGACCCCTCATGATTGCGCGGGACAAGACATAACAACTTCCTCCACAGCTCAAAATGGGCCTCAATGCCCAGAAATAATTCGCATAAGGCAACATAACCTGCGATGTGTGGGATGGAGGCAGGGGTGAAGTTGTGCAGCTGGAGGCCGTAATATTCCAGAAGCCCTCGGAGGAACGGATGGATTGGAAATCCGACACCTCTTAGCAGGAAGGGGACGAAACACACTCGCTCTCCCTCGGATGGATTGGGAAGCCCTCTGCCTAAGTCTCACCATTGCAGGAAGCTAGCCCCGCTCAAACAGGGACTAGATCCGCAGGGGGAAGGAATCCCTGCATCTGCAACTTTGTCAATTGACTGTGGGACACATAACACCTCTCCCACCCGCCTTTGTCTGGGCCGGAATGGGAGGAGGAGCTGGGAACGCTAGCCATGTTGGAATGGTTTCTCCTAGCAATCTCTGGGGATTTTCTCTGCGTGGCGCCGAATGGATCTAGGAACCAATCTCTTTAAGTAGGCGCTCTTTCTTGCCTGGACGGGGTGCTATTTGCAAAAATACCCTGACCTTCCGCATTCGCTCGACACGTGGAAGAAGAAGTTATTTGACGCATAGAAGCCGAGGAGAGCGACATTGATCAACGGCCGAATACATTACCTGGAGGTCATCAGAGGAGGAACCCGCCTTGCAATGCCGAAGACAATTTGTGTGCCAAAAACTTCGTTATTGAAGACTGGTTAGGGGGCTACTGAGGGAGTCCTGGACTAAGGGGTCCTCGGGCGTCCGGCCTGTTATCCATGGGCCGGACTGGTGGGCTTTGAAGACATTAAGGCCGAAGACTCTACCCGTGTCCGGATTGGACTCTCCTTGGCGTGGAAGGCAAGCTTGGCGATCAACTATGAAGATTCCTTCCTATGTAACCGAATCTATGTAACCCTAGATCCCCCCGGTGTCTATATAAACCGGAGGTTGTAGTCCGGAAAGGATATACTCATTACCATAGTCATACAGGCTAGACTTCTAGGGTTTAGCCATTACGATCTTGTGCTAGATCAACTCTTGTAACACTCATATTCATCAAGATCAATCAAGGAGGAAGTAGGGTATTACCTCCATAGAGAGGGCCCGAACCTGGGTAAACATCGTGTCCCCCGTCTCCTATAACCATCGATCCTAGACGCACAGTTCGGGACCCCCTACCCGAGATCCGCCGGTTTTGACACCGACACTATGTCCATGGCTCGCGCTCATGTATTGCCTGAAAGTTGAAAAAGTTTTAGAATACTTAAGTATGAAACAATTGCTTGGCTTGTCATCGGGGTTGTGCATGATTGGGGCATTTTGTGTGACGAAGATGGAGCATGGCCAAACTATATGATTTTGTAGGGATGAGCTTTCTTTGGCTAAGTTATTTTGCGAAGACATAATTGCTTGGTTAGTATGCTTGAAGTATTATAATTTTTATGTCAATATTAAACTTTTGTCTTGAATCTTTCAGATCTGAACATCGATGCCACAATAAAGAAAATTACATTGAAAAATATGTTAGGTAGCATTCCACATCAAAAATTCTGTTTTTATCATTTACCTACTCGAGGATGAGTCGGAATTAAGCTTGGGGATGCTTGATACGTCTCCAACGTATCTATAATTTTTGATTGTTCCATGCTATTATATTATCTGTTTTGGATGTTTAATGTGCTTTAATATGCTCTTTTATATTATTTTTGGGACTAACCTATTAACCGAAGGGCCAGTGCCAGTGCTAGTTTCTGTTTTTTTGCCTATTTCAGTGTTCTGCAGAAAAGGAACACCAAACGGAATGAAACCTTCGCGATGATCTTTCTTGGAACAAACGCAATCTAGAAGACTTGGAGTTGAAGTCTGGAACTCTGTGAGGCGGCAACGAGGAAGGAGGGCGCGCCAAGGGGGGTAGGCGCGCCCCCCACCCTCGTGCGCCCCACGGAGCTCCACCGACGTACTTCTTTCGCCTATATATACTCTTATACCCTAAAAACATCAAGGGGAGCCACGGAACCACTTTTCCACCGCCGCAACCTTCTGTACCAGTGAGATCCCATCTTGGGGCCTTTTTCGGTGATCTACCAGAGAAGGAATCGATCACGGAGGGCTTCTACATAAACACCATAGCCTCTCCGATGATGTGTGAGTAGTTTACCATAGACCTTCCGGTCCATAGTTATTAGCTAGATGGCTTCTTCTCTCTCTTTGGTTCTCAATACAAAGTTCTCCTCGATGTTCTTGGAGATCTATTCGATGCAATACTCTTTTGCGATGTGTTTGCCGAGATCCGATGAATTGTGGATTTATGATCAAGTTTATCTATGAATAATATTTGGTTCTTCTCTGAATTCTTATATGCATGATTTGGTGTCTTTGCAAGTATCTTCGAATTATCGGTTTAGTTTGGCCTACTAGATTGATCTTTCTTGCAATGGGAGAAGTGCTTAGCTTTGGGCTCAATCTTGCGGTGTCCTGTCCCAGTGACAGTAGGGGCAGCAAGGCACGTATTGTATTGTTACCATCGAGGATAAAAAGATGGGGTTTATATCATATTGCTTGAGTTTATCCCGCTACATCATGTCGTCTTGCTTAATGCGTTACTCTGTTCTTATGAACTTAATACTCTAGATGCATGCTGGATAGCGGTCGATGTGTGGAGTAATAGTAGTAGATGCAGAATCGTTTCGGTCTACTTGACACGGACGTGATGCCTATATTCATGATCACGCCTAGATATTCTCATAACTATGCGCTTTTCTATCAATTGCTCGGCAGTAATTTGTTTACCCACCGTAATATATGCTAGCTTGAGAGAAGCCACTAGTGAAACCTATGGCCCCCGGGTCTCTTTCTTATTATATTGCATCTCTTTTATTTACATCACATTTGGTTTTACTATTTTGCAATCTTTACTTTCCAATCTATACAACAAAAATACCAAAAATATTTATCTTATTATCTTTATTAGATCTTGTCGGTGTTCTGGGAACGGGGGTCCCCAGACATGCCTGCCTGTGGCCCATGGCATGGCTATGCTAGCAGGCCGTACGGCCCATCTTCATCGACAAGGCGTTCAAGACCCTTGCGAGGGGCCAAGCCTTGCGAGGCAGACGACGCAAGACTTCCTCCGGAGCGGCCGCGCTCGGTAGGCTCACGAGGAGTGGAGATATGAAGGCGGGGCAAACCTCGCGAGGCTCTCGTGATGTGAGCAGTGACGATCGACACCAGGCGGGCGCCAGCGCGCGCAGCGTCCTTATTTCCTCTTTGGTGCTAAGGAGGTAGGCGCAGGCGCGGAGTACCGAGGCATGAAGCAAAGGTTTCCATATTGGTGCAACGAGACCGAAGACCAGCAGGATGGCAAGACGGAGGTCACCATGGAGCCCGAGACGGCGTCACCACCAGAGCCTTTTGCAGGCGAACACCACTTTTGTCTGGATATATAACTTGTACTAGCTGTCCCCTTTCAAATTTGCCCGCCGTTGTTGGCTCCCTCCCCGCTCAGTATTTGGGGAGAGGACCAGGGCCTATATAAGTAGAGCTAGCCACCACCGTAGGGGCAGCTGATCTGATCGGAACTGATCTAGAACGGATCGAGTCCTCACCCACACAAGTTCGACAAGCACAAGAACACCTCAACCTCAGGAGGCTGTTCTTCCCCTTGTACTGTTCATCATCAGCCCAAGAGGCAATCCACCACCACCACACTGGAGTAGGGTATTACACCACAACGGTGGCTCGAACCAGTATAAATCTCGTGTCTTTCTGTGTTGTGAGTTCATCGAGTTCGTCTGCGAGATCTTAGTGAGCTAGGGCGTGGATCTATAGGAGGGAAAGAACTTCGCGCGCACCCCCGAGTTCGAACCTTAAGGGTTTTGCCGGAACCCCACATACGACATTTGACGCGCCAGGTAGGGGTGCGCCGTAGCTTCCCTTCCGTTGATCCGTCGCTCCGTCGCTCCGTCGTCTCCATGGCGGACGCTCGCCATGCTCGAGCTGAGCGCCGGGCTGCCCTCACCGCCCGCGTTGCTCAGATGGCTCCCATCGGCGGGCCACCTCGTCATTCTCTGTATCCCGCCGCCAACGCCGCCACCGGCCCGACGGGGAACGAGCAGCAAGCATCCTCGTTGCACCCATCGGTGCGGCAGGACGACCGCACCCCCACTCCATCACTGACCCGCCCGGTTCTTCGTCCCATGCACGACGCGCTCCCATGGACGTGCAGGCCACGCTCCTCATGGCGAACGAGCTCCTGCACTACCGCCCGGTCGACGACCTCTATGAGGACTGGCTCGACCGCTTCGCCGAGCTCGTCCGCGCCACAGGGGGCTTCCCGGCGCCGTCTCACTCTCTGCCTCGTCCTCCGCCCGCCACGGGTGATGTGGCTCATGGAGCGCCTCCACCACCTCTGCCCCAAGACTGTGCCTTGGCGCCAAGGCGCGCGGCCCCACGGCGCGATCCACCACGCCCGGCGCCCGCGCGCGAAGAGAGAAGCTGCCAAGAGATTCCTCGGCCACGAGAAGCTGCACCTGCGCTCCCCGCGCCGCCTCGCCAAGAACGCGTGCTACCTGCGGTGGCGGCGCCCGGACCTCATCAAGATCAAGCTCCACCTCCGAGACGGGCCCCGGCAACCACGGTCGGTTGCCGCGCCTTCACCCCCGAGCTACGTAGCATCGCCTGGCCAGGCAAGTTCAAGCCAGATCTACCTCCTCGCTACGATGGCACTACCGACCCCGCAGAGTTTCTGCAGCTCTACGAGCTGAGCATCGAAGCGGCCAACGGCGACGAGAAAGTCATGGCGAACTGGTTTCCCATGGCTCTCAAGGATGGTGCTCGCTACTGGCTCCTGAACCTGCCACAAGGCTCGATCTCCTCCTGGAACGAGATGCGCGACCGCTTCGTCGCCAACTTCCAGGGCACCCGCGACCGCCCGCCGGCTGCGGGCGACCCGCGCCGCATCAAGCAACAACCAGGAGAGACCCTCCAGAAGTACATCCAGCGCTTCAACAACACCGCCTCAAGTTCCCCAAGGTCACGGACGAGGCCATCATCTCCGCGTTCTCCGACGGCGTCCGTGACGTCAAGATGAAGGAAGAGCTCGCTATCCACGAGGAATTGTGCACATCTCAGGAGCTGTTCAACCTGGCAACCAAGTGCGCAAGAGCTGAGGAGGGCCGCCCCTCCCTCCTCGAGCTGCCAGCTACGGGCGCAGAGGAGAAGAAAGCCAAGGCCAAGGACGTGAAGCGCAAGGAAGCAGCAGTGCTCGCAGCGGAGCCCGACACCAAGCGAGGCAGAGATCAGCCCGAGTCATCCAAGAACAGCCGGCCGTTCTGTGCCTTCCACAACCTGAACACCGACAACACCAGTGACTGTCAAGAGCTCAGAGCCATTCGCGAAGGACGCTACGGTTGACGTCCCGAACGTAGCGACCGGGGCTATGGCCGAGGAGGAGGACGTCGTGGCGGACGCTGGGACGACCGTGGCCCGCACCAGGAGTGGTGCGACCGTCCTCGTGAGGACCGCTGGCAGGATCTTCCTCGCGAGGGCGCCTGGAGAGACCAGCCTCGCGAGGACCGTCCTCAGGGCAACGCCGGTCTTCCCCCGTTACCGCCACCGCCAAGAAGGAACGACGAACACCATCAAGACGAGGGGGCTGGGGGCTTCCAGGAACCGCGTGCTATGACATGTATCTTGGGCGGAGCCCAGGCCCCAGCCTCTCAGCGCATCTTCAAGCAGTTTGCTCGTGAAGTGAATGTAGTCCTCCCCAAGCTTGAAGCCACGCGCCCGCTCAGATGGTCCCAGTGCCCCATCACGTTCAGCTCGGCCGATCAGCTCAAGTGCGCGGCTACCGCTGGCGCCCTCCCGATGCTGTGCTCCCTAGTCATCAGTAATGTGCAAGTTACCAAGACCCTCATCGATGGCGGCGCAGGGCTCAACATCCTGTCCATCGATACGTTCGACAACCTCCAAGTCCCATATGACGAGCTTCAGCCTACCAAGCCTTTCTCAGGAGTGACCGACGGTTCCACCACGCTGATAGGGCAGGTCCGCCTCCCTGTCACCTTCGAAGAATGCACGAATTACCGCACCGAGCTCATCGACTTCGACGTCGCACACATCCGTCTGCCCTACAACGCCATCCTTGAGTATCCAGCCCTGACCAAGTTCATGGCCGTCACCCACCACGGCTACAACATCCTCAAGATGCTGAGAAGCGGTGGAATCATCATGGTCCCATGCAAAGAGAGGGATGCGGTGTGCTCCCTCGAGCGCGCCTTCCAAGCTGCAGCAATTGACGATCCTGACAGCAAAAGTGAGGGCCCTCCAGAGGCCATCCCCAAGAAGAAGCAGCTGCGCCGTGCCGGACCTCAGGAGGGTGACGCCGCGGCTGGAACCTCGTCAGGATCAGCGCCCGCTCCAGGGGCGCCTCCCTCCATCGCACAAGAAGGCGCGCCCAGCGCCCTCCTCGGGCAGGGCTCGGGGGCTCTCTTCTGGAGGGCCTCAGACCTTGCCAACTTCACGAGGGAGGCGCTTGGGCACCACTTGGAGGCGTGCTTCGCGGCAAGTTTCCCTCAGGAGAACACAGGGCAAGGAGTGCCCACCGCTCAGGAGTTCATCACCAAGACCACCCAGGAATTGCAAGACGCAAGAGCCATGCGCGGAAACCGCCGCTCACGAGGCGTAGCTCCCCATCCAGGCGAGGATGCCGGGCTGCACGTCTGCATCGATGTACTAGGGCTCAACAGGGCCGCTTCTCAGGAGCTCTTCTGGCCTTTGCACGCGGGACGCTGCGAGGGTCCACCGCACAGCTACGTTCGCATGCCCTTTGGCCTGCCGAGCATGTCGTCAGCTTATCAGCGCAACATGCGGTGTATCCTGGCGGCTCAGGAGGCCAGGCACCACGCCGTCTTGGCGGAGATGGAGACGGTCCTCACTGGAACCACCTGAGGCCCCAGAGCCTGCCGAGGCTCAGGGTCCCAGTGGCTCGTGAGGAGCTACCCCTCGGTTGCGCGTCTTCAGCTGCCTCAACTCTCCTTCGTCAACAGAACCAGGTGCCATTTTCCAAGTTCGTTTAGCTGGGAGCACCCCTCAGGCTGCATTATTCCCAGGCCGCGTGGGTCCGTCCCTGCGGCGTATATCCTTTTCTTATGTCTTTAGCTTACCTCGCTGGGGGCGCCCCTCGGGCTGCATCATCCCCAAGCCACTCAGGCTTGACCCGGTGGCATGTATCTTTCTGCATTTGCCCAAGCTAATTTGCCTTTCATGCTTAATCTGCCCGATTGCCACCTGCCACGGGTCCACCCCTCCATCATGCAATTCGCTTGCGCGTTAAAAGGAGGGCTCCTGAGCATCGCGACTCATGAGCTCTTACTGGCTCTCCAGCCCTCACCCCCTGGCCTTGACCACGGCATCGCGACCTGGCATACCAGCGGCGGCTGAGCTTGCTCGAGGGCCGGGACCTGAGGACGCAGAGCGCTTGCACCTAACTATCTTGCAGGAACGCACAGCTATCAAAGACTCAAGACCAGGCGCAACCCGCCTTGGGGTAGGGCCTCGTGAGTCCCGCGCTGGCTCACAAGTGCCCAGATACACCTCCCAGCCCTGCTGTGCAAGCCACGTGTTAGGGCGGGGCTGTACACGCCCCGGGGGCTCCTCTCGGAGGGGCCCCCCTCCCACGCACAAGTGGAACCACCATGCTCCGCGCTGGCCGTCCACACTGCCGAGGAGCGGCTATGCCCGTGCACAAGCGGAAGCACTATGCTCCGCGCTGGTAATAAACAACTGAGGGCGGCTCCAAGGTCGTACCAACCTCAGGGAGCCCCAGAGCTCAGCGTCCGGCCTCACCGCAACGCCTCCCCTCGGGAGAGCCACGCGAGGGGGCTGGACATGGGGGCTGCGCTCGGGTCACGCCCAAGCGTATGCCACCCAACCAGGTCTCCAGGGCCTGGGGGCTGCGCTCGGATCACGCCCAAGCGCACGCCGCTTAAACAGGTCTCCCGGACCTGGTCGTCGCATGCCCCTCCCGAGGCCTCGGCGAGGGTGGTATGGAAATTGTTTGCGCGTCAAGGGGGACTCCTGAGCATCGCGACTCAGGAGCCTAACTGGTCACGTAGCCCCTCACTCCTTGGTCCGTCCTGGTCTCTGGTCGGCCCAATGGTGGTTGAGGTATGCGCGGGGCCGGGCTCTGCCGACGTAGAACATTAATCTATCCTCGTGCACTCTTCCTGTAAGCTGTTTGCGCGTCAAGGGGGACTCCTGAGCATCGCGACTCAGGAGCCTAACTGGTCACATAGCCCCTCACTCCTTGGTCCGTCCTGGTCTCCGGTCGGCCCAACGGCGGTTGAGGTATGCGCGGGGCCGGGCTCTGCCGACGCAGAACACAAAGCGGATAGGAATAAAATCACAAAATCTCGAAGCAAATATTACAAAACATATTGTCCTCACAATATCAAATGAAAGTTTAACACCTCCACCGCAGGAACGAAACAGGAGAATAGCCGCAGGTCACCCCTGGACACCGCCATCGCCTGCAGAAGGTGCTCCTCCCCAGGTAACGACGTCTTCACCTGCACCACCAGCTGCAGGATTGGCGGCATCGCCGGACAAGGGTGCGGAGGCAAAGCCGCATAACTTCTTCAGCAGGGCCTCCACCTGACCTTGCACGACTGCGGCTGCGGCTTCGCAGTGATCATCAGCCACATGCTCCAGCAGCTCGTCAAGACAAGCGCTGGGGTCACGAAGGTGCAGGTGGCTGAAGACACGAGTCAATGCAGTTGAAGACAGGACGCGAGCTTCTACCTCTGCCATGGGACCGATACCATCCACAACTTCCTCAAGCGCCTCCACCAAGAGAGGAAGCAGTAGGGCGGGGCTGTCCTCGTCGGTGGTCAGCGGTTTCTCCAAGCCGTGCTCGTAGAGCGTCTTCAGTGCCTTGCAAGACCTATCCTTGAGATCGGCAAAGGCCGCACGGTCTTCGGCCAGGACCCGGCCTTGGCGTCAAGATCGGCCTCCCTCGCCTTTTCCTTCCGCTCCAGCTCTTCCAGCCTGCTGCGCTCGGCGGCCTGCGTCTTCCCCAACTCCTCCAGCTCAGCATCACGGTTTTTGACGGCGTCCTCCCGGGCCGTCATCTCCTCCTCCTTCACCAGGCGGCCGCGTGCTTCTTCGGCATGCTTGTCGCGCAGGCTCTTCAACTCGTCCTCCAGCTCTTGGTAGCGGTCGCAGGCGGCCTTAGCGTCTTTCAGTGGCGCCTCACGATTAACTGCGGCATTGGCGGCGCTCTGCTTCTCCTTCTCGGAAGATGCCGCGGCCTGGCTCAGCATTGCGCGAACCGCCAAGTCGGAGTGAAGCCAGCCAGAGGCCAGCTCCAGGCGCCCGGCCACCAGGCGCGGGTCCGCGCTCGGGAGATCTGCCTGCAACTGGGTCATCTCCAAAATAGCGCGCTCCAGAACAGCACCAGAAGCGGAAGAACCTAGGAGTGGAGGTGCAGCAGTGGGAGCAGGCGACGTCGTCACCAAGGCATGGGAGACTGCGGGTTCCGGAGCAGTCGGGGCCTCTTCAGTCGAGCCAGACGCCGGCACCTCAGGAGCAAGAGGGGCCATGGGGGCTGACTCCCCATGGCGATGCTCTTCCTGGCCTCGCGAGGGCGACCGGGTTGGGGTAGTGCGAGTGCTGCAGCCTTCCTTCTCCACGGAAGGAGATGCGGCCGCCGTATCCTCCTTCCTTTTCTTCGCCGAAGGCGTTGGCCTGGTCAACCAAGGGTGAACGTCAGAAAATAACAAGTACAAGCGGGGACAAGACAAAGCTCAAGGCACTCACCGATCCACCGCGACGTATTCCATATTCCTCTTGGGGAGGTTGAAGCCCGGAAGTTTCGGAGCCTGGGAAGTAGGCGCGCGGATTCCGGGGGCAGAAGACGGCGCAGCAGGAGGGCTGGAGGCAGCCTCAGTCGGCGTCAAGATGGGGGCAGCACCCCGAGGGATCAGTGATGACCTACTCCTCGTCGGGACGACGGGCAGTTCCCCCTCCTCCTCGCGGGCATCGACCTCGGTGTCGTCAGGAAGGGCGCGGAGGACTTCAGCCTTGCTCAAGGGGGAGTTTTCCCCATCTCTTCGAGGGTTGCCTCCGAGTCCCCCTCCTCTTCCTTCCCCCCGCCGGACTCGTCGGAGGACACCTCCACCAGCTTCGGCGCTGCGGGGGCTCCTGTGGGCGCCGGCGGCACCAGCCCGCGCGCGTCGAAGGTTGGCCTGGAGGCGACAAATTCCTCCCAGTCCTTGCGATGGAACAGAGGGACGAAGGTGCTCAGTGGGTACTCCTGGTTGTCCCCAACTATGAGGCGCAGAACAGCGACCAGTTCGTCGCCCGACAGGGCCCCTGGCCTTAGGCGGGTCTTGTCCCCTTCATCCCCAAGCTTCCACAGGGGGCGCGCGTGCGCCTGAAGTGGAGCAACTCGCAACATCAAGAACTCCCTCAGGAGCATGACCCCCGTCACCTTGGCCGCCTTCGCGTTCCCCGGCTTCAGGTCGGTCGTCATCTGCCCCAACACAGACAACGCCCACTCATCAGCAAGCTCTGCACGGGGCCACCCCTTGTTGAACTGGGGCGCCTCCGTTGGCAACACCAAACGCGGATGGGCGCACTTGGCGTCCATCATGACCCATTTGGCTCGAATGTTGTCGGCCATCTTCCCGGTGCTCGAGATTGAGTTGGCCTTGCCAGATGCAATGAAATTGGCGCACCCGGAGATGTGTCCATCGCTGACACGAAGGAAGAAGAAGTGGCGTAGAAGCGTCACGGATGGCATCACGCCCAGGTACACCTCGCAGTAGTAGGCGAAGATGGACAGGAGGAGGATAGAGTTGGGATGAAGGTGCAACACCTGCAGCCCGTAGTGGTCGAGGACCTCATAAAAGAAATCGGAGAAGGGGGGAACCAACCCGAAGGCGATGCTGCTCGAGATGAAGGGGAAGAAGGTGCTTCCTTCAGGCTCCGGCACGTCGGAGGCAAGCCGGAGCTCCATCTCCCCCCACTCATTGCTCTTCCCCGCCATCAGCAGGCGCGCGGAGGCGAGGCTCTTCTCCGTGACGGTGGGCGCTTCAAGAGCTGGCTCATACGAAGTCAGTGCCGAGGAGGTCTTGACCTTGCACGGCGCCATAGATCGCAGATGCGGAGCAAGATCGGAGCAGATCTGGAGTATCGGTGGCGAGGAGCGAGAAAGGGGATCTGGAGCAAGGCGAGGAGGAAGCAATGAAGGCAAGCACTGTCTGCGCCAGCCTTTTGTCAAGTCGAGCAACTGCCGAGGCAGCGTGGGGAAGCGGAGACGCCCACGTCCAATCAACCGCCACGCGACAACCGGGGCTGCAGGCTTTTGGGGCCCGCGACGCTCCGTACTTGACCTTTGGCTTCGCCTTGAAGCCAAGCCCGAGCGCGCCTTGGGCCCTGGGGCTACTGTCGGCGTTCTGGGAACGGGGGTCCCCAGACTTGCCTGCCTGCGGCCCATGGCGTGGCTATGCTAGCAGGCCGTACGACCTATCTTCATCGACAAGGCGTTCAAGACCCTCGCGAGGGGCCAAGCCTCGCGAGGCGGACGACGCAAGACTTCCTCCAGAGCGGCCGCGCTTGGTAGGCTCATGAGGAGCGGAGATATCAAGGTGGGGCAAACCTCGAGAGGCTCTCGTGACGTGAGCAGTGACAATCGACACCAGGCGGGCGCCAGCGCGCGCATCGTCCTTATTTCCTCTTTGGTGCTAAGGAGGCAGGCACAGGCGCGGAGTACCGAGGCATCAAGCAAAGGTTTCCATATTGGTGCAACGAGACCGAAGACCAGCAGGACGGCAAGACAAAGGTCACCGTGGAGCCCGAGACGGCGTCACCACCAGAGCCTTTTGCAGGCGAAGACCACTTTTGTCAGGATAACTTGTACTAGCTGTCCCCTTTCAAATTTGCCCGCCGTTGTTGGCTCCCTTCCCGCTCAGTATTTGGGGAGAGGACCAGGGCCTATATAAGTAGAGCTAGCCACCACCGTAGGGGCAGCTGATTTGATCAGAACTGATCTAGAACGGATCGAGTCCTCACCCACACAAGTTCGACAAGCACAAGAACACCTCAACCTCAAGAGGCTGTTCTTGCCCTTGTACTGTTCATCATCATCCCAAGAGGCAATCCACCACCACCACACTGGAGTAGGGTATTACACCACAACGGTGGCCCGAACCAGTATAAATCTCGTGTCTTCATGTGTTGTGAGTTCGTCGAGTTTGTCCGTGAGATCTTAGCGAGCTAGGGCGTGGATCGATAGGAGGGAAAGAACTTCACGCGCACCCCAGAGTTCGAGCCTTAAGGGTTTTGCCGGAACCCCACATCCGACAGATCTCACTTTTGCGAGCGACCGTGAAGGGATTGACAACCCCTTTATGACATTGGTTGCAAGGTTCTTGATTGTTTGTGCAGGTACTAGGTGACTTGCGTGTTATCTCCTACTGGATTGATACCTTGGTTCTCAAAAACTAAGGGAAATACTTACGCTACTTTGCTGCATCACCCTTTCCTCTTCAAGGGAAAACCAAAGCATGCTCAAGAGGTAGCAAGGCATCACGTCCGTGTCAAGTAGATCAAAACGATTCTGCATCTACTACTATTACTCCACACATCGACCGCTATCCAGCATGCATCTAGAGTATTAAGTTCATAAGAACAGAGTAACGCATTAAGCCAGATGACATGATGTAGAGGGATAAACTCAAGCAATATGATATAAACCCCATCTTTTTATCCTCGATGGCAACAATACAATATGTGCCTTGCTACCCCTACTGTCACTGGGACAGGACACCGCAAGATTGAACCCAAAGCTAAGCACTTCTCCCATTGCAAGAAAGATCAATCTAGTAGGCCAAACTAAACCGATAATTCAAAGAGACTTGCAAAGATATCAAATCATGCATATAAGAATTCAGAGAAGAACCAAATAATATTCATAGATAATCTTGTTCACAAATCCACAATTCATCGGATCTCGGCAAACACACCGCAAAAGAGTATTACATCGAATAGATCTCCAAGAACATCGAGGAGAACTTTGTATTAAGAATCAAAGAGAGAGAAGAAGCCATCTAGCTAATAACTATGGACCCGAAGGTCTGTGGGAAACTACTCATGCTTCATCGGAGAGGCAATGGTCTTGATGTAGAAGCCCTCCGTGATCGATTCCCCCTCCGGCAGATCGCCGGAAAAGGCCCCAAGATGGGATCTCACGGGTACAGAAGGTTGCGGCAGTGGAAAAGTGATTTTGTGGCTCTCTCTGATTGATCTAGGGTATAAGAGTATATATAGGCAAAAGAAGTACGTCGGTGGAGCTAGGAGGGGCCCACTAGGGTGGTGGTGCGCCTACCCCCTGGGCGCGCCCTCCTGCCTCGTGGCCGCCTTGTGGAGTTCCAGACTTCGACTCCAAGTCTTCTAGATTGCTTTCGGTCCAAGAAAGATCATCGCGCAGGTTTCATGCCGTTTGGACTCCGTTTGGTATTCCTTTTCTGCGAAACTCTAAAATAGGCAAAAAAATAGAAACTGACACTGGGCCTCCGGTTAATAGGTTAGTCCCAAAAATAATATAAAAGAGCATATTAAAGCCCATCAAACATCCAAAACAGATAATATAATAGCATGGAACAATAAAAATTATAGGTATGTTGGAGACATATCAAGCATCCCCAAGCTTAATTCCCGCTCCTCCTCGAGTAGGTAAATGATAAAAACAGAATTTTTGATGTGAAATGCTACCTATCATAATTATCAATGTAATTTTCTTTATTGTGGCATGAATGTTCAGATCCGAAAGATTCAAAACAAAATTCTAATATTGACATAAAAATAATAATACTTCAAGCATACTAATAAAGCAATCATGTCTTCTCAAAATAATATGGCCAAAGAAAGTTATCCCTACAAAATCATATAGTCTGGCTATGCTCTATCTTCATCACACAAAATATTTAAATCATGCACAACCCCGATGACAAGCCAAGCAATTGTTTCATACTTTAATGTTCTCAAACTTTTTCAATCTTCACGCAATACATGAGCGTGAGCCATGGACATTGCACTATAGGCGGAATAGAATGGTAGTTGTGGAGAAGACAAAAAGGAGAAGATAGTCTCACATCAACTAGGCGTATCGATGGCTATGGAGATGCCCATCAATAGATATCAATCTGAGTGAGTAGGGATTGCCATGCAACGGATGCACTAGAGCTATAACTGTATGAAAGCTCAAAAAGAAACTAAGTGGGTGTGCATCCAATTCGCTTGCTCACGAAGACCTAGGGCATTTTGAGGAGGCCCATCATTGGAATATACAAGCCAAGTTCTATAATGAAAGATTCCCACTAGTATATGAAAGTGACAACATAGGAGACTCTCTATCATGAAGACCATGGTGCTACTTTGAAGCACAAGTGTGGTAAAAGGATAGTAGCATTTTCCCTTCTCTCTTTTTCTCTCATTTTTTTATTTGGGCCTTTCTCTTTTTTTTATATGGCCTCTTTTTTTATTTTTCGTCCGGAGTCTCATCCCGACTTGTGGGGGAATCATAGTCTCCATCATCCTTTCCTCACATGGGACAATGCTCTAATAATGAAGATCATAACACTTTTATTTACTTACAAGTCATGATTACAACTCAATACTTAGAACAAAATATGACTCTATGTGAATGCCTCCGGCGGTGTACCGGGATGTGCAATGAATCAAGAGTGACATGTATGAAAAATTATGAATGGTGGCTTTGCCACAAATAGGATGTCAGCTCCATGATCATGCAAAGCAATATGACAATGATGAAGCGTGTCATAATAAATGGAACGGTGGAAAGTTGCATGGCAATATATCTCGGAATGGCTATGGAAATGCCATAATAGGTAGGTATGGTGGCTGTTTTGAGGAAGGTAAATGGTGGGTTTATGGTACCGGCGAAAATTGCGCGGTACTAGAGAGGCTAGCAACGGTGGAAGGGTGAGAGTGCGTATAATCCATGGACTCAACATTAGTCATAAAGAACTCACATACTTATATCAAAAATCTATTAGTTATCGAAACGAAGTACTACGTGCATGCTCCTAGGGGGATAGATTGGTAGGAAAATATCATCGCTCGTCCCCGACCGCCACTCATAAGGAAGACAATCAAAAAATAAATCATGCTCCGACTTCATCACATAACGGTTCACCATACGTGCATGCTACGGGAATCACAAACTTTAACACAAGTATCTCTGAAATTCACAACTACTCAACTAGCATGACTCTAGTATCACCATCATCATATCTCAAAACAATCATAAGGAATCAAACTTCTCATAGTATTCAACGCACTTTATATGAAAGTTTTTATTATACCCATCTTGGATGCCCATCATAGTCGGACTAATTTTATAGCCAAAGCAAATTACCATGCTGTTCTAAAAGACTCTCAAAATAATATAAGTGAAGCATGAGAGATCAATAATTTCTATAAAATAAAACCACCACCGTGCCCTAAAAAGATATAAGTGAAGCACTAGAGCAAAATTATCTAGCTCAAAAGATGTAAGTGAAGCACATAGAGTATTCTAATAAATTCCGATTCATGCGTGTCTCTCCCAAAAGGTGTGTACAGAAAGGATGATTGTGGTAAACTAAAAAACAAAGACTCAAATCATACAAGACGATCCAAGCAAAACACATATCATGTGATGAATAAAAATATAGCCTCAAGTAAAGTTACCGATAGACGAAGACGAAAGAGGGGATGCCTTCCGGGGCATCCCCAAGATTAGGCTTTTGGTTGTCCTTGAATTTTACCTTGGGGTGCCATGGGCATCCCCAAGCTTAGGCTGTTTCCACTCCTTATTCCAAAATCCATCAAATCTTTACCCAAAAACGTGAAAACTTCACAACACAAAACTTCAACAGATAATCTCATGAGCTCCGTTAGTATAAGAAAATAAACCACCACTTTTAGGTACTGTAATGAACTCATTCTTCATTTATATTGGTGTTAAACCTACTGTATTTCAACTTCTCTATGGTTCATACCCCCGATACTACTCATAGATTCATCAAAATAAGCAAACAACACACGAAAAACAGAATCTGTCAAAAACAGAACAGTCTGTAGCAATCTGATTTGTTCGAATACTTCTGTAACTCCAAAAATTCTGAAATAAATTGGTGGACGTGAGGAATTTGTCTATTAATCATCTTCAAAATAAATCAACCTGAAATCACTCTCCAGTAAAAAATTACAGCTAATCTCGTGAGCGCAAAAGTTTCTGTTTTTTACAGCAAGATCGCAAAGACTTCACCCATGTCTTCCCAAAGGTTCTACTTGGCACAAACACTAATTAAAACATAAAACCACATCTAAACATAAGATAGATGAATTATTTATTACTAAAGAGGAACAAAAAGCAAATAAAAAAAATATAATTGGGTTACCTCCCAACAAGCGCTATCGTTTAACGTCCCTAGCTAGGCATAAAAACAAGAATAGATCTAGGTATTACCATCTTCTCCCTTTTGGTGATAAAGAGAGAATTTCGTATCTAAAGCGCTTATCTTTCTATTTTGAGAAAGCACGTGGCCATTAATGGTAGAAGAAAGATTAAGCACACTACGAAAATTTGCATCTAAGCTAGCCTTCATCTCTTTGATAATTTCATTCTAATAAAAACACAAAAGAGAGGTGGATTCAACCTTTTCACTCATGGGGTGCCCAAATATAGCTTTCATCTTTTCATAGGTATCGATGGCATCCCCCTCAAGAAAACCTTCTTCAAAAATAGAATCTAAAACTTGCTTCAAAGAAGAGGGTAAGCCAACATAAAAACCTTTTAAGTATATCTCAATTTGATATTGGGGCACATAGCTAGCTCGGATCCTTAATAGCATATCCCAAGCATCTTCATCAAGCAAATAATGAAAAATTCCAGGGTTATCTTCATCAAAATTATTCAAACTCTCATCGATAACCCCGGTAGGTCTTTCCATAGCATCATTATTTATGAGCTTAGAAAGGACAGAGGGACTATCCAAAGTATTAAAACCCGGGAGAAAACCCTTAGCCCCTTTTGGTTCGGCCATGGCGATAGAAAGGCAAAGGTTTTCGAAAATCGTTTTAGAAGTGGGGGAGAGGAAAATGAGAGGCGAATGGCAAATAATGTAATGCGAGGGAGAAGAGTTTATGATGGGTACTTGGTATGTCTTGACTTGGCGTAGATCTCCCCGGCAACGGCGCCAGAAATCCTTCTTGCTACCTCTTGAGCATGCGTTGGTTTTCCCTTGAAGAGGAAAGGGTGATGCAGCAAAGTAGCGTAAGTATTTTCCTCAGTTTTTGAGAACCAAGGTATCAATCCAGTAGGAGATAACACGCAAATCATCTAGTACCTGCACAAACAATCAAGAACCTTGCAACAAACGCGATAAAGGGGTTGTCAATCCCTTCATGGTCACTCGCAAAAGTGAGATCTAATAAAGATAAGATAAATATTTTTGGTATTTTTGTTGTATAGATTGGAAAGTAAAGATTGCAAAATTGTAAAACCAGGTGTGATGTAAATAAAAGAGATGCAATATAATAAGAAAGAGACCTGGGGGCCTTAGGTTTCACTAGTGGCTTCTCTCAAGATAGCATATATTACGGTGGGTAAACAAATTACTACCGAGCAATTGATAGAAAAGCGCATAGTTATGAGAATATCTAGGCATGATCATGAATATAGGCATCACGTCCGTGTCAAGTAGACCGAAAGTATTCTGCATATACTACTATTACTCCACACATCGACCGCTATCCAGCATGCATCTAGAGTATTAAGTTCATAAGAACAGAGTAACGCATTAAGCAAGATGACATGATGTAGAGGGATAAACTCAAGCAATATGATATAAACCCCATCTTTTTATCCTCGATGGCAACAATACAATATGTGCCTTGCTGCCCCTACTGTCACTGGGAAAGGACACCGCAAGATTGAACCCAAAGCTAAGCACTTCTCGCATTGCAAGAAAGATCAATCAAGTAGGCCAAACTAAACCGATAATTCAAAGAGACTTGCAAAGATATCAAATCATGCATATAAGAATTCAGAGAAGAACCAAATAATATTCATAGATAATCTTGTTCATAAATCCACAATTCATCGGATCTCGGCAAACACACCGCAAAAGAGTATTACATCGAATAGATCTCCAAGAACATCGAGGAGAACTTTGTATTGAGAATCAAAGAGAGAGAAGAAGCCATCTTGCTAATAACTATGGACCCGAAGGTCTGTGGGAAACTACTCACGCTTCATCGGAGAGGCAATGATCTTGATGTAGAAGCCCTCCGTGATCGATTCCCCCTCCGGCAGATCGCCGGAAAAGGCCCCAAGATGGGATCTCACGGGTACAGAAGGTTGCGGCAGTGGAAAAGTGGTTTTGTGGCTCTCTCTGATTGATCTAGGGTATAAGAGTATATATAGGCGAAAGAAGTACGTCGGTGGAGCTAGGAGGGGCCCACTAGGGTGGTGGTGCGCCTACCCCCTGGGCGCGCCCTCCTGCCTCGTGGCCGCCTTGTGGAGTTCCAGACTTCGACTCCAAGTCTTCTAGATTGCTTTCGGTCCAAGAAAGATCATCGCACAGGTTTCATGCCGTTTGGACTCCGTTTGGTATTCCTTTTCTGCGAAACTCTAAAATAGGCAAAAAAATAGCAACTGACACTGGGCCTCCGGTTAATAGGTTTGTCCCAAAAATAATATAAAAGAGCATATTAAAGCCCATTAAACATCCAAAACAGATAATATAATAGCATGGAACAATAAAAAATAATAGATACGTTGGAGACGTATCAGGACTCCGAATGTGCACTTTGACGGGTTAAGCTTGATATCATCTCTTCTCAAGTTGGCAAAGGTTTCAGCGAGGTCAGACAGTAGGTCAGAATCTTTACGTGACTTGACCACGATGTCATCCATGTATGCTTCCACATTCTGACTGATTTGAGTCAGGCACTTCTGAATCATGCGCATGAATGTGGCGCCAGCATTCTTGGGACCAAAAGGCATGGTAACATAGCAAAAACACCCAAATGGGGTGATGAAGGCTGTTTTTATTTTGTCGGGTCCATACAGTCGGATCTGATGGTACCCGGAATATGCGTCCAAAAAGGACAAACGCTCACATCCCGCAGTTGAGTCGACAATTTGATCGATGCGGGGGAGAGGGAAATGATCTTTCGGGCGGGCCCGATTGATGTGTTTGAAATCGATACACATACGAAGTGAATCATCTTTCTTGGGGACCATGACAACATTGGCGAGCCACTCGGAGTGGTATATCTCACGGATGAACTCAGCTGCCAGAAACCGAGCCACCTCATCGCCAATTGCCTTCCTCTTCTCCACGGCGGACCGACGGAGATGCTCTTTAATGGGTTTTGCTTTCGGGCCGACTCGCAAATAGTGGTCAGCCAGTCCACTGGGTACACCCGGCATGTCAGACGGTTTCCATGCGAAGATGTCCGTTTCTCACGAAGGAACTAGATGAGCGCTTCTTCCTATTTACTGTCGAGTGTTGTTGAGATATGAGTCAGAGCAGCAGTGGGATCGGTCGGGTGAATTTGAACTGGCTTTGTTTCACCGGATGACTGAAATGCAGACTCTGAAGCAGGCTTCTTAGCACGTAACAAATCACTCAGATCTGCATTCTTCTGGTATTCTTGCATCTCTACTGCTGCCATCGGTTCATCGGCAATCTTTGAGCCCTCCTGGAGGCACTCTTCTGCTCTCTACAGATTTCTAGTGACCGTGATCACGCCTCTGGGCCAGGCATCTTCAACTTGAGGTACATGTAACACGGTCGAGCCATGAAACGGGCATATGCAGGCCTACCCAGAATAGCATGGTAGGCACTTTGAAAATCCACCACCTCAAACATCAACTTTTCCTTGCGGTAATTCTTTGAATCACCGAAAACCACATCAGAAGTGATCTGACCGAGTGAATCGGCTCTCTTCCCAGGGATGACACCGTGGAATCGCATGTTGCTCTCACTGAGCTTGGACATCGGAATGCCCATCCCTCGGAGGGTCTCAGCATACAAGATGTTCAAACCACTGCCACCGTCCATCAAAACCTTGGTCAGTCGAGTGCCCCCAATGACTGGGTCGACCACCAACGCTTGCCGCCCGAGGGTAGCAACATGCGCTGGATGGTCGGACTGGTCGAATGTAATGTGAGTCTTTGACCACTTCAAATACGTTGTCGTTGCCGGAGCAACCATGTTTACTTCCCTGTTGATGACTTTCAGTCGACTTTTGCTCTCGATGTCAGCAAAAATCACCAAAGTGGCATTGACATTGGGGTAACCATCATCCTCCTCTTTGTCCTCGTCCTTATCAGATTCCTTTTCTTTCTCACTGGGCTGACCCTCTCGGAAACTCTAAATCAGGAGTCGACACTGTCGAGTGGTATTCTTGGGGTAAATGAGGTTTCCCTCTTCATCTTTCTTGGTGTATGATACGTCTCCAACGTATCTACTTTTCCAAACACTTTTGCCCTTGTTTTGGACTCTAACTTGCATAATTTGAATGGAACTAACCCGGACTGACGCTATTTTCAGCAGAATTGCCATGGTGTTATTTTTGTGCAGAAATAAAAGTTCTCGGAATAACCTGAAACTTCACGGAGAATATTTTTGGAATAAATAAAAAATACTGGTGAAATAATCAACACCAGGGGGCCCACACCCTGTCCACGAGGGTGGAGGGCGCGCCCCCTGCCTCGTGGGCCCCCTGAGGCTCCATCGACCTCAACTCCAACTCTATATATTCACGTTCGGGGAGAAAAAAATCAGAGAGAAGGATTCATCGCATTTTACAATATGGAGCCGCCGCCAAGCCCTAATCTCTCTCTGGAGGGCTGATCTGGAGTCCGTTCGGGGCTCCGGAGAGGGGAATCCGTCGCCGTTGTCATCATCAACCTTCCTCCATCACCAATTTCATGATGCTCACCGCCGTGCATGAGTAATTCCATCGTAGGCTTGCTGGACGGTGATGGGTTGGATGAGATTTATCATGTAATCGGGTTAGTTTTGTTAGGGTTTGATCCTTAGTATCCACTATGTTCTGAGATTGATGTTGCTATGACTTTGCTATGCTTAATGCTTATCACTAGGGCCCGAGTGCCATGATTTCAGATCTGAACCTATTATGTTTTCATGAATATATGTGAGTTCTTGATCCTATTCTGCAAGTCAATAGTCACCTACTATGTGTTATGATCCGGTAACCCCGAAGTGACAATAATCGGCACCACTCCCGATGATGACCATAGTTTGAGGAGTTCATGTATTCACTAAGTGTTAATGCTTTGGTCCGGTACTCTATTAAAAGGAGGCCTTAATATCCCTTAGTTTCCAATAGGACCCCGCTGCCACGGGAGGGTAGGACAAAAGATGTCATGCAAGTTCGTTTCCATAAGCACATATGACTATATTCGGAATACATGCCTACATTACATTGATGAACTGGAGCTAGTTCTGTGTCACCCTATGTTATAACTGCTGCATGAGGAATCGCATCCGACATAATTATCCATCATTGATCCATTGCCTACGAGATTTTCACATATTGACCTTTGCTTAGTTACTTTTCCGTTGCCACTGTTACAATTACTACAGAGCTGTTACTGTTACTTTTGCCACCATTACCGTTACTTCCATACTACTTTGCTACTAAATACTTTGCTGCAGATATTAAGTTTTCCAGGTGCGATTGAATTGACAACTCAACTACTAATACTTGAGAATATTCTTTGTCTCCCCTTTTGTCGAATCAATAAATTTGGGTTGAATACTCTACCCTCGAAAACTGTTGCGATCCCCTATACTTATGGGTTATCAAGACTATTTTCTGGCGCCGTTGCCGGGGAGCATAGCTCTATTCTTTGAGTCACTTGGGATTTATATTTGCTGATCACTATGAGGAACTTGAAAGACGAAAAAACCAAGATTTATCCCTCAACTACGAGGGGAGGTAAAAACCTGCCATCTAGGTCTGCACTTGATTCACCTTCTATTATGAGTAAACTTGCGACACCTACTCCTGCTATTGATTCTGATATGTCGCATGTTATTGATGATGCCACTTCTGCTTTGCATGATACTTATGATGAAACTACTTCCATGCTTGATAATACTGTACCATTAGGTGAATTACTTGATGAACAACTTGCTAGGGTTAGAGAGAGTGAAATTATTAAAACTGATAATATTGATGAAAGTGATGATGAAGATTCTCCCCCTAGATATGAATTGCCTGTTGTACCTGAGGGTAATGTTATGGATGAAGAAACTGCTAGAGACTTTTTTGCTTGCAAAGATAGATATGATCTTAAGAAATTGTTAGCTAAGCTGAAAGAAAAGTCTTTGAATGCTAGAACGAAATATGACCATGCTTTTGCTACTTCACCTATCTATATTTCTGATAAGGATTATGATTTCTGTGTCGATCCTGAGTTGATTACTTTGGTTGAATCTGATCCTTTTTATGGCTATGAATCTGAAACTGTTGTGGCACATTTTACTAAATTAAATGATATAGCCACCCTATTCACTCATGAGGAAAAAATTTGTTACTATTATATCCTTAAGTTATTTCCGTTCTCATTAAAGGGTGATGCTAAAACATGGTTTAATTCTCTTGCTCCTGGTTGTGTGCGTAGTCCCCAGGATATGATTTATTACTTCTCTGCTAAATATTTCCCCGCTCATAAGAAACAATTTGCCTTAAGGGAAATATATAATTTTGTGCAAATTGAAGAAGAAAGTCTCCCACAAGCTTGGGGGAGGCTTCTCCAATTACTTAATGCTTTGCCTGATCATCCTCTCAATAAAAATGAAATACTTGATATCTTTTATAATGGACTAACCGATGCTTCCAGAGACCACCTGGATAGTTGTGCTGGTTGTGTTTTCAGGGAAATAACTGTTGATCAAGCTGAATTGCTATTTAATAATATGTTGAGTAATCATAATAATTGGACACTTCCTGAACTAACTCCTAAACCAACTCCGAAGAAAAGGGGTATTCTATTTCTCAGTCCTGAAGATTTGCAAGAGGCAAAGAAATCTATGACAGCTCGTTTGGTACCCATGCTTTCATTTCATTTGGTGGAAATGAAATGAAAACACATTCCGGCAAAGAATTCATTTGGTGGGATTTGGTTTCCAAATCCAATTTTCATGTTTGGCTGCCACTCAGATTTCTGAAATGAAACGAATGCCATATGGTGTTTGGCAGTCAGTTTAATTATAAATAATCAACATGCACATCTCAGTCTGTACATTCAACACATTTACATTGTGCATTATTTAAATGATCAAGATCAAAAGGATCTAAACAACATCGGTTTCACACATTCAAATATCTCAAATATATTCATCTCAAGTGCAGACAAGAATAGTGACAAGATCTTCAGAGGATCATTAAAGGCTAAAACTTGCGCTTGTCGAAAACCAAGATCTTCAAGTTTCAAAGCTTGTTTTAAGAAGGAACACAAAATAGTACAGAGTGCCATCACAAATGCATTACGACCATAAAAAATAAATCTTTGCATCCAAGAGGCTTGAACTTGCATCAGGACCACTCTGGTAAGACTTGAAGAGGCTTGAACTTGCATCGGGACCTCTAGTATGACTTGAAGAGACTTGAACATGTGGCTTCTTTGTTGTCCTACAAATATGATGAGAAGCAAACTTACTGAAGATTTTATAAAATGTGAAGCTTCTAAAACTTCATCTTAATTTATTTATTGGCAGTATTACAAGTCATCACATTTCAGAAAGCTATATATTTTCTTTTGTATGATAAGCTATAATCCACCTAGATCAACAAAACTACCTTCAAGTAGTGCATATACAGAGTAAAAAATACAAGGTATTTAATTATTATAAGCAAGGTCAATTGATAATGGTTTGTCCTGCACATAATGGATAGTCATTGATCACATTAGACTCTTACCAGTTTGATCATGCAGAAGTCCATTCAAGAAACTGTTGTTCACTTCAATCAAAGCCAAAATGCATTCACTCAGATAACTGAAGTGCCTACTTTCCTCTGTAACCTAAAGCCGTTCAGGACAAAAAATGATTCAAGTGCTTCCCCTAGGAAAATGTGCATTTTGCATGATGGTTCACGCTGTGCAAGCCTGGCATTGTCAGGCATGGACTGCAAACAGGTAGACCCGGGCAGCTTCATGACTCTTTGTCTCCCACGAGCCCTCTCGACCTTCCAGCATCGCCCCAGTCATGCCGACCCGCGAGCGTCCTCGACAGTAGCAGGTAAGTCGACGAATCTTCCTTCTCTAGCACAAGCACGCGCTCTGCAGCTCGCTTCGCTGCGGCCTCGTAGCCATGGAGCTGGAAGGCACCGAGCAGCGCTTGCCAGACCAGAACCCGGGGCAGAATGGCATTCGCAATATCAGCTCCTCGGGAATATGTAATACTGCCAATAAATAAATTAAGATGGCTTAACACAAGCAGAAATATTGACTGATTCTTCGACTGATAAATAAAACGTGTCCCTCAAACCACATCTTTCACGCACGATAGTGCATAGGACCACAAAGGACCATTTAGTTAGGCGGAAACTATCATAACAGTACTTATTAGAACCTTGATAAATTGATTTAAGCATCTGCTTTCTAATCCTAATCTCCGCCTCATCCTCGCTGAAATCATGAAGCTCTCTAATCCTCCTCCGACAATACGTGTGTTGAACTATCGCGGCAACCGACACAAAAAATCCAGCTGCTGCCCTCTTCCTTTTCTCCCTCCTCTCATCATGATGTAGTGTGTTAACGTGCAAATCCGACATCTATATTGAGAAGTAAATGACAATTGAAAAAAAACTCATGTTGTTAGAGCAGATTCATGTTGGAAAAACAAGATGGTTATATGGATGTGGTTCAACAAGAGACAGGGTGTGTGTGCAGTGTACCCACTCCTATGCATATGATAGATGATGCTATGCATACCCAATGCAGTTGTCTACTAATGTTTTCTATAAGAGGCTACAAATACCACAGCAGATCAATCTATCACTAAACTTATAGAGCTAGCAGCAGGCCTGAATAATGAATGCAAAATATGGTGAATCTGACTTTTCTAAGAACTGATAGCAAAACACAACGTCTCCAGAGCCCTTGCCCACTTATTAGAGTCTAAAACGAAAAACAGAGCAGCCTTTCTCATCTTTGGCAATATTTATCCTAAAACATAGTTGCACTACAAAGAGCAGCAGAACCTAATCTATTTGCATCTTTTAAAGTTCCTGTCGGATCACGGGTTCCGGCAAAACCCTTAAGGTTCGAACTCTGGGGTGCGCGCGAAGTTCTCCCCCTGCCGATCCACGTCCTAGCTTGCTAAGATCTCAAGGGCAAACTCAACGAACTCACAACACGAGGGACGCAAGATTTATACTGGTTCGGGCCACCGTTGTGGTGTAACACCCTACTCCAGTGTGTTGGTGGTGGATTGCCTCTTGGGCTATGGATGAACAGTTACAAGGGGAAGAACAGCCTCCTGAGGTTGAGGTGTTCTTGAGCTCTGTGTGTGGGTGAGGATTGCTCTCCCTCCTACCGTGGTGACTGGTCCTATTTATAGAGGCCCTGGTCCTCTCCCCAAATATTGAGAGGGAAGGGAGCCAACAACGGCCAATTTGAAAGGGGACAACTAGTACAGCTTATCCTGACAAAAGCGGTCTTCGCCTGCAAAAGGCTCTGGTGGTGACGCCGCCTCGGGCTCCATGGTGACCTCCGTCTTGCCGTCCTGCTGGTCTTGGTCTCGTTGCACCAATATGGAAACCTTTGCTTGACGCCTCGGTACTCCGCGCCTGCGCTCGCTTCCTTAGCACCAAAGGGGAAACAAGGACACTGCGCGCGTTGGCGCCCACCTGGCGCCCGCCTGATCTTGATCGTCATGGCACACGTTACGAGAACCTCGCGAGGTTTGCCTTCCCTTGATCTCTCCGCCCCTCGCGAGCCTACCTGGTGAGGCCGCTCTTGAGGAGGTCTTGTGTTGTCCGCCTCGCGAGGCTTGGACCCTCGCGAGGGTCTTGAACGCCTCGTTGATGAAGACGGGCCGTACGGGCCCACGCGCTGAGCCACGTCGTGGGCCACAGGCAGGCAAGTCTGGGGACCCCCGTTCCCAGAACGCCGACAGTAGCCCCCGGTGAGGGAGTCCTGGACTAAGGGGTCCTCGGGTATCCGGCCTGTTATCCATGGGCCGGACTGATGGGCTGTGAAGACATGAAGGCCGAAGACTGTACCCGTGTCCGAATTTGACTCTCCTTGGCATGGAAGGCAAGCTTGGTGATCGATTATGAAGATTCCTTGTTATGTAACCGACCCTATGTAAACCCTAGATCCCCCCGGTACCTATATAAACCGGAGGGGGTAGTCCGAAAAGGATATACTCATTACCATAGTCATACAGGCTAGACTTCTAGGGTTTAGCCATTACGATCTCGTGGTAGATCAACTCTTGTAATACTCATATTCATCAAGATCAATCAAGCAGGAAGTAGGGTATTACCTCCATAGAGAGGTCCCGAACCTGGGTAAACATCGTGTCCCCCGTCTCCTGTTACCATCGATCCTAGACGCACAGTTCGGGACCCCCTACCCGAGATCAGCCGGTTTTGACACCGACATTGGTGCTTCCATTGAGAGCTCCACTGTGCCGTCGACGAAAGGTTTGATGTCCCCTCCGATCATCTATAGTGACGCTGTCCAAGGAGAAACCTTTCTCCCCGGGCAGATTTTCGTGTTCGGCGGCTTCGTACTACGGGCCAACTCGCTTGGCCATCTGGAGCAGATCGAAAGCTACGCCCCTGGCCACCAGGTTAGATTTGGAAGCTTGAACTACGTCACGGATATCCGTGGAGACTTGATCTTCAATGGATTTGAGACCGCAGCGATCGCTCCCGCTCGCCCCGATGAACATGACTTAAATCTGTCATCGGATCACACCCAGGAGATGGTTCCTGTTGCTGCAACGGCCTTAGAACCGGAGTAGATCGTGCCATCCGAGGCCACATAGTTCACAGCGTTGGAGCTGCACATGGACTAGACACCGCGCAATATTTGCGCAATGGAACTCCGGAATCGTCTCCGGCTATAAGTTCCGGACCGGGTACGCGTGCGGACACCGAGTTGGATCGTTTATCGTTTTTCGAATTTAGCGCCGCAGACATCTTCCAGCACTCACCTTTGGGCGATGTGCTGAACTCTTTAAAGAATTTGTCCTTGGAGAAGGACTCATAGCCGAACTATGTCCGGTTCGATCTAGGGGCTGACGACGGAGAATTTTGCTTCCCACCCGCCACCCACTTCATAGCTACCGTCGAGGACTTAACCGACGAGCTCGATTATGGCTCTAAAGACATCGATGGTATGGATGACGACGCCGACAAGGAGCAAGGCCAAGACCCGCCATTCACTGGGCGTTGGACAGCGACCTCTTCATACGACGTGTACATGGTTGATACACCTAAAGGATCTGACGGTGATGACAAAGAAGAGCCAGATGCGAATAAACCCTCTGAGACGCAGTCCAAGCATCGGCGCCCTAAACGCCGCTCTAAGTCACGTCGCTCAAAAGACAGCAACACCGGCACCGGAGAAAATAGTACTCCTGACGATGCTGAAAACAATGAAGACCCTGCTGGAGCAACATTCGAACAAGACAACGAGCAAGTTAACCCTGATAAACAGGCCAGGCCCAGTGACCTGGAGGACGATAGTTACCGTCCAGCCTCCGAGGATGATGAGAGCCTCGGCAATGAGGACTTCATCATGCCTGAGGCACCCCTCGAGCTAGAGCGCTTTAAGCGCCAGCTCATAGCTACTGCAAGAAGCCTAAAGAAAAAGCAGCAGCAGCTACAAGCCGATGAAGACCTACTCATCGATAGATGGACCGATGTCCTGGCAGCCGAAAAATACGGCCTCAAGCGCCCAACGAAGAGTTACCCAAAGCACAGACTGCTACCTCAGTTCGACGAGGAGGCACCAGATCCCTCGCGTAATGCGGAACGACCACCACGAGGTCGGGACAGTGCGGCGGACCGACCACCCCGCAGTCGGGATAAAACGACAACTCAGGCCGAACAACAACCCGCCCCACCACCTCGTAAACACAGGGACAGACCAGCTCGGGACCATACATACGACCTCCGGCAGGACCTGGACAGTAGAGCAGGACACACCAGATCAATTTACAGATCGCGAGGACGCTTCCCTACTCGGGATGACAGCTACCTAATCGGACGCGACAAACTTAATCATACCCGGGCCGATAACCGCACATGAACTTCATCGGAGGTGCGCCGTGACGCGGCCCACTATAGAGGCGCAGCACACCCTCTCTGCTTCACAGATGAGGTGCTAGATCACGAATTCCCCGAGGGGTTCAAGCCCATCAATATGGAATCATGCGACGGAACAACCAATCCCACAGTGTGGATTGAAGATTTTATTCTCCACATCCACATGGCCCGAGGAGATGACCTCCACGCTATCAAGTACCTCCCATTAAAGCTCAAAGGACCAGCTCGACACTGGCTATACAGCCTGCCTGAAAATTCCATCGGCAGCTGGGAGGACTTGGAAGAAGCTTTTCTTGACAACTTCCAAGGAACTTATGTCCGGACACCTGACGCTGATGACTTAAGTCACATAGTCCAACAACCTGGAGAGTCCGCCAGAAAATTCTGGACTAGGTTCCTAACCAAAAAGAACCAGATAGTTGACTGTCCGGATGCCGAAGCCCTAGCGGCCTTCAAACATAGCATCTGCGATGAATGGCTAGCGCGCCACCTCGGCCAAGAAAAGCCAAAGTCTATGGCAGCCCTTACGACACTCATGACCCGTTTCTGCGAGGTAGGCCCCACCGAGGCCAAGAACAGCACCGGCAAGCTCCGGCGCAATAGACACAAACGCCGGAGCAATGGCGACAACACCGATGACACCACAGTTAACGCCGGATTCAGTGGCTCCAAGTCGGCCAACGGAAGAAGCCCTACAAAAGAAACAATGAATGACCTTCCAGCCTGGACCGCATACTCGACCGTCCGTGCCAGATACACGGCACCCCAGACAAACAAGCCAATCACACCAACAGAGACTGTTGGGTTTTCAAACAGGCTGGCAAGTTAAATGCCGAAAACAAAGAAAAGGGATCACAAAGTGAGGACGAGGACGAAGAGCCACGGCAGCCGAACACTGGGGGGCAGAAGAAATTTCCCCCTCAAGTCAAAACGGTGAACATGATATACGCTACACACATCCCCAAAAGGGAGCGCAAGCGAGCACTTAGGGACGTCTATGCGGCAGAGCCAGTCGCCCCAAAATTCAATCCATGGTCGTCGTTCCCGATCACCTTCGATCGTCGAGATCACCCAACTAGTATGCACCATGGCGGTTCAGCCGCACTAGTCCTCGACCCAATTATCGACGGGTTTCACCTAACACGAGTCCTGATGGACGGTGGTAGCAGCCTCAACCTGCTTTATCAGGAGACAGTGCGGAAGATTGGCATTAACCCCTCACAAATCAAACCAACAAAGACTACCTTTAAAGGAGTCATACCAGGCGTAGAGGCCCGCTGTATGGGCTCAATCACACTGGAGGTGGTCTTCGGTTCTCCGGACAACTTCCGAAGCGAAGAGTTAATCTTCGATATCGTCCCCTTCCACAGCGGCTACCACGCACTGCTCGGACGAATCGCGTTTGCTAGATTAAACGCAGTGCCACACTATGCTTATCTCAAGCTCAAGATGCCCGGTCCACGCGGCGTCATAACACTCAATGGCAATACTGAACGCTCCCTCCGAACAGAGGAGCACACCGCCGCCCTAGCAGCAGAGGTATAGAGCGGCCTTCTCAAGCAGCACCATAGTACGGCTGCCGAGCCCCTGGACATCATTAAGAGGTTCCAGACTACACTGCAACAGGACAGCGTGGCTCGTCAAGAGCTCGATTAGCAATTCGGCCTCCGTCCCAGTCCCGATGAAGTAGTGGCATTCGTACCACGCGTACATAATTACGCACTCAAAATTCCATGGACATTGACGGAGGCACAAGCCAGCCGGGGATCTACAGTTCGGCTCGACCGATCCCGGACACGCATATAACTTTACTATTTCCCTTTTTCGCAGGTTTCTTTTATGCGGGCCTCTTTTGACGGCCCGACTTATGGTCCTGTCAAAGAAAAAAATACACCAGATCGACATGGAGCACAGGCGTACAGGGGCAGCCCTAGAGGCCAATCCAACTATTACTCTATCTGTTTTCAGGACCCACGCGCAGCTCGCCTTTAGTTGTGGCATGTCAAATAGCCGGTTGCTTATGGCATTACTTTGTACCGATGCGCTTTGACGCATTAATCCAACTATAATGGAAACAGTTCATGGTCCAAGTTCAAGGGCCCCAGATACCATCTCTGTTCTCCTTCTGTTTTCCTTTCAATTACTTATTTCCTAGCAACCGTACACTCTGGTATGTCTAATATTTGCCAGGGGCTCCTCATCGCCCCATAACACGGCAACAAAGTCCAAACACTTCTTATAGAGAAGTTCGGCACCCCGAATTTAGCATTATATGCATTGGCTCCGGATCATGTCTTTGGTCAATAGTTGGGTTGCCCGACTCCTATGCTTGCTACCCTACGTTCCGCTAAATCGGCTAGGGTAGTAAAGGGAGAACTAGTGCGATTGTGCCCTGGCCTTGACCAGATGAGCGCCTCAGTAGAGAAAGCCGAAAACTGACTGTCATGATAAGGCGAGAACCGGTCAGCTATTCGAGGGTTACAAATCGTTGGAGATTTTTCCCGCATTATGTAAAAGATCGGCACTTCCTGATCAGATGCTGAAAACACTCTGGTTTGAACTAGGGGCTGCGCCCATGCTTTATTATAAAAATCCTATGGCTAAGTGAGGGCGTTTAAGCCACATAGTCTGATTGCCTTGTTCGTTGCGCTAAACAACTCCTTCAAGGACCATATAATTGGATCAAGATTGTTTAGATTCCATCCCGAACACCTCCGTACTACCTACATGAGGGCAGAAGCTGACGACTGGCCAACCTTCAGATTACATACAACACGGCCGCACAGGAGGAAACAATTAAAAGCATAACAAAATTACATTACAAAACAGGCTTTGTTTTCATAATACAAGGCAAAGGCAACATGAATACATTTATTCAAATACAACGTCCTGCGAACATTGTGCTGCCGCAAGGCGAGACCCCTCCAGGACATCCGCAAAATACCGTTCGGGTGTGCAGTGCTCCTTGCCCTCCGGTGGCCCTCTGGTCACCTCGACGGCGTCCATCTTTGCACACCACATCTTGCAACGGGCGAAGGCCATGCACGCACCTTCAATGCAGGCCGAGCGCTTGACGACGTCCAGCCGAGGACAGGCGGTCACCATCCGCCTCATGAGTCCGAAGTAGCTGTCTGGCATAGCTTCGGCTGGCCATAGCCGGATTATCAAATCCTTAATGGCTAGTTTTGCCACCCTATGTAGCTCCACCAGCTGTTTCAGCTGATCGGTGAAAGACACAGGATGCTCTGGTGCCGCATACTGCGACCAGAATAGCTTCTCCGTAGAACCCCCTCCTTCGGCTTGATAGAACTCCGCGGCGTCTGATACACTGCGTGGCAAATCCGCAAAAGCCCCTGGGGAACTCCGAACCCGGGTTAGTAAAAGGTACTGCTTCTCCGCATACTTGCTTTGCATCTTAAATGCCTTACCCTCCGTTATCTTCTTGGCCTCCTGGATCTCCTGGAGGGTGGCCTGGGCCTCATTCCATGCGGTCTCCGTGCTCTGACGAGCCTTGGCGAGTTAGGCCCCTTGAGCCGACGCATCATGCTCCAAGGCCTCGCATTTTTTCACCGCATCCCGGAGCTCCTGCTGGACTTCTTTGACCCGGGCCTTGAGCTTCTTACGAGCGGCTTGCTGCTGGACAACCTTCTCCTCGGCCTCGCCCAGGGCCTTCCTCAGGGCCTCGACCTCGGTCGCGGCTCCTGCGCATATTACGACACCGCGGTCAATATACATCGCTTATTCTTTCCAAACACATAGCAGGTCGTCATTCACCTTGATTCTCCTGGAGCCGACTTTTAACCTCGCCGAGCTCGTTCTCGGTCCACTCCAGCCTCTGCTTCAGTTTAGAGACTTCGGCAGCATGCGAGGTTGCGGCCAACAGTGACGCCTGCTTATGGATACATATTAAGTTAGTCTCCTATAACACAGGATTGATCCTCTGTCCGGTTCTTCTCGCCGAACACCGGACAGTGTCTCAGGGGCTACTGTCTATAGGGGGCTTTTCTCTTTCTACGTCACTTACCTCGAAACCTGTCAACAGGTTCCTGCAGGCTTCGTCCAGTCCACTCTTGGCGGACTGAACCTTCTCGATCACCGCACTCATCAGGACACGGTGCTCGTCCACAACGGAGGCGCCTCGTAGCGCGTCCATCAGGTTATCCGGCGCCCCTGGATGGACAGGGGCCACCGGTGGAAGCGGTGCACCCCCCTCCTTTAAAGGGGGCTGCTCGCCCGACTCTGGAGCCATATGAGTCTCCGGAATCGTATTCGGCTGAGGGCCGAACTGGATGCGGCCCTCTTCGCCACTCTCCATGGGGATCGGCTCCCCCATGTGTCCGGCAGTGGAGGTCTCGCCTTGTGGCGCCTCCCGGACAGCGTCCTGGGCTCCTCCCCGGTTCGGAGCGATCCTCCGGGACAACACTTCGGTGTCGTCCCTGGCCCCGGGGGAATAAGCAGGCGGTGGCGACATGCTCGCCATCTCCGACGGAGCCAACGAACCTCCAGATGAGGATCGCTGGACAAGGTCGCGGGCCGGACTGCAATAGTACAGTTAGCTATGTCAAAATAATGAAGAGAAAGGGCCCGATGTGTGCATGAGCGAGCCATGTCACTTACGATGCGGCCTGGGGCTTAGTGCGGGGGCGTCGTTCCGGACTGCTGTCAACGTCCCACGCGGTATCGACCGCTGGGACGCCCTTGACCTTCTTGGGTGTTTCCGCCTCCAGATGCGCCGAAGCCGCCCTCTTCTTCCTCCTCTCCTCAGGGGGAGGGTTGTTTTCCTCTTCCTCCTCTTCTTCCTCATCATTGTCCTTAGGGACAGAGGAATGAGCTTCGTCGTCTTCGGACGTCACGTCCGAAGTGCCCTTGCGACGGGGGCCACTCTTGGCCCCCTTGGCCTTCTTCTCCGGCGCCTTATATGGCATCGGCACCAGCATCTTCGCTAGACGCGGGATGACCGGTTCTTCAGGCAGCGGAGCCGGACACTGGATTTGCTTCGCCCTCTCCATCTAGTCCTGAAAAAGCAACAATAAAAGCTCAGGCATCATCTTTGAAACAAACAAGTGGAGAATGCATTAAAAATGACATACCTCGCTAGCGAGGTGTTTAGCGTCGTGCCCGCGATCTGAATCTACGGCCGGCGGTTTCTCGTTGCCCTTAAAGAGCAACCTCCATGCACCTTCATGTGTAGTCTCGAAGAGCCTCAGCAGGGTTTGGTGCTTCTTCGGATTGAACTCCCACAGAGGGCGGCTTCGGCGCTGGCACGGAAGGATCCGGTGAACTAGCATCACTTGGATCACATCAACAAGTTTGACGTTCTTGGTTACCATGCTTTGAACGCGCGTCTGCAACGCTATCAGCTCGTCAGGTGAACACCACTCTGGACTCTTCTCGACCCAGGAGGTGAGTCGCATAGGAGCGCCGGAGCGGAATTCGGCAGCTGCGGCCCAGGTGGTGCCGCGAGGTTCTGTGATGTAGAACCACTGCTTCTACCACTCCTTTACCATGTCCACAAAAGTACCTTTGGGCCAGGAGATGTTGGACAACTTGCTCACCATGGCTCCTCCGCTCTCCACGTGCTGGCCATCCACCACCTTCGGCTTCATGTTGAAGACTTTAAGCCACAGCCTGAAGTGGGGTTGGATGCGGAGGAAGGCCTCACACACGACGATAAACGCCGAGATGTTGAGGAAGGAATTCGGGGACAGATCATGGAAATCTATCCCGTAATAATACATTAGCCCGCGGACGAAAGGGTGGAGTGGAAACCCTAGCCCGCGGAAGAAATGGGGGATGAACACTACCCTCTCGGTGGGCTTCGGCATGGGTACGACTTGTCCCTCGGTCGGCAGGTGGTGAGTGATCTCCTTCGCCAAATATCCGGCCGCCCGAAGCTCAGTAATGTCCTCCTCCTTGACGGAGGAGACCATCCACTTGCCCTGACCTCCGGATCCGGACATGGTCGCTTGAGTGGAAAGGAGATGAGAACTTGGGCGCTGGAGCTTGAGATTGGAAAGGAGGAGACAGAGAGAGGGCGTGAGAGAGGAAGAGGGAATCCTTATCCCCTTTTAAAGGCAGCGAATATTAAACGCCTCCTCACTCGCCTTAAGATTCTCCTATTCCCAAGGGCTGTATAAACGGCACGGTTGGGTTACCCATGCCCGCATTGATGAGAATCCTGCGATAAGGGGACACGATCTCTGCTTTGACAAGACGTGCCAATGTCAACCGCGTCTCGGGACGTAGGGCGTCGAACATGAAAGCAGTTTGGAATTATGGCCAGTTAGATGTAATGTCGTGCTGCAAAAAGTTGTCAGCGGATAGAACTCGTGTAAAAATATATTCTCTCTGCGGTTGTGTATGGTGTGTGTGCAGGTCCGGATTCTATCATCGCATCCGAAGACCATTTTGGAGTTCAGAAGGGGGAACCGGCCTTGCAATGCCGAAGACAATCTGTGCGCCGGACTCCTCGTCATTGAAGCCAAGTTCAGGGGCTACTGAGGGAGTCCTGGACTAAGGGGTCCTCGGGCGTCCGGCTTGTTATCCATGGGCCGGACTGATGGGCTGTTAAGACATGAAGGCCGAAGACTGTACCCGTGTCCGGATTGGACTCTCCTTGGCATGGAAGGCAAGCTTGGCGACCGACTATGAAGATTCCCCCCGTTGCCTATATAAACCGGAGGGGGTACTCCAGAAAGGATATACTCATTACCATAGTCATACAGGCTAGACTTCTAGGGTTTAGCCATTACGATCTCGTGGTAGATCAACTCTTGTAATACTCATATTCATCAAGATCAATCAAGCAGGAAGTAGGGTATTACCTCCATAGAGAGGGCCCGAACCTGGGTAAACATCGTGTCCCCCATTTCCTATTACCATCGATCCTAGACGCACAGTTCGGGACCCCCTACCCGAGATCCGCCGGTTTTGACGCCGACACCCGGGCCCATGGCGCGCTCGGGCTTGGCTTCGAGGCGAAGCCAAAGGTCAAGTGCAAAGCGCCGCCGGCCCCCAATAGCCTGCGGCCTTGGTCAACGCGTGGTGGTTGATTGGACGTGGGCGTCTCCGCTTCCACATGCTGCCACGGTGACTGCTCGAGTTAACAACTTCCTACGACATGCAAGGGAAAACCATCATTACCTGTGATCGTGGGGGGCGATGGTTGGCCTTCTTTTGCTATAAATGGGGATGGGGGCAGAGCCCCCGTCACCCATCTCTTTCAAGTCCGCTTGCTTCTTCCTCCTTGCTCCTCTGCTAGTAGCAATGGCACCGTCGAAGAGGTTTTCTGCCGCGGAGAAAGGAAAGGCCCCTCGCGAGGGGCCCGGCTCCCCGGCGCCCAAGCGTGGACGCGGCCATCCTCGCAAGTACACCGCGACCCCTTGCGCCCGCGTTGGCGCCACTGCGCTTGGCAGGGGTCGTTCCGGTCGTGTCAGCCCTGCCGATGAGAGGGGACGTGCCATGGTTGCACGGCCTCCCCGGCCGCGCTTCCACTCGGCGGAGGTGCTACCGGAGTTCGTCGTCTAGTCGGAGGCTCCGGCCGGCAACTGGCTTCAGCTTCCGCGCTTCTTCGCCGACGAGCTGCCAGCCTCCGGTCCAGGTGGGCTCTGGCTGCACTCGGACGGTTGCTGCAGCAGGGCTTCTTGGGCTGCGGTCGAGGTCTCCGTCACGGGCAACATAGCTTTGGCCCGCGGTTGGCAGACGTTCGCCCACGCGCGCGGCCTGGGCAGGCGGTGCACCCTCCATTTCAAGTACGACGGTGATGCCACCCTCTACATGAGGGTGTTTGGGGAAGATGGTGGCCGCGCCGGATGCTGCCCCGAAGTGAACGACGGCGAGGAGGTGCTCGGCCTTGGCGATGGTCGGGACGGGGAGGAGGTCGAACCCGCCCTTGGTGCCGACCGCATCTCGTCCAGCTTCGGTGGCTCTTCCTCTGGCGACAGCTCCAGCAGTGGTGGCTACGACCAGCCGCCACACCGCCGTGCCCGCTTCGAAGGTGGCAGCGGGTCGTCTCGTCGCGGCGCCTCCGTGAAGCGCGAGGAGGGATCTGGCTGAGCTCAGAACGTCGCCAAGGGCCCTCCCCCTTGAACCACTGTGCGGGCGAGCGCCGCTTTTATTTTGTTCTTCCTTTTCTTCCTGTATCAAAAAGGAACCAGTATGGGCCCCGGAGGGGCGTGTATCGAACCGTGATTCCTCAATCACCATGTTATGCTGTGTTGTGCCGTTGTTTTGTGTGGAAACAACTTAGCTTGGCATGTTCGGGGTAGCCTCCTCTTCACGAGGCACTTGTTTCCTGGTGCCCATCTTGACTCAGTGGTCGCTTAGGAACTGCAAAAAATTCGTTAGGAAGCTCGCTAGTTGACTTATCGTTCACCCAAGCCTTGACCCAGCGCTTCATATCGCGGTACCCGAGGGGCACAGATTAGGAGAGATGCGCCAGCTTGTGGGCTCGAGTGAGGGTGCCTCGCGAGAAAACAGACGGAAGGCAGAGAGAAGGAAAAACGCTCGCGAGGGCACCTGGCTAGCCCCCTCGCAGGGTATGCGAGAGAGAGAAAACAGGTTAACTAGAGTCAGAAATAGTGGCAAAAGGAGACGGAACCAAATTAGCAAGGAACACCAGAAGCAAACTTCAATTAAAAGAAGGTGAGCCAACTACGGAAAGCAAATGAAAAGCCGCGTCCGGCACCTAGTCTAGTCTTCAAGTCTTCTCACCAGCGCGGAGCTAAGTGCTGCCACTAAGACGTGGGAGGGAGCCCCCGAGGCCCGAGGGCGGCACTCCTGAGACTCCGGGGCGTGTACAGCCCCACTCATTATTACGTGAGAGTGTCACGGGCGGCGATTTTCATAGGCACTGGGCCTTCTTCACAGGCACTGGGCCTTTCTTCACAGGCGCTGGGCCTTGCTTCATGGGTAGAACTTCCGGAGGTGCTGGATGTTCCAGGCGTTCTGGATGGGCACCCCGTCTTGCGTTTCCAGGCACGCGGCGCCAGGCCTGGAGACATGGACGACCCTGAACGGGCCCTCCCACATGGGTGAGAACTTATGCAGCCCCTCCCTGGAGAGGACCCGCCTCAGGATGAGGTCGCCCGCCTCGAGCGTCCTGGAGCGGATGTTGCGGCAGAGGTATCGCCGCAGCGCCTGCTGATACCTTGCCGCCCGTAGTGCGGCTTCGTGGCGGCGTTCCTCCCCCAGCACGAGGTCCATCCCTCGCTTGGCGTCCTGTTGCATTTCATCAAATGCGAGGACCCGTGCGGAGCGATTCTTGACCTCGTGAGGGAGGACTGCTTCTGCTCCGTAGACGAGGAAGAACGGGGTCTCGCCCGTCGGCTTGGCGGTGGTGGTGTGGATGGACCACAGCACGGACTGGAGCTCGTCGTACCAGCCCCTGCCGCAGGCCTCCAGCTTCTTCTTGAAATTCCTGGTCTTGAGGCCCCTCGGGACCTCCGCGTTGGCGCGTTCGGCCTGACCATTGCTCCTGGGGTGCGCCACCGAAGCGTAGCAGATCTGCGTTCCAAGGTTAGCACAGTATGTTTTGAAGAGATTACTGGTGAACTGCGAGCCGTTATCAGTGATGATGCGGTTGGGGACCCCGAAGCGGCTCACGAGACCCTTGATAAACTTGACCGCGGAAACAGCTGGGATGGTGCGGACGGCTTCCACCTCCGCCCACTTGGTGAACTTGTCAATGGCAACGTAGAGGTAGCGGTAGCCCCCAGGCACTCAAGGGAATGGGCCCAAGATATCCAGCCCCCAGACCGCGAACGACCATGTGAGTGGGATGGTTTGGAGGCCCTGAGCCGGCTGATGGATCTGCTTGGCGTGGAACTGGCAGGCTTCACAGGATTTCACCGTCTCGGCTGCGTCGTTGACCGCCGTGGGCCAGTAGAATCCGCTGCGGAATGCCTTGCCGACGGGGGTCAGTGATGACGAGTGGTGCCCGCAGTCCCCTCCGTGTATGTCACATAGCAACTCCTTCCCCTGGTCTCTGGAGATGCAGCGCAGTGAAATGTCATTTGGTCGCTTCCTGTACAACTCACTGTCCCGGATGCAGTATGTCGTGGCTTGCCCGGCCACGCGTTATGCGTCCTCCTCCTTCTCTAGCAGCGCCCCTTGCATCAGGTATTCCTTGAATTCCTTGGTCCAGCATCCCTCTTGGGGCTCGAGCGCTGTCGGTGTACGAAAAGAGGGGCACACTTTTGTACCCCTTTACTTGTGCACGGGCAGTCAGAGCCGCGCCCACGGTCACACCAAGCAGAGCAGGGGAGGTGAGCCAAGGTAAGACCGAAGCTCAAGATAATCAGAGCAAAGCCAAGGCCAAGACCACAAAGAGCAGAGGGACGAAGCAGGTTCCCCCGGCAAGACCCTTGCCGGGGCAGCCTCTGCAGCCCCGGCAAGATCCTTGCTGGGACAGCTCGCCCCACACCAACAGAGCGAGCCACCCTTGAGCCCACGGTCCCCAACGCCATCATCCACGTGGGGCCAGGGCTCGGGAAGGCACCTCTGTGGTCAAAGCAAGGAGGAGCGGCGACGGACAGGACGGGCCTCTCCCCCGTCCCCAATAAAGCAAGGGGACACCTAAGCTACGCATTAAATGCGTCTAGTCCTGTAATACGAGCGATAAGCTCAGGGCACTGTACGCCTTTCCACCTCCTGTGTGCCACTGTGGCAGCCCCTTTCGACTATTAAAGGAGGCCCATGGCATACTGGAGAAGGATTCGGCTCTTTCGAACCACGCACTGACCACGGCTAGTTCGAGAGCTCAAGAAGTCTCTGAAATACACCCACCAAAGCAGGACTAGGGTTTTACGCATCCTCGCGGCCCGAACCTGGGTAAACGATCCTTGTGCTGGCTACTAACCCTGCTCTCCTCGCAACCCCGTGCCACGACAACCGTAGTAGGGATTCTTGTGATCCCATGGGTGTCGTTCCACACCAACATCTTTGGCGCGCCAGGTAGGGGGACGCAGTTGTGAGAATCTTGTCTAGTAGTTAGCCTAGCAGTTCTTCGTCGCCATGGCTCCTGAGAAGAAGGCGGCCGGAGGAACAACGCCGGCGCGGCAACAGAAAAGCTAAGTCATTCAGAGCTTTGAGTTATTTCCTCCTATACATAAGGTTATCGTCCTCGGAGATCTCGCCTATGTATGAGAAACCTGCATGCAAAGGGGCCCTCCCGCAATTGGCAACGCCCTTGTTCTGTTTCGAGTCCGCTCAACAGCTCAAAGCGGCTGCGTCGAGAGTGGCAGGGTAGCCTTCCGCACTTGGAAACGCTCCCGACTCTGACTCGAGTCAAGCTCGACAGTTCGGGTGGCCGCGCTAAGGGCGGCAAGGTGGTTTGCCCGGCAGCAAGCACACCCGGCAGGCCAATGGGGATCCGTCCCCAAGACGCCGCCCTGGGTTTACGCGTCGGCAAACCTACTGAGGTAGCGTAGGGTGGACATACAAAGGAAGATCGAACAGGAAAATAACATGCATGATACTGAAAGTGCTGCAGAGTTATATTACATCGAATTGTTTCTGCGATTCTAACTAGAGATAGCGATTGTCTTGGTTGTGAACCTGCAGCGGCGATAAGGAACGGGGTGCCTAATCCCGGCGCTGGCCCTCCACCCTCTGAATTTCGCCGACTCGGCTGATGATGGGCTTGATGCGCTCCCTAAGCGGCGCAAGGTCAGTACCCTCCGGCAAGCTCTCGAGCGAGGCGTCAAAGTCGAGGTCGGGGTACCAGTGCGCCACCTTGGTGAGAACCTTGGTCATGGCACCCTGGCAAAGCCTCTGGGACTCGTTGGCCAGTGAGGCCGCCCGGTTGGCGTGGAGCCGCTCTAGAGCGCCGACGACCTTCTCAAAGAACATGGTCAGGCTGCAATTGGCGCTCACGCTTCGCTCTGGGACATACCTCACGTCCGACATCCCCATGATGGCCAGCTGCGTGGCGGCCTGGTTGGCGACGGTGGCGAGGCGATCGAGCCAGCGGTTCTCGCCCTCCACGTGATCTGCAAAGTTGAGCCCTCGTTCTTCCACAACAGCTTCTCGGCCTCCAGCTCCTTGGCCAGGGTCCCCTCTCGGGTTTTGGCCTCCGACAGCACCTTCTCGAGACCCTCCAGCTTCAGCTTGAGGTCTTTGATGGAGTTGTTGGCCTCGGAGAGCTCCCCATCCTTACTGATGACCGCGGCCTGCGCCTCTGTCAGGGCACTGTTAAGCGTGTCCTTCTCCTGGGACAGCTTCCGGGCCTGCTCCTTCAGCCCGTCGCGCTCCGCCTCCAACTCCTCCACCTTGTCGGCGTGAACCTGGGCCTGGGCATTGAGTGCCTCTTTGTGCCTCTGCTCCAGCTCACTGGTCCGCTGCAAGACAAGCTTCTCCACCTTTGCATCCTTGCCGCGAAGCATGACGGCAAGATTCTCCTCGCATGCAGCGAGGTCCTCCTCCTGGGAGTTTAGCGCGGCCTCTTGCTAGGTCTGGGCGGCTTCGGTGGCCACGGCCAAGTTCCTCGCCGTCTCTTTAGCTCTCTCGACATCGGCGAGCTTCATGGTGAGCTCCACGTCGTGCTTGGCCAGCTCGCCCTGGGCAACCTTGAGCTCCTTGTGGGCCTCGCAGAACCAGTCATGCGTCTCGGCAACGCGCTTCTGGAGGTTCGCCTCCGCCTTCTCCACCACCGCCGTCCTGGACTTAGCCTTGTCCAGGCGGGTGCGGTGGAGCGCCTGGAGCTTCCGGAAGCTGGCGCCCGTGGCGTGGAGGAGCCGCTCTTCCTGCGAACCGTCGCCACCAACGATCGGCTCGTCGACGACTTCAAGCCCGACAGCGGCAAGCACTTCGTCGTCGAACACCTCTCCCTCAACGGGTGTCCTGGTGCTCGACGCGCCTGGAAGGTGGACGAACAAGTCGTCGCTCACCCTCAGGTACTTGCCGGAGCCGAAAGTAGCAGAAGAGGAAGGCTGGTCATCAGCCACCTCCTCCTCCTCCTCAGCAGCGGCCCCGCCGGCCTCTCCGGCGGGCTCCTTGCCGGTCTCCTCAGCGGCAGCCTTGCCGGCCTCCCCGGTAGGCCCCTTGGCGGCGTCCTCGGCAGCGCCCTTGGCGGCTTCCTCGGTGGCGATCTTCTCGGCGTCCGCCTCGGCGGCCTTGGCGACGTCCTCGATGACGGTGTCCACGTCCTCTGGGTTCACGGAGGAGGAATCTGGACGCCGAAGAAGGGGGTGAGGCAAGGCTAGGACCAAGAGCCAGAAAGAAAAAGAAGCAGGGACGAACGGCAAACGACTTACCTGTGCCAGTACCCGGCTGGGAAACGGAAGTCCCCTCCCCGCCAACATTTGGCGTCGAGGCAAAGCCGCCGGCACCCAAGTTCTCCTCCTCCTCCTCCATGGAATGGGCTCGGTGCCTGGCGCCCTTGCCGGGGACGCCCCTGGGGGCGGCGTGGTCGATGGGGGCAGCGTGTTGGGAGTAGCCCTCCGTGGCTCCTCCTGCTGCTGCTCTCCTCCTGCATACCTGGCAAGGTCAGCACCAAAGTGTCGTGCCCCTGACACATGTCGATGGGGGAAGAGTGATGAACTTACGCTGGGGGCTATGCCGGGGGCTGCTGTCCGGGCTGCTCAACACCACCAGTGGCGCCCTCGAAGTACCAACTGGGGGTTGGCCACCCGCCGAGACCTTGGCCCTCTTCACTCTCTGGGCCAGCGTCTCCACGTCCCTGCAAAGACAAAGACAAGTCAAGACAAGCAACACAGATTGAGGAGGCAGAGATAACGAAAAGGAACCAGATACTTACTCGTCGTCCGCCTCCTCCTCTGTTGTTTTCCTCTTCCTCCTCGGGCTGAGGGATCCATAATCGAAAAGTAACCTCCGTATCAACATCCGCCGGAGGAGGACAAGGAGGTGGTGTCTGGACACGCGTGGACAAAGAAGGGGTGGCTGTCTTCTTCTTCACCACGACCTTCGCCGGCTTCTTTGCCGTTGCGGCCCTCGTGTGGCGCCCGGACCCCTCCAAGGTCAGCTGTGGCCGCGCAGCCCTGCCAGGCCGGACCGGCTCGCCGGAACTGGCCCACCGCAGGACTCGCCCTCTCCCCATAGCCGGCGTCGGGCCTGCGGTCTCGGCCTCCTCCTCCGACGACTCACCGGTTACATCTTCAACCAGAGGAGCCTCGGTGCCGGCTCTGCTGGCTCCCCCGGTGGCCGCCGCCCATCGGGCGAGCTCCTCCTCCTCCGCGGTCGTCGCGGCCTTGTCCTCCACACCGCCGGCACTGCCGGCCTCCTTGGAAAGCTGTGCCTCCCTCGCCCTGGTGGTGATGTAGTCCAGCTCCGCCTGGGTGGTGTCCTGGACAAGCAGCCGCTCGGCGTCGGCGTTGACGTACCCCTCGTGCAGAGTGTCAAAGAACTGCTGCACCTTGGCGTCCTTCGGCTCCTTCCAGCTTGGGTCAGGGCCGCGCGCGTTGCAGTCTGGCATGATAGCAATGATATCAGACCGGCGCGAGTTATTGCAGAACGGGACCACCCCCGTCGGCAGCTTGAACAGAGGCCCCTTGAGGACCTTGCCGGCCTTCGCGACCTTGCCGGTCTGCTCGACCTCGCCGTCGCGGCCCACGTCAAGCTGGAAGAGCCGCTGGCAGAAATGGGCATGCCCCATCACTGTGAAATTGTGGTCGAGGCCGGGACGAAGCCACATGATGTCGGCGGGGTTCGTGATGAGCCAGGCTGGCCTCCCCTTGTTATGCAGTGGAGCGACCCGGCGGCGGATGAAGTCCGCCCCGATCATCTCAAGGGTGAGGCCGGCCTCGGTGAGCCGGAGGATCCTAGTGGTGGCGACCATGAGCTTCTCGTCGTCAGCATCGACGTCGCTCCAATCGCTTCTGCGGACCGGCGGCGCCCGGCGAACTTCGCAGAACGCCGGCGGGTCCTTCTCCTTGATCCAGCACCACCGGCCCCGCCATTCTTCCCACCTCTCCTTCATGGCGCCCTCCGGATACGCTCCCTTGTATCTTGAGACCCAGGCGATGCAACCGGAGATGGCACCCCTTGGTTGGATCCGAGGGGAGAAGTAATGGCGGAAGAGCGCCGTGTTGGGGAGCACCCGGCGAAGCCCTCGCAGAGATGCGCGAAAAGGGCCATGCACGCCACCGCATTCGGAGTAAAATCCAGGAGACGCAAGCCAAAGGTATGCATGACATCACTGAAGAAATCGGAGAAGGGAGGACAGAGCCCGCAGAAAAATAATCGACAAAGAAGGGGTACCGATTTGGGGCAGCCTCGGCGCAGTCAGCGGGGATGACACGCGTGGCTAGATGCCCCGAATTCCCCCCCCTCTTCACTCCCCACAGGGGACTGAAGGAGTCCCGAAGCTCGAAAACGTCAACTGTCGAGGGGAAGAAGGCGGACTGCATCCGCTGCACCGCCAGCGCACTCTCCGGCGGCTCCGCGGCTCCGACGTCCTTGGCCACTCCCTTGCCCTTGTTGGATTTTGGCGCCATGGCGGTTGGGGGAGGAGGGCAGGACAGAGGGCGGCGGAAGCGCAATGGCGGCGAGCAGGAACAAAGCTTGGAGAAGAAGAGGAAGACAGGCGGAGGTTTCCGAGATTGGGATTGCGCGAAAGGTAAAAGGAACAGTGCGCCCGCGGTTATCCCTTTTTATGGGGAAGCCGCGGATCACGCTGCCCATTTACTGCGATGTGACGCATGCGTGCAGGAACCATGCCACGCATGCCGCCCACGTCATGCACACCCTTCCACGCCATGCCACGCGCATGGGTCGTGGGAAGCGCCGCGCGCGAAAAGTTTTGCTGCGGTAAAAACCGCCCCGCCTGCCCGCGCACCGTTTTGGGCCTGGCCCAACAACGTGTCGCGCTTATGTGCGGCCCAGGACCAGGGGCTCCTGTCGGTGTACGAAAAGAGGGGCATGCTTTTGTACCCTTTACCTGTGCACGGGCAGTCAGAGCCGTGCCCACGGTCACACCAAGCAGAGCAGGGGAGGTGAGCCAAGGTAAGACCGAAGCTCAAGATAATTAGAGCAAAGCCAAGGCCAAGACCACAAAGAGCAGAGGGACGAAGCAGGTTCCCCCGGCAAGACCCTTGCCGGGGCAGCCTCAGCAGCCCCGGCAAGATCCTTGCCGGGACAGCTCGCCCCACACCAACAGAGCGAGCCACCCTTGAGCCCACGGTCCCCAACGCCATCATCCACGTGGGGCCAGGGCTCGGGAAGGCACCTCTGTGGTAGCATGCAGATCTTTGTGAAGACATATTCAAGATCAGATGAGGATTAGAAGACGACAACCCTCGGCAAGATCTTTACCGAGGAAAGCCACCAGAACCCCCGCAAGGTCCTTGCCGGGGACGACAGCGGGGAACGGCAAGACCCTTGCCAGGCCACCCAGCAAGACCCTTGCCGGGCCACCCGGCAAGGCCCTCTCCAAGGACGCCAGCAGGGCCACCGCCAGGCCCACGCCAACCAAGCTTCCACCGCCGTTCACATGCAGCTGCCAGCCCAACCAGCTGGGCGGGCACCTGCGTGGCAACATGCAGCTCCCAGGCCAACTCATCGAGCGCCTGCGTGATGGCATGCAGATCTTCGTGAAGGTTCCACCACCGCGCCACCTCAGCTGCCTGCCTGCCTACATGGCGCCACACGCCTCACTGGCCAGGGCGCGTGTCAAAGCAAGGAGAGCGGCGACGGACGGGACGGGCCTCGCCCCCGTCCCCAATAAAGCAAGGGGACACCTAAGCTACGCATTAAATGCGCCTTGTCCTGTAATACGAGCGATAAGCTCAGGGCACTGTACGCCTTTCCACCTCCTGTGTGCCACTGTGGCAGCCCCTTTCGACTATAAAAGGAGGCCCATGGCATACTGGAGAAGGATTCGGCTCTTTCGAACCACGCACTGACCACGGCTAGTTCGAGAGCTCAAGAACTCTTTGAAATACACCCACCAAAGCAAGACTAGGGTTTTACGCATCCTCGCGGCCCGAACCTGGGTAAACGATCCTTGTGCTGGCTACTAACCTTGCTCTTCTCGCAACCCCGTGCCCCGGCAACCGTAGTAGGGATTCTTGTGATCCCATGGGTGTCGTTCCACACCGACAAGCGCCAAGAGCAGGCGCGCTCCTGAGGTCAGGCCACGGGCTGGGGCTCCTGTGGCAGACGGCTGCGGGAGCTCCTCCCGAGGCTGAGCTGTTCTTGAAATTGGTGCTGTCGCTGATGGCTTGAAGAGCCGCTCCTCAAAGACGCCGAGCTCTTGGGGCTGCCGCTTGGATGCCCTCTTGGCGATGTCGTCAGCTTCCTTGTTGGTGCCTTGGGGCACGTGCTGCAACTCCAGACCCAGGAACTGCTTCTCCATCTTGCGCACCTCCGCGAGGTATGCCTCCATGTGCTCGTCCTTTGGCTTGTATACCTTGTTGGAGAAGTTGACGAGGAGCTACGAGTCGCCCCTAACGGTGAGGCGCTTCACCCCCAGAGATGTCGCAGCCTTCAGGCCAGCTATGAGGCCTTTGTATTCTGCGGTGTTGTTGGAGACCTTCTTGCCTTGCTGAAAGCAGAGCTGCAAGGCATAGTAGAGTTTGGCTTGAGCGGGCGAGATGAGTACTGCTCCAGCCCCCGCGCCCTGGGGCGTGAAGGCGCCATCGAAATACATGACCCAGCCGTCTGGCGCTTCACTTCCTGGTGAGGTGGACTGGTCCTCGCCTACTTCAAGCGTCGGGGCATCCGTCCATTCCGCCACAAAATCAGCGTGTGCGGCTCCCTTGATGAACCTTGTAGTGCCGAACTCCAACTGGAATGCCTGCAGCTTGATGTTCCACTCAGCGACCCTTCCAGCAGAGTTGGGGCTCCTGAGCACCCTCTCCAATGGGTTGGCTGAGACGACCTTGATGGGGTGGCCCTGGAAGTAGTGCCACAACTTGCGCGAGGCCACCAAGAGCGCGAGCAGGAGCTTCTGAGGCATGGGATATTGTGCTCTCGCATCCCGCAACACCGTACTGACGAAATACACCGGGTGCTCGACGAGGGCTGGCGCGTTGGTGAGGCCCGTGTCCTGCTGAAGTTGGGGCGTCTCCTGAGGTAGTGGAACTCCCGACGCCTGATCGCTTGCGGGAATCTCAGTGGCATCGTCCTGCCGAGCTTGGTCCTCTGTTGATGCCCCTACGGCTCTTGCTATGCCTTCCTGATCTTGCGTCATCCCGGCTGGCGGCGCAGCTTGGCGCGACGCGCCTTTGGCTTGGTGCTCTTCCCGAACCGCCACCAGCGCCGCGCTGGCGGAGTACGGGGTGGCGGCAAGATAGAGCACTAGAGGCTCGAGAGGTTGTGGCGCCACCATCACCGGAGGGCTGGTCAGGTATCTCTTGAGGTCTTCAAAAGCTCGGTCAGCCTTCGGGGTCCACTCGAACGGGCCCTTCTTCTTGTGCTGCTTGAAGAAGTGTAGGGCGCGCTCTCCCAGCTTGGAGATGAAGCATCCCAACGCAGTTACCCGACCAACCAGCTTCTGCATCTCCTTGAGGGTCTGCGGTGGGCTCATGTCTTCAATGGCCTTGATCTTCTCCGGGTTCGCCTCAATCCCTCTGTGGGACACGAGGAATCCCATCAGCTTACCGGAAGGGACACCGAACACACACTTCTCTGGGTTAAGTCACAAGTTCACCTGGCGCAGGCTCGCGAAGGTCTCCTCCAGATCTTGGATCAAGGTTCTTGCCTCCCGACACTTCACCACAATGTCGTCGACGTAGGCCTCCGCGTTTCTCCCGAGCTGCCGCCCTAAAGCGATGTGCATCAACCGCTGAAAGGTCGCGCCCGCATTGCGCAGTCCGAAGGGCATGCAGGTGTAGCAGTACACCCCACACGGAGTCATGAAGGCAGTCTTTTCTACATCTTCTACCACCATCTTGATTTGGTGATATCCTGAAAACGCATCCAGGAAGCACAGTAGGTCGCACTCGGCAGTGGAGTCGACGATCTGGTCGATGCGTGGAAGCGGGAACGGATCTTGGGGGCAGGCCTTGTTGAGGTTGGTGAAGTCGACGCACATTCGCTCCTTCCTGCCTTTCTTCGGCACAACGACGGGGTTTGCCAGCCATTTGGGGTACCGAACCTCGCGAATGGCACCCGCCGCCTCTAACTTGCGGGTTTCTTGGACGATGAAGGCCTGCTTCTCCGTGGACTGTCGTCTCGCCCGCTGATTCACAGGGCGTACATTGGGGCACACCCTCAAGTGATGCTGAATCACCTCTCTTGGGACCCCCACCAGCTGCTTGGGTTCCCATGCGAATATTTCCTTGTTCGCGCGCAAGAACTTCACCAGTGCTTCCTCTTGGCTTGGGTCGAGGTCGGCACCTATGGTAAAGGTGGCTCCTGAGGACCCGTCCTCATCGACCGACACCTGCTTGGTTTCCGCTTTGTCTTGGGTGAATAGCTGCTTCTTCTTGGTTGGTGCGGCTCCCTTGGCCTCGGGGGTGCCCGCACCGGCGGGTTGCGCTGCCGCGGCGGTCTTGAGGGCAAGCTTAAGCGCTGTCAAGGCCTCCTTGGCGTCCCCCTTGACGGTGAGGATGCCTTTGCTTCTAGGCATCTTCATGAGGTTGTAGGTCGGATGGGTCGCTGCCATGAACTGGGCCAGCGCTGGGTACCCGAGGATGGCGTTGTATGGGAGGCCGATGCGGGCAATGTCGAAGTTGACCAGCTCGGTGCGGTAGTTGTCGCGCGTGCGGAAGGTGACAGGGAGGCGAATCTGCCCCAGGGAGTGGGCGGCGCCGCCGCCAACTCCTGAGAAAGGCTTGCTGAGGCTGAGCCGCTCGAGCGGTACATGAAGAAGGCTGAAGGCCTCGACGGAGAGCACATTGAGGCCGGCGCCGCCGTCGATGAGGGTCTTGGTAACAGCCATGTTGCAAATAGTGGGTGTGCAAAGCATCGGGAGCATACCCGAGCCGGCGGTGGTGACGGGGTGGTCTTCCGATTCGAAGGTGAGGTCGGCCTAGGGCGCAGCCCAGCCGGCGGAGCCCCCGAGCGCTTGGAAGCGGCTCCGATTTGGCGAAGGAACGGCTTGATGTGGCGATCTGAAGGTGGTGCTTGAGAACCACCCAGCAGGGCCGCGACCGCGTGGTGCGTCGGTGCCGCGTAGTGTGCAATGAAGAGGCCACGCAGCTCCTCCCAAGATGCCACCGTGGACCCGGGGAGGTTGAGCAGCCATGCGCTCGGCGCGCCACTGAGGGCCATGGGAAGCCAGTTGGCCATGACCTTGTCGTCGCCCCCGGCCTCGAGGACGGCCTCCTCATATGTCAGCAAGAAAGCTGACAGGTCTGCCGCGTTGTCGTAGCGCGGCGGCATCTCCGGCTTGAACTTGGGCTGCCACTGTCGGTGTCAAAACCCGCGGATCTCGGGTAGGGGTTCCCGAACTGTGCGTCTAGGATCGGTGGTAACTGGAGACGGGGGACACGATGTTTACCCAGGTTCGGGCCCTCTCTATGGAGGTAATACCCTACTTCCTGCTTGATTAATCTTGATGAATATGAGTGTTACAAGAGTTGATCTACCACGAGATCGTAATGGCTAAACCCTAGAAGTCTACCCTATGTGTATATGGTAATGAATGTGTCCTATCCGGACTATGCTCTCCGGTTTATATAGACACCGGAGAGATCTAGGGTTACATGGAGTCGGTTACATAAGAAGGAATCTTCACAGCTGGTCGCCTAGCTTGCCTTCCATGCCAAGGAAAGTCCAATCCGGACACGAGTATGGTCTTCGGTCTTCATGTCTTCACAGCCCATTAGTCCGGCCCATGGATAGCAGGTCGGACGCCCGTGGACCCCTTAGCCCAGGACTCCCTGAGTAGCCCCTGAACCTGGCTTCAATGATGAGGAGTCCAGTGCGTAGATTGTCTTCGGCATTGCAAGGCGGGTTCCCTCCTTCCGAACTCCAGAATAGTCTTCGGATGTAGTAGATATATCCGGACCTGTATATATAGTTGCAGAAAATATACGAGCCTAATTTATTGGTAACTGTTTATGACATCACGCCTGTCCGGTCACTACTTCCAACCGTTGGCTGGCACGTCGCCCCACGTCTCGGGACGCGATTTTACTGGCATGTCTTGCCAAGGCAGAGATCGTGTTCCCTTATTCACGGGATTTTTATTAATGCAGGTGTGGGTAACCCAACCGTCCCCCGGGTACAACTCTCTGGAGATTGGTAAGTTTCAAGACCCAGGTGGATACGCTTAGTACTTGGGGTCTTTATATAGGGTCCCAGACTCGTCTTCTTCCTTTGCGCTCGCTTCTTCCTCAACCCTAACCACCCCGAGTTCCAACCCTCGGGCTCCCATCGCCACCAGCCCCTATCATGTCCGGATCCAGCCGTCCAGGCCGGTGGGTGGCTTCTTCTGTCACAGAGGAGGATATTGCGAAGCTCCGCGCAGCGAGGTATCTGACCCCGGAAATCCTCCATCGGCTTCCTGCACTGGGGCAGGTCGTTCCTACCCCCAAATCCGGCGAGAGGGTACACTACAAGAAAATACACTTCCGTGATGATACGTGTTTGTCACAGTAGGTCGCTTTTTTTGTCATGCATGTACATCCATGACGATTTTATGACAGAATCAAGATAGTCATACCTGTGCTGTCGTAGAAGTGTTCCATGACATTACCAAAATTGTCATCATGGAAGTGTGCACTTCCATGACGATAAATCGCGCGTCACAGAAGTGCTTTCATCAAGGGTGACCGACACGTGGCATCCACCGTAACGGAACACCGTTAAGCTATCAGGTCGGGTTTTGGATCCGATAACCCGTTAACAGCCCCGACCAATGGGGATTTTCCACGTGTAAAATCATCATTGGCTGGAGGAAACACGTGTCGGCTCATCGTTGGGACAGATGTCATCCACTCATTGGACAGAAGGCGCCTATGATACGTCGACACGTGGCATGGCCCAACAGAGGCCCATTCCTGAGAAAAGGCCGGCCCGTTTAACTTGGTCAAAAGGTGGCGGGCCGGCCCATGGAAAGCCTGTTAACGGCCTATTCGCATATAGCCCATTTACAGCCCGCTAACCCAAGGCCCGTTACGCCCTATCCGAATTAGGCCCAGTAGCGTCATCTGGGCCATCCAATATGATCCCAGCCCGTTTTCACGTCTGGCCCATGTATGGCCCATGACGTCTTTCGGCCCATATGAGGCCCTATGTAACTCTTGGCCTATTAACGGCCCGTGGTGAAACTGGCCCATAATGAACAGTGTATCACTTTACACCCATTAACGGCCCATGGTGAAACTGGCCCGTAATGAACAGTGTATCACTTTATACCCATTAACGGCCCATTATTCCGTTGGGCCGTTTCCAGCCCATGTTATCTTTCGGCCTTCTCAGAGCCCATTTATTCTTGGGCTCATTTCCAGCATTCGTTTACTTACGGCCCGTTACTGTCATTTTCTGCTTGTGGGCCAAATTCAGCCCGTGGTTACAGTCGGCCCGTTTGTGGTCCGTTAATACGTTGGGTCGTTTTCATAGCGTCATCAAATACGGCCTATTAACGATGGCCCGTTATGGTCGGCCCATGAACGGACGATTCCAACTCTAGCCCGTTTACGGCCATAATGCGGCCTGTTATTGGCCCATGTTTGGCCAATCGATCATACGGCCCGTATAAGGCCCATTGATGATACGGCCCGTAGAAGGCCCATTGTTTCTACGACCCATAGAAGGCCCATTGTTTCTACGGCCCGTAGAAGGCCTATTGTTTCTACGGCTCGTAGAAGGCCCACTGTTTCTACGGCCCGTAGGAGGCCTAGTGTCACTACAGTAAATATTAGCCCTTGGTTATTGTGGCCTAGTTTTAAAAAATAGGTTATTGCAGCCACTAGCAAACCGCCGAAAAAGAACTGCACTGACTACAAGCAAACAAATAAACAAGACAACAAGGAAATAAATAAGCAAGCAACTTATGCTAGGCTATCACGGCTATTACACATATTACATCCACTGGGCATCAAATTTCGCCACCAGTGCAAATATAGGGAACAAAGCAGCATATAAACGCCGCAGCAAAACAAGTCCAGAACTGAAACCACTTCAGAAGAGTTCAAGAAACAATATCCTGGGTACCCATAATGCTGGCAAGATGCTTAGCAAGCTTTTTAACTTTCTCTTGTTTGGCGCTTAAATCCTCCAGCGCTTGTTGTTGCACAAGAAAGTACGCATCTGAATTCTACAGGGACTTCCTCAGTCCTTTGGCTTCTTGCCGCAGCACAGCTGACTGATGCCTTTCAGCTTGTAGCTGAGACTGAAGAAGCCGAAGTGATTCAGGCGGTGAGTTTGAAGAGCTTGTGCCAGCGGTACTGGCCAGTAACTCGAACACTACATCAACGCAGGACTGTGGGGTTTTCTCATTGTCTACAAGATCATTTTTATCACCTTTCTTGGAGACCAACAGGGTTGTCTCACTATCTTGAACCTTATCTCCATTACTTTCTCTACCATTGCATAGTGGGGTGCTCTTCTCCAATATTCTGTTTGCATACTACAAGAGAAACAAGCAGACACATCACAGGTTTAGCTTGTAGTATACGAAACTCATTTTGGTAAACCGGTTCAGTAGTAAGGTGGACAGGATAACAGCATGAAACAAACATATATCTATGTACTATGGTCACTGTATTTTCCATATCATTCTAGTTTATGTTCCCTAATCAAGATAGAGACACAGTTCAACTCATATATTTTTAAGACACAGCAGCATAGACAGAATATAAGTGTGAGAAACTACACATCATTGGCAGCACTTGTAATGTGCATCACATGAGAACATAACTGTTTATACAACTTAAACTGAAATCAACATAGAGCAAGAAGTTAGAACAACAATCCAGTTAAAGAAATAGGTTTAAAACATACCTGTTGCGCCATTGGAGTTTCAATTGGATCCTTCAAATTCGAAAGTAATTGGTATGAGTAAATACAGTGATGCAACAGCAAAGGAGTATGGATCATAGCTACGGAATCTGACCTGAGAACAGTTGCTCTTCTGCTTTAAACATGGAGTTTGGGTTAGCTGTGGTGGTCTTCGTGCTTTGGGCACTGCAGTAGCTTTACAAACTGCTCGTGTGGGGGTACTCTGTGGTGGACATGGTGCTTTGTCAACTATAAGTGGGTTACTATCCGCTGGGGTTGCGGTTAGATGGGTTGTAGCTGGTTCTCTGCCCAACGGTGTAAGTGTGCAATCTGGAAGAGTCTCGATTATGTCTGGTGGGGCTAGTTTGTGGGCCAGTACAACCATGGTTCTATCTGCATCGACGGGTAGCACTGTCTTTTGTGAAGAACGGGTTTTTGCTCCCTTAGATACTGCCATCACCCCCTCCAATTGAAATGGCTGATAAACAAGAAAAGAAATTGAATGTACAGACAATGTATGATAGACAGATGTGGTAATTCACATATATGTTGTCTAACCAAACAGGACGGCATGACACAATTTCACATATATGATGCCTAACTAAACAGGATAGCATGACACAGTTCCAGATATATGATGGATAACTTAACAGGATATAATGGCATAATTCAACATATGATGAGTACCTAAACAGGATGACATGACAAAACTATATGATGTCTTTCTAAATTAGGTTGGGATGAAATAATTCACATACATGTTGTCTAAGTATACAGGATGGCATGATATAATTGACATAATTGATTCATATACTAAGCAGTTGGCACTCGCATGTATGATCTCTAAACTAAGCAGATAGAATTCAATATTGTGCATATGATGTCTAAACTAAGCAATGCAAGACACCATATGCATCATATGAGAAATATAAACATTGCAACTTAGAGCATACACCTCAGGTGGGATATAGGACTGGTCATCTGTCTCTGAATCCTCCTCTGAGGAGCTCCCTGTAACCATCAAGATATATGCTTCAACAGGTACCATTGCCTACTCTGAAGACCTTGTTTTCACTCCAGATTTTTCCATAACCGGCTCAAATGGCTGATACACATGAAGAGTAGTTCAATATACACAGATTGTCGACAAATGGAATACGTAATAAAAAAAAGATGGCATGAGATAATTCACATATATGATGCCTGGCTCCATGGCGGTGCATAATTCACATATATGATAACTGGCTGAAAAACATGGCATTGCATAATTCACATATCTGATATAGAAAGCAAACAGGAGGCATTCACACAAAGCATGTCTAATCTAAGCAGATGGCATGGCAATGCAAGACACTATATGCATGATATGAGCAATATAACCCAGCCAAGTTAGAGCATGCACCTCGGGGGGGGGGAATACGACTGGTCATCTCTCTCTGAATCCTCCTCTGAGGAGCTATCTGTAACCAGCAAGAAATCTGCATCGACAGGTAGCACTGACTTCTCAGAAGACCTTGTTTTCACTCCAGATTTTCCCATGACCGACTCAAATGGCCGATGCACAGGAAGATTAGATGAATGTATAAACATTGTTGACAAATGGAATACATTATGGAAAAAAAATATGGCACAATACAATTCACATATACGATGACTGGCTAAACAGGATGGCATTGCATGATTCACATATATGATGCCTGGCTAAAGAAGATGGCATTGCATAATTCCCATATACTCCCTCTGTTCCTAAATATTTGTCTTTTTAGAGATTTCAAATGGACCACCACATACGGATGTATATAGACATATTTTAGAGTGTAGATTCACTCATTTTGTTCCGTATGTAGTCACTTGTTGAAATCTCTAAAAAGACAAATATTTAGGAATGGTGGGAGTATGATATAGAAACCAAACACATGGCATTCACACAAAGCAAATCTAAACTAAGCTGATGACATATAAGATGTATAATGTAAGCAATGTAAGGTGCCATATGCATGATATGACCAACATCAGCATGCCAGGTTAGAGCAAACACCTCAGGTGGTAAACAGGCATGGTCGGCTCCTTCTGAATCTCCATCTGAACAGTTACCTTCCTCTGGAATACAATCTGGAAATGCAGGAGGGGGGCCCACTTCGCCCACCATGGAGCAGCGTCTGCATGACATTATATTCGCACGCAACGGTCTTCTCTTTTTCTCTACATGTTCAGTATGATTGTGTACAATATCTGACATGCATAATAGAAAAATAGTTAGATTTTGTAAGGCCTAAGGGGTGCATGCAAAAATCAAGACTGATGGTAGCAAACGAGTGGATGGATCCAAAACTAATGATAGCAGGTAGATTATAGCTTCAGTTTAAAAAGATAGACAATGGATCATCTATTGTTTGTTGCCCACCCAACATGAACCACATAGAAGACCCCAGATGAACCAGATAGTAGACAGATACTATTCGTTGTTGGCTCGATATGAGACCCATGGGCAATTCAAAACTCAAGATTGAACGATAAAGTAGCAGGTAATAATAACCGATGTATAACGTAAGCAAACACGAAAGACTGCGACCTCTCTTCCGGAACTGTGTAGTCCTCAGCTTCATCTGCTCATTCGATGATGGTAATGCAGTTGGCATGGCTGCCGGCAATGGGGAAGATGATCTGAGACGGCGAAAGGAAGTCTGCAGGGGGATCTCTGCTGCAGTGAATGCTTCTGTTGATGGTGCACCTCAGGTGGGGTGGATGACGGCACGGCAGGAGCAGGACATAACACACAGAGTTTTCTTTGACGCCTATCTGAAAATGAAGTAAATCTGTAAGGGCTCCTTAGAATTGGAGGATCCTATAAACGCAGGGACAGGAAAAACACAGGAATAGGATAGGAATGCAAGTGCAAAACAGAGCATTTGGAAACATAGGATTTCAGTCAACCTGGGTGTTTGGCTCACATGAATTGGAAGAACAGAGGAATGGAGAAACAAAGTGATGTGATGAGTGTACAACCTCTTTGGCATAGCCTTGTGGACCTCAGCATCATTGGGTTGGACGTGGAGGATGGTGATGATGCTGGTGTGACTGTCGGAGGCGGGGAAGAAGATCCGAGGCCTCTGGAAACGGCGCCGAGGGTACTGCTCCACTGTGATGGACAGTTCCGTTGTTGGAGCAGCTCCGCTAAGGTGTACGGCGATGAGGCTGAAGCATGACAAGACAGAAAACATTAATCTGAAGTGGGACCCTAATATCATCTGCAATAGATGATGTAAAATACATCACCAAAAAGTGCTAGATGTAAAACGCATCAGCCGCGCCACGGCCGCTCTAACAGATGCTGTAAGTACTGTTCACTCTGAACTTAACTGAAGAAAATGAACTTCACAGTCGAAACTGAATTTTACTGTCGAAACTGATTGAACTAGTAACAGAGCATTACAATAGATGTTTAGGGCGTTCGAGCACTAGTAGCAGAGAAGCAGTGATCTAAATCAGCAGACGCTCGAGCAGGGAACACACTAGCAGAGACCAAGTCGTGCAGTAGCACCGCGAGCGAGTGCTAAAGCAGCAACTCCTGTAGCTGCCGGAGGTCGTGCAGCAGCAGCGCAAGCGAGAGCAAGAGAAGAGCAGCAGCACGAACGAAAGCAGGAGCAGTGCAGCAGCGCGACCGACAATAAGAACAGAGCCACAGCGCGAGCGAGAGCCAGAGCAGCTGCAGCTAGTGCCGTTGTGGAAGTCGCCACCGATTAAGCAACGACATGGGGGAGAGACGCCATGGATGATGTGGCCTGCGACGGCGCTGTCGATGGAGACACGCCATGTCTGCTCGGTATCGAGCACCGGCAGCCCCATGAGATCGAATAAAAGATAAAATGCAGCGGTGAGTGCAGAACCTCCTTGGTGGCGCCGAGTTGGCCTCGGCTTCATCGGAGGAATTGGTGAGGGTGTTGCGGTTCCGGTGGGGCAGGTCAAGACGGCGTTGTGGGGATTGAGGTGGCGCGATAGACGAGGCGAACATCGGGGCAGATCCTTGCAGGTGGTGGACGGGGCGGCTGATCCGGCGGGACGACGAGATCGACAACGGATCCTCATCCGGTGCAGTGGATGAGGGACGGCGAGCTGTTGCGGTGGACGACGTAGTCGGGGAAGAGTCTCCGGCTGGGTGGCAGTCGGGAGGCCGACGGAGGAGCGTGGGGTTTCGCGGGTTTTGGCAGCCTCGGTGTACGAATGGGGGGCGAAGGGGGAGGGGGGAGCCAAGCTTAGGGACGCGCTTGTCCGAAATGTAGGGTAAGTTACCAGCGTACCCCCACCGGTTTTGACATCGGGATGTGGAGCTTCATTTCCGGCTGAGGGGTAGAAGGGGGATTTCGCGTGTCTGGGCTGCGGGAGCGATTTCGGATGAGGAGGGTGTTCTCGCGCGCGTCCAAATTTCGGGATAACAAGGCGCGGTGCGGGTTGAAGAAGCGGGAGTTTCAAAGCAGGTGAGACAAAAGATACTCAAGCTTGAAAATTTCGGGATAACAAGGTGCGGATTCCTTGTTCGGCAGAACAAACTTAACGTGTAAAAAAGCAATTGATACAAGACACAAGAGAGTCATGTCCACTTTTACTATATTGCTATAGATGCCATTGAAAAAACTACAAGAAAAATGTAAAAAAAATCGGGAGAACAAGATTACCCTGCATAGTACCAAATCGATTCGCACTTCCCTCAACAAAAACAAAAAACAAATCAATTCCCACCAAAGAAAGAGTAATGTCCCTTTTTATATGATTACAGATGCCATGATCTCGAATTTCAATTTTTGAATCCACGTTATGTTGAATTCGAATATATCGTTAGGTGACCTTGCGGTTTATAATTGATGTAGTCGTACATTTTGATCTTCCATCATATATGAACATTTTACTCCACCATGTGAACATATATATTGTCGTCTACCATATGGACTAAATTTGAATCAATTTTCCTTATTTGAATACGATTGTTGTCAAGTTATACAATAATTTAAATATTATCTTGATAACAAAAAACATACATATAGCAGTAATCATATTTCACTATGAACTACATGTACCATACGCTCTCCAATTCAAATATTTGTATCCATTTTATGTTGAGTTCAAATCATAGTACATTATTGGTCTAGGTAGCGAGATGTTTGGGATAATCTAAACCCTGTTTTCATACGTATAATTTTTGGCTAAATTGGGACAAGTTTTGGTATAAGCCTCTTGCAAAACCGGAGATTCTCTCAACAAGCCTCGTGGTTCCGAGAGGGAACATGTCACCTTTGTGTGTGAAACGATATACGCTGCCTCCCCCCTGATTTTATTTACAGAGGCAACATAGAACTATATGAGTGCCCTGTTAAATTTTGGAATTGTTTCGGGTTCATTTGGCTTTTTTATACATTAATTGAGTTTCTGGACTTTTAATGTGCATAATCAAAATATGAATTGCATGCACATGCTCCGGTGCACCAAAGTGGGTTGAAAAATCACATGTGTGTCCTTGGTTGAATTTCTAGGTCCCATGGAAGAAATGAGAATGAAATTCAAACATCTGGGCGTCATGACTCGGCCGAGAACATCGAGAAACTTTGATTTTAAATTCATGTAAATCCAAAACTCGCCTGGAAATCATGAAACTTGGCATGATGTCATGTCATGGCACTAACATGTTGTGGTAAAAAATTGGGCCGATTTGGAAGCTCGTGGTTCTAAGAGGGAATGTGCCACCTTTGAGTGTGAAACGATATACGCTGCCCCCCCCCTTGAGTTTCTTAACAAAGGCAACATAGAAGTACATTAGTGCCCTGTTAAAATTTGGAATTATTCCGGGTTCGTTTGTCATTTTTTATACATTAATTGAGTTTCTGGTCATTTAATGTGCATAAGTCAAATTTGAACTACAAGCACATGCTCTCGTGCACCAAAGTTGGTTGAAAAATCACATTTGTGTCCTCGGGTGAATTTCTAGGTCCCATGCAAGAAATGAGAATAAAATTAAAACATCTGGGCATCGTGGCTCGGCCGAGAACATTGAGAAACTTGGTTTTAAAATTCTTGTAAATCCAAAACACGTCTGAAAATCATGAAACTTGGCATGGATGTCATGTCATGGTACTACCATGTTGTGGTAAAAAAATTGGCCGAATAGGAACAGATTTTGGTATAAGCTTCTTGCAAACCGAAGCTTCTCTCAAGAAGGCTCGTGGTTCTGAGAGGGAACGTGCCACCTTTGAGTGCGAAACGATATACGTTGTCCCCCTTGAGTTTATTTACAAAGGCAACATAGAACCACATGAGTGCCGTGTTAAATTTTGGAATTATTCCTGCTTCGTTTGGCCTTATTTACACATTAATTGAGTTTTTGGTCATTTAATGCGCATAATTCAAATTTTAACTACAAGCACATGCTCCCGTGCACCAAAGTTGGTTGAAAAATCACATTTGTGTCCTCGGGTGAATTTCTACTCCCTCCTTCCATCTATATAGGTCCTAATGCGTTTTTCGAGGCTAACTTTGACCAAACATTAGAGCAATAATATATGACATGCAACTTACACAAAGCATACCTTCAAATTTGTATGTCAAAGGAGCTTCCAATAATATAATTTTCATAGTATACATCTCATGTGCTATTAATCTTGTCAATAGTCAAAGGCTGTCTTGAAAAACACATTAGGCCCTATATAGATGGAAGGAGGGAGTAGGTCCCATGCAAAAAATGAGAATAAAATTCAAACATCTGGGCATCGTGGCTCGGTCGAGAACATTGAGAAACTTGGTTTTAAAATCATGAAACTTGGCATGGTGTCATGTCATGGTAGTACCATGCCGTGGTAAAAAAAATTGGCCGAATAGGAACAAATTTTGGTATAAGCTTCTTGCAAACCGGAGCTTCTCTCAAGAAGGCTCGTGGTTCTGGGAGGGAATGTGTCACCTTTGTGTGCATAATTCAAATTTGAAATACAAGCACATGTTCCAGTGCACCAAAGTTGGTTGAAAAATCACATGTGTGTCCTCAGGTAAATTTCTAGGTTCCATGCAAAAATGGGAATGAAATTCAAAATTCTGGGCGTCGTGGCTGGGTTGGAAACATTGAGAAACTTAGTTTTTTAATTCCTGTAAATCCAAAACACGCATGAAAATAATGAAACTTGGCTTGGTGCCATGACATGGCACCAACATGCTGTGGTAAATTTGCAGTCCGATTTGCGAAGGCGCACACATTAACAATCAACAAAGTCATTTTAGAACAAGTGCTATCACGTTACAATCGGAAACACAAGTCTTATTGAAACCGTGGGCGTTCTACTTACTAGTACCATTTACGTGCCGCCACGCATCCCCATTTTTTATTAGCTAGGAGGCGCCGTGCAGGGTAGCTATTTGAGTACGAGAGGCGTGCGATCAGACCCATGCACGTGCTTATCGGGAGGAGTGCCCTTTGACCTCCATCTGCCGTCCACCTCTCTCCCAAGGTCTCCATTAATGGCGCCCGAGCCTCTGTTTAATGGCGTGGCTATGTCTCACTCGACTGAGATTTAAGAGAGAAAAAAGAAAATCTGAAAGCACGGATCTTGATGTAAGATCCGACGGACCTATATAGCATCTACTGCGAGTTATAGCAAGACTGATGTATATATGAGGACGATTATTATTTTTTTGATCAAAGAAGGGCTTGCCCCTTCCGATTTTCATTACTGAAAACCACCACAATTCACAAGAAGTTCAGCACAACTCCAGCCTAACACGAAGGACTAAAAGCTACCAGATTGAAATCGCAACATCCCAAGAGGCCAACAAAGGTCAAACATCCGCGCTAGAACCCAACATTTCACAACCGACGACCCAATCCACATCCTAAACCGATTATTACATCAAAAGAAACCAGGAAAGTATTACAAAGCTTTACCGTCACATATTTTATACTATTTCAAGGTGCATTAAATCAACACATGCAAGTATCAAAGGAGAGTCATGGCATGCATGCATGCGTTGTAATTAATGCATCGGTAAACGCAAATTATTGAAATATATCGAGTGCAGTGCTTTGATGTGTCGCGTCAACTCGTACATCAACGAGAAGTTTGATTATCCTCTCCCTCGCGGACTTAACTGCACCTGCCTTTGGCTATATGACAGGTTGGCCACACACCTGCCGGGCCCACCTGTCATACACGCAAAGGCAGGAGCGTCCCTCCCTCGCCCATGAGCGTGGTGGCTGGCAAGACTAGGAGAAGCTTTCGCTACACGCTCTCCCTCCCGCACGCGGTGGACATGCAGCAGTTCAATCGGTGTCAGATGGCCAGAAGCGTACTGTAGTACTCCTCCAGTGTAGTAGTACTCCATCATTGTTCGACTTCCCGAAGAGGCGAAGAGCTAAGCGCAGCCCGAACGCTCGTGTGGCAGTTTCATGTGTAGAGTAGTCTAGGATAGCGTGTACCGTGCCTGTAAGCTTAAAATCGTTGGGGTCGGCTCCATGCTATGTGGCCGTCTCGAAGTTTTTTAAAAAACAATTAAAATAGTCTTCTGGCCCTACCTGACACCCTGGTGATTGTAGTTTGCACGCTCATCTGGTCAAGACAGGAATATATATTTTAATTTGTTTTTTTCGAAAAGGGGGGACTCCCCGGCCTCTGCATCAGAACAATGCATACGGCCACATATATTTTAATTTGTGGTGGGTAAATGTTAGAGGTTGCAGCAAATATATTGTACACTGCGGGTCTTTCAGCCAAGTTTAGAGGCAAGCATGTGGGGCCAGTGCTATGATGTGTCGCGTCAACTCGTACAACGAGGAGAAGCTTGATTTTACTACACGCCTTCTCCCTCACCCATGCGCGCGGTTGCTCGCAAACGAGGACAGGCTTTTGCTTAGTACTCCCTCCATTCCCTTATACAAGGCCACTATGAAAAATACATTTTACATCTATACAAGGCCACTAACAGCAATCGAGGTAAAAGTTAATGATGTTTTCTCGTAGTAGCAACTTGTCTAACACTTGCATGCATGTAGTCATAATGACACTATGCTACTTTCTTCTCATTCCTTCCTTGCATGCATGTGGGCGCATTAATGATCCCGGTTAACAAGAAGAAAAGTTGGATTACAAAGCGGTTATTAAATTTTACCTTGGTACCTGTAATCTAAGTTTGTGGCCTTGTATAAGGGAATGGAGGGAGTAGTACTTCTACAACAAGCTATCCGTCCCGCTCGCGGTGGACGGACATGCAGCAGTGGATTCGACACTGTAGAAGCAGCAGCAGTAACATCATTGTTCGTCTTCTCGAAGAGGCGAAGAGCCGAGCGCAAACCGAACGTTGCAGTTGCGAACATTGGAGCATGCATATAGCCAGGCTCTTGCATGAGACAAAATTGCTATGTGAGCCCACTATTGTACTAGTACGTACAACTACTTGCTAGTATAGCCCTGTAAACCAGAAAGGAGTAATTGCCCTTCTAGAGATTTCAACAAGTGACTAGACTACACCGAGACGGAGTACATATGGAGCAAAATGAGTGAATCTGCACCGTAAATAAATACGAACTAGTTCTATCGTTTTCCTCTCCGAGGTGCACAATATTGAGTATACTGACTAGTCTCTTTTTGACACGCATTTACGTTTTTTTTACACAGTACAGACGCAAGCGCTCATATACACGCGAATACACTCACCCCTATGAACGCACACACGCACGACACTATCATCTTGAATTTACAAAGTCACCATAGACACCTCGTCGTCGACGGGTCCATAGGTGCTTGAATGCCAAGGAGGGAGAGGGTAGCGGTTCCCGAGACGTTGAATGGTCAATGATGCATCCTCAATTACATGCAGAGGGAATTAATTGGAGAAGCAGAATAGAGCCAGCAAGATGTGAATGCAACAGAGTTTGGACTCTCATATAATAAAGGCGCCCCACCACCCCAATCCATCTACTCCCAAGTCTCTGTGCAACACTGCTCACTCCAATCCAAGACCAAGTGACCAGAAGCCACAAGCACCTATGGAGGCGATGGACGCGAGCGGCAGTCGGTTGTGCCAAATCATCCAAGGCGTCGGCCTGCGGCCCCGCACCGCGCAGCGTTTCCAGACGGTGTTGGCGACCGCAGGCATCGTTGCCCTTGTCGACGCCGGCTTCCCCTCTCGCATGGACGACATGATGGTCAACTCCATCCGCAAGTTCACCGCCGTCAAGAAGCGCGCGGACGACCTTGCCGTACTACTCCAGCCCGCGCGCCCAGGATCCTCATTGCCTGCCACCCTCATCGGCCTCCATGGTGACGAACTCTTTCAAGCCCTGGTGGCCCTGCAGGTGCCGGAGGTCGCGACGAAGAATGTGCACCTCGAGACCGCGCTCGCCGCGAAGCGCCTCGCCATGCGAGAAACCGTCGACCTGCACATCCACGTCTACGAGGAAATCGTCTACATAGGCCACTACAAGGCAAGCGAGGACAGAAAGACGTTGGCCTTCTTCCAGCGGCTGGAATCTTTGGACGCCATTGTTCAGAAGCACGTCGACCTGGCCACGAAAGACGCTGCTACTTAGGCGTCGTTCCGTGGGCCGACGCCCTAAGTCAAGGAGGTGGACGTAGTCGATGGATGCATCTCTTCTTGCCTCCTGTAACCAGCACTGCATCACCTCGTGGCATTAATGTTTTATTAGTATAGTACTCCCTCCTTCCCAAATATAAGTCTTTCTAAAGATTCCAGCAAGTGACTACTACATACGGAGCAAAATGAGTGAATCTACACTCTAAACTATGTCTACATACATCTGTATGTTGTATTCCATTTGAAATAGTATCTAAAAAGGCTTATATTTATGAATGGAGGGAGTATATGGCATTTTTATTCCAGTCGTAACGTTTTCACTGTGAGGTGGGGCCGCAGTTGAGCAAACCCACCCCGCCCACCGGGCGTCGGCTGAGTTTAGAATTAGAAGAGAGAAATGAGGGAGGAGAGCTAGCTGTAGCACGGACGCTGTTGTCAGATGGGACTCGTGTTTATAGAATAGGAGTACTGAGCACTCGTGCCTCTTTTTTTTGAGGGAAAAATTAGTCATATGTCTAGTACCACTAGTTGGGTGCGTGCGACCTATAGTTGTCATCACTTTAGGTCTCCTTTTCGAACCGCGGCTACGCTTCACAGTACATATTATTTCACGCATTTATCCTCCTATATGTACTCCTAGGCTATTTCCATGTGCTCCCATTCGCCGACATGTGGGACATTGAGCATCTGGGTCGTAGTGCATGCATGACTCGGAGCATATGCCGGGGTACTTTACATTTCGGACCTCACGAATTACATGCAAACCCCCCGCAGAAGAATAAATAAATGAATCAATTACTACATGAAACCGGATTATTTTCATGGAAACCGGAGGACGTTCATTAAATTTTGGACACAACACATTTATAAAAAATGACCGGACCGAAACCAGTCTAAGGGCCTCTTTGATTTTTCCCGCAAAAAAGGGCCTCTTTGATTTTTCCCGCAAAAAAAGGGCCTCTTTGATTCGCAGGATACTGAAAACACAGGAATGGGGAAAGTATGATGGCGATGAACCGAGACGAGGAGAACTCTAACTCAGTTAGAGGTTAGAGTTAGATTCTAACCCTGAACTAACTCTAAACCAAAGAGGTGTATGGATGGCAGGGTTAGATTGACAATAAATGCTCTATCTCAATCATTTGACTACTTTGGACCCTGCTTCCTGCCGGATTTGGAGGGTGCTTGGATACGTTTTAGTTCCATGACTAAAAGTAGTGGGACTAAAGCTTGCTAGCCTCACCCATGCTTGGATCCAAATACTAAAGAGACTAAAATCAAGTTAATGAGCATTTATTATCCTCCAAACCCTCAAATCCATAACTCGCCCGTGTTAAAGGAGAGGAGTTAAATGAGGAGAGAGAGGACTAATCCACATTTTAGTAGGGGTACCCCTGACTAAAATTTTTTAGTCTCAAGACTAGTTTTAGCCCCTCTTTAGTCAGGGGTGCTTGGAACTTTAGCCTCTTAAAGAGACTATTTTTAGTCAGACTAAAATAAGTCCCTTGGATCCAAGCACCCTCTTGGTGTGGCCGGCTCTTCTGTGGCCTCCTCCCGCTCACAATTGACATAAACGAACCATCTATACAAATCAAGCATGCAAAACATGATAATTTTTACTTTGTCCATACAAATGAGATATCCCACTTAAACATACAAGTCGTCAATCAAGATTCACAAAATAAAAAAACACTTCATGAAACAAAGAATGAGCTAACTCATCACGGAAGTCATTCACGATAGGGAGGGAGCCCGGAGCCCCTCACGCACCGAGGGAGGAGCTCGCCATCGTCGCTCTGGAGGAAGGCTCTGTAGAGCCCAAGCCCCGGGAACCCCTCCGACGCCGGCCCTTGTGAGTTGAGGTCGACACCGGCATGGGTAGCAGGGCCGCTTGCTGCCGACTGGGAACTTAATCTTTGGGCCTCTAGAAATAATGCAAGCCTGTAACTAAAATACCTAGAAAGGTGAACTGAATCTTTGGGCCTCTAGAAATAATGCAAGCCTGAAACTGAAATACCTAGAAAGGTGAACTGAATCTTTGGGCCTCTAGAAATAATGCAAGCCTGAAAGTGAAATACCTAGAAAGGTGAACTGAATCTTTGGGCCTCTAGAAATAATGCAAGCCTGAAACTGAAATACCTAGAAAGGTGAACTGAATCTTTGGGCCTCTAGAAATAATGCAAGCCTGAAATTGAAATACCTAGAAAGGTGAACTGAATCTTTGGGCCTCTAGAAATAATGCAAGCCTGAAATTGAAATACCTAGAAAGGTGACCTGAATCTTTGGGCCTCTAGAAAGATTTATTACCTCCTCAAGCAGCATCAAACAATTCCATGCGTGCACCACAAATCTATACCAAGTTTGATCAGGATCTACTTTTCCAAATCAGAATTAGCGCTAGAGCAAGCAAGATCAATGATATGGTCGTGAGACAGAGAAGGAACGAACAAACTCACCCCTCTCGCGACCTCCCTGGTAGATGCGCCGCCGCCGCGCACGACAGAGGGAGAAAAGCGACTGGTGAAGGGGGAGCGGGGCGACCTTCCAAGGCCGGAGGGAGAGGGCGGCCGGAGTAGGGCGGCGGAGGCCGGAAGGAGAGGGCGGCCGGAGGAGAGAGAGGGAGAGCGGCCCTATGGGGAACAGAGAGGAGTCGTGCGAGAGGGGGGAGCGATCTGGTGCGGGCAGGGGAGATTTTTTTAGTTCTCTTAGTGGGCCCGAGGATAACTAACCCAATTAGAACCTCTCCACCGGGCTAGTTTTTTTAGCTGGGTTAGAGCAAACTAGATCAAACTAACCCCTCTTGTTTCGATAATTTGAGGCTATTTCAACCCAAACTAGCTCTAACTCAGGGATCCAAACAAAGAGGAGTGTTACTGTACATGCTACAGTGTGGACCGTAGCACATTGTTTTTATGGCCATATCACCACATTGTTTTCTACTGCTGGTTCACTGGGCTACCGTGGTTCGCACTGCTGGTTCACTGGGCTGCCGTGGTTCGCACCCCTCCGACCTGAGTAGTACTCCCTCTGTTCCTAAATATAAGTCTTCGTAGATATTTCACTGTGGACCACATACGGATGTATATAGATGCATTTTATGTGTAGATTCACTCATTTTTCTCCGTATGTGGTCCATAGTGAAATCTCTCCAAAGACTTATATTTAGGAACGGAGGGAGTAGTATAGTACTAGTATATACCGCATCATTCTTTGCTCCTTCTTACTACTCCGACATGTGGGAGAGCCAGCATCCGGGTCGACGTATCATGCACCAGATTAGAGCGCGGAACGGAAGGGGGGCATCACCCCGGTCGGAGCGCCAGTAATTCATGACTATAGTGAGTGGTCATATCACAAGTCTTTCCAGCAGTAACGCGCCGTCAAATCGCACAGCCCCACTCGCTCACCCTCCTCGCCTCTCTGTCAAACCGCCTACCCGAAAACTGCCGCGCGTACTGCCCGGGAAAAGCCCCGCCCTCAACTTTTAACTACGTGAAAATAGTTCGAGCTTGTTCGTTCTATATAAATACAGTACTTACTGTATGTTTATTCACCCGTGGGGTTGTTCAATGAATGGAGGGGCGGGGATCACAAGTGAACAATACTGTAGTACTACTAGTAGTAAGTAGGAGTTGTACAGTAGTCACCTTAAATAGAGAGTTTCTTTTCTTTAATGCCACATACACAAATTGAAACGCTTGTTGTGGAGAGAAAAAAGATAATCAATCCACTATATATGGACGCAGGGGCCTGAGCGCTTGCTTTACTAGGGTTGCTCTCTTCATTCTCTCATCCTCTCCAGATATAAACAAGACAGCGGTAGCGATATTTTCTCTCTGCTCACCGCTGGTCACAGATCCGGCCGGATCCCTTCGGCCAGTGTGTGTAGAGGACTAAAAGGTGCATCATTCACGCGGTCATCGCCACCGAGGGAGGGCACCCACAGCTGCCGGAGGGGCCCGATCCTCTGCCCGTGTTGTTCTCTCCGACACAGCGCCGGCTCGGGAGGTCCTTCGACCCTTGTTCCTCCCTGCCGTATTGTCCGCATATCCGACCTGCCGCCGTCGACATCCCGGTGACCCTCAGGTATAAGTTCTTCGAAAGCGGCCTTGCTCTACTGCCCTAGCTCCCCACGTGTCTGCATGTGCATCTTTTTCTACTCCCATCAGCTCTTCCAAAGCCACCTAAATTTTTAGTATTATTAGAGGTAAAGCTACTTCATGCATTCGAATCTAGGGCTTTGTTCAAACAACGAAGAAAGGGGGGAAAGTTGTAGCATGAATCTAGGACTTGATTCAAAGAGGAAATAATATGGTGAAAGTAGTAGAGACCGGATACCCAACCGGTCTCTTGGTTGAAAAGGGAAATAATGGGAAAACGCAGTACAAACTGGATAAGGAACAGATCTATTATTGGTTGAAAAAAGGATAGAAAGTGGCGGCTGGTGGACAAGTCAACAGAGTATGTCCAGGATTAGATTTGCTGCTATCACATAGTAAAAGGTCTCCAGGATTAGATTTTCTACCCTCACATAGTAAAAGGTCTCAGGATTAGATTTGCTGCCCTCACATAGTAAAAGGTCTCAGGATTAGATTTGCTGCCCTCACATAGTAAAAGGTCTCCAGGATTAGATTTGATGCCCTCACATAGTAAAAGGTCTCCAGGATTAGATTTGCTGCCCTCACATAGTAAAAGGTCTCCGGGATTAGATTTGCTGCCCTCACATTGTACAAGGTCTCCAGGATTAGGTTTGCTGCCCTCACATAGCATGAACAAACTCGGCATCACCACTTTATTCCTCCTTGTAGGTACATTGTGCTGATGCGTCCACTGTCGCATGTCCTTATACCAACCTTTTGTTGTTGTTAATGTAAGGGCGCATGTAAACTGAAGCGATCACACTGTTACCTTAGGGACATGTCTAACCAGTGTTATTGTTAATCTAATGCCTCCAGTGATAAGATGCAATTAAACTGTGTTACAAATGGCACTCCTGCTGTTTTCCCCAGTATGATAAGTAAGTTGCTCCTTTACGCTGCTGAGTGTCCTGGTGTCCCCACGGTCCCATGCCCTTAAACCAACTCTTTAGCTGCTGTTGATTTACTGTGTCTGGTAAACAAGCAATGCCACCATTAAAGTAATCCCATATTTGAGGAATCTCATTGTTGATCGTAATGCTTCTGGTAACATGAAGCATTGTTGACGTTTTAAAATTTCTACTGTCCTTGCGTGATTGCCATGAACATAATTAAGATGCTTCTTTTCATTTTGTATATGTTTCGTATATTCTTATTGACCAGCAACTGTTTACTTTCTATCTTTTTGTGCAGATAGGGATATCCATTTCACCTTGTTGCTACTGTGACCTTTTGGTGAACTGCACAAAACACTTTTTTGGAATGAGTGTCTTGTGCAGTTCAACTAAAATGTCACGTGGGCAACATCTCTCAATTTTGGTGGAACTGCACAAAATGGTGATTGGAGTTTCCAAAATCTCCGTCAAGTTCTGCTGGTAATCTCGTGCAACATTTTATTAGCCTTTGCAAGATGGAGCCGTCACTGTCACCACAATGGCACTTTATTTTAGTGGAACTACACAAAAGGATAATAAAATTATAGTTGCACCTTACATGAGCCGGACAGCCAACCTTAACGTTCCTCAATTTTAGTGCAACTACTAAAGAAGAACCTGCCAGCTCACAAGTGCAAGTACTTCTTGCTAGCTGAATGATTCAATCTTTGCTTCATTTCAGGTGAACTGCAGAAAAAGGCGCATGAATTTAATCATGGAACTCCAGGTAGACCTCATCCAAGTAGAGCTGGAGGTTGAGTTCAAGGAAGCTGCTATTAAAGTGAAATCATGCTCTCCTGTCTCCTTTTTTGTGCTGTGCAAACATGCTGTGCAAACAAGAATACTCAACTAGAGATGTTGTGACGGTCAAGAGCATTCGCCAAGTTCTTTGATTGTATGACATGGCTAGCCAAGATGGATTTAATCCCGATATTCACTTTATCAAAAGGCTCTAATGGGTTGGTTCTGAATCTTGCAAGCTGGGAATCAGTGAGATGTGTAGGCATCTTTGTTGTACTTATTATTTGAATCTTATTTGTTGGTTCTGAATCTTGCAAGCTGGGAATCAATGAGATGTGTAGGCATCTTTGTTGTACTTATTATTTGGATCTTATTTGTTGGTTCTGAATCTTGCAAGCTAGGAATCAATGAGATGTGTAGGCATCTTTGTTGTACTTATTATTTGGATCTTATTTGTTGGTTCTGAATCTTGCAAGCTGGGAAACACGACATGATGATGCAGAGGATAACAACCATAACAAACAGTTCAAACTTGGTAGTATTATCTTTATGAAAGTGCGACAAATGTGTTGATCGTGTGCGTCCTGAGAATAATAATTCTAATTGTTGTGCATGTTGATCCTGTGGCACTGATAGAACGAGCGAATGCATTGCTTGTTTTAAGTATAAATTTCTATTAAAGCTAATTAAATTTAAGTAAAGTGACCACTAACTCCTGTTATTACAGTACCAATACAGACCCGCTCGTGAACCGACGTGTGGCCGAGGGTGCATCTTCTGTCGGGCGTGCAGCGGACGAGGGAGGGGTAGTAACTGTTGTCGCCTGTACACACTCAGCTTACTGTTGAATCCAGTTCCCCAAGAGCTGAAAACGAACTGCTGCCGCCGCGTACACACTCGTTCACTCGAAGAGACTCCAATGGCGATCTGAGGGGTGAGCCTGCTGGATATGGACTTCGGCAAGGAGTTCCCCTTTGAGTTCGCCGTTCAGTCCTATGGCTGCACCAAGTTGAATGTGATGTACACCAACGATACGGACTCAGTGAAGCTCTGCCTCGCCTCAGTCCTATGGCTGCACCAGGTTCTGGAGCATTCGCCCGTTTCATCGGCAGCGCGGACTGCACCTTCGCTACGGTGAAGAGAAGGAAGAACGCGACGATTCGGCCATCTGGTGCAACAAGCTTGTCGACATCCAGAAGCAATACAAGATCATCAGCAACGGGCAGGAGAAGGACTCCGTGGTTGACCTCGCTGAGACCATCATCGACCCCTGATACGCCAACATGAAAGAAGACGACCTGAACACGTGGGAGGTACCTCTGAATCTAGCCTACATAACCTACGCGGCCAAGGACGCATACGCATGCTACAACATGTACAGGCAGATCTTGGACATGAGGGCGTGTCTCCTTCCCGTAACCGACAAGTACACGGACAGCCGCAGCGTCATGATCAAGCGTGCCAGGAAGGTCTAGATGTTGTACTTTATCTGTTTATAATCACCTTTATCATCTGAGTGTTTCATGCATTAGCCTATGTGTCGCAATTATCTGTTTTGTCCGAAATATTTCTTTTAAGAACCCATTAACCTGATTGCTTTTTTTAGTGGCTATTTGCTTATGTATGTAAACTAGTTCACTTGTCCGTAAAAAAAACTAGTTCACTCGGCTGCCGTGCTTTGAATCTCCTTCCTCCCAACATATTCCCCTCCTCAGGTGGACCCAGCAGGTCTCTGAATTTTCTCCCACTTTCTTTTTCGATGTAAACTGAGTTTTCTCCCAGTACTTTCCCCTAGAACCAACTCAACTATCCCACGTCTAGCCTAAAAAATAATAATACCCCACGTACTATTAACTCATCAAATTAAAATGATATTTTATTTCGTAAGTTGAAAGTTCTTACAAAATAATAATAATAATTGTTTATATATAACTTGGCAAGTTAACTCCTAGTGATTGCGTACATAAGCTTGCAAAGATTTTACTGGCGTGCAATCATGTGTTTATGTTTTTATAACATTTCTCCGTCTAGCCCAACATGATATTTTCACCCAGCCCAGCAAGTCCGCGGATTTCGAGAAAAATGCAAATGGGATTTAAACGGACTGCATAGATGCTACATCATTGTTTCACCCAGCCCACCAAATGGACTAAAAAAACAAATGGACTGGCTGACATGTGGGCCAGTAGGTCGAAGCCTAAGAAGGCGTTGGATTTACATCCAACGACCGGCATTCTTCTTCAATCTCTCGTCTTCTTCTCCCAGCGCTGCCGGAACCGCCTGCTCCAGCCTTCGGCGTCCAGCGGCATTGTTTTGCGCTCCTCAGCGAAACGCTACCCCGCCGACGGCCAGTCCATCCCTCCACTCCGCACCTCCTGTTATTCTCTGTCGAGTGTAGGCCCACCCCGCACCCGAACCAGTCAAGTTTCCCACTCCTCTCCGTCTGCGACTCCACTGCCACGTCTTCCCCATCTCCAGGTCGTTCCAGTCTGGGGCCTCGTTGTCGTCCATCGCCTCGGTGCGCTCGGCGCGGCATGGTCAACATACAAGAGTCATCGGAAGAGGACTGTATGTGGAGAGCCTGACGGCTGGGACCCACGAGGTCCATGGTCGCACGCAAGGAAAGTTCCTCCTTATTACGCACTATACGTGGGAAGGGCTTCTGTATTTCGCGAAAAAATGTTCCCCCTGCTGACAGGTCGGACCCACCAGCTATATCTTCGCACGCAAGGAAGTGTCTCCTTATTACGCACCAAAAAATGAATACCCCTGCTAGCTGGGACCCACCATAGTGGGTGGCTGACTTGTGGGCCTACTAAGTTGACGAGGACGGAGGGCTTTGTCAACTTAGTCAATATGAACGACTCTAGCTCCAGTGACCGTACGATGTCCATCCAACGGCCGTAGTGCTTCTTCAACCTCTGGTCTTCTTGCTCCAGCTGCCCAAACCAGCGTCGGTCGTGCCTCGTGCTCCTGCCTCCCGTGGCCGGCTGCGATGCGACGGAGGCCTCACCGCCCCCTACTACTCCCACCGCTGGCCAGGCCATCCCTCTACTCACCCACACCCCCTGTTATTCTGCGGCGACAGCAGCCTCACACCGCAGCGAACCAGTGAACCCGCGTACTCCTCTACGCGTGGGCATCCACTGCCGTGTCTTCCCCGGCTCCGCATCGTCCCCTTCCTAGGCCTCGCCGTCGTCCACCGCCCTGGTGCTCTCGGCGCGGCGTGGTCAACGTGGTCAAGGAACGGCTTCCATCGGACGTGGACTGTACGTGGAGAGGCTGACAGCTGGGTCCACGGCCGCAGCAAGGAAGTGCCTCCTTATTACGTGCAAAATGATTATTCCTCCACCTGACAGCGGGGACCCACCGGACGGGCCACCGTATTTCACGAAAAAAACGTTTGCCCCTGACTGCTGGGACCCACCAGCTACATCTTCGCACGCAAGGAAGTGCGTCCGGGCAAAAAAACGGTTCACCCCCTGACTGTTGGGACCCACCAGCTACATCTTTGCAGGCAAGGAAGTGCCTGACAGTCGGGACCCACCTGGTCGAAGCGTACGTAGCGTTGTCATTCTGGTCGGGAACGTGTACGTACATATATACTGGTGGATGTAGAGGCGCGCACGTGTCGTAGTAGAGGCGCGTACGTGTCGTAGTAGAGGCGCGCACGTAGCATGTACACGTACGTACAACGGCCAGGGTGCAAGAAAGAAAATACGACCACGTATGTGTACATACGGGCGGGGTCTCGAACGCCTACTCGCGCATACGTAAGGCCAGGGCTCGTGTACATGGCTGGGTCGGAACGGAGAAACAGCGTCGTCGCCGTGTTCATGGGGAGGCAATGGAATGTGTCGTGTTCATGGGGAGGCAACGGAATGCGTCGTGTTCATCGGGAGGCAACGGAACGCGTGGGAGCCAACCGGCTGGGTCGGAATGGAATGCGTGGTCATGTTCATCGGGAGGGCTTGGACGGAACAGGCGATGGAAACGAGGCCTGGCTTACCGCACAACGGAGGAAACGGACCTCCTACGTTCGGAACAGGGTCCTGTTGATCGGGAGGGGTGTGGCGTACCGCAAAACGGAGGAAACGGACCTCCTACGGTCGAAACGGGGGTCCTGTTGATAGGGAGGGGTGTGGCGTACCGCAAAACGGACGAAACGGA